>NC_140949.1:53911395-54233895 GCF_014529385.1 Adiantum capillus-veneris | reverse complement strand
TTGATCTTTTAGCAAAGGAATGAAGTTATTACACTTTTTAAAAAAACAATTCAAACATTTGTGCATTGGGCCTATCAATCTTTCCAGTCCACAAAATTCTGATCCAAGCAAGGGCACCTTTGGCTTCAATGAGCTCTTCCTGTTTCAATTGTTCTTTTAAGGTCAGGAGCTCCAAGGGAGGAGAGTCAGATGGATGAGATGTTTCAAGCAAAGAAATTTGTCTATTAATCATCATTCTTCTATGTGCCCTAATCCCTCAAGCTTCTTTCTTATACTGCCAATTGGGTCAATGCATGGTGAGTCTACTTAACAACACTATCCCATGATACAAATGCTTTATTGTACATTGAAAAATAATTCATAAATATGTTTTGAACTATAAACCTAACAAAAGTGAGCTTAAAGCAAGAGCTGTCAAGGTGTGGCCAACCTGCTCTAAAATGGTGCACACATTTTTGCAATTCAAAAACCAAAGGCTTATGGTCACATTAGAGAAGTAGTGAGGAGTCAACCTTGCAAGAAACCATCCAATTTTCTTAAACTAAATCCACATTCATATACATTCTATCCAATCTTGCAGACTTGAAGCAATTACGGAGCTCAATGTTGCTCCATGTGAAGCTTGAGTTCAGGCTGATAGATCCATAAGACATGTCTTTGATCTTCACCTCTTGAAGGCAAATAATATCCAACTTGAGTTGTTTATCATTGATCCATTTTCTAATGGAGACTACCCAAACTGGGTCTGTAATGCCTTTGCAATTCAAAGAGACACCCGTGATGGTTTGATTCATTTTTTAAAGTTCTTAGAAGGTTTAATTGCAAAAACAAAAAGACGATTATGATCATTAGATTTCTCTTTCTTTCTTTTTGACTTGCCCATCTTAATAGGTAGGGTTTCCTCGTCTGCTTGAGTCATCAGAATGTCCACTAAGTTGAGAGGGGATTGGAAGAGTTTTCTAGCATCTTCATCATCTTGAGCTTGCAACTCTCTTGTGAATGCATCTTCAACTTCTTGAACTAGTCGATCCTTTTGAGTAGTGGTATGGGAAAAAAGTGAGTGGAGTTGAAAAATTATTCACCACTACAGATTCTTCAGGGTCTCATGAAAGTCCTCTTGCATTCTCTAAGGGGCTAGCTAGTGGAACCATAGGGCCTCAAGAAGGATAAGGAGTAGGGGCAACAACCTTTGAAGAGGATGGTCCAGCTTGAGTTTCTCTAGCCTGGATGAGCAGGGTTGGTGTTGTCAGCTGAGGCCTCTCCCGAGAACTCCTGTTGAAGGGCCAAAAACATCATCCATTAATGCCCCAAACCTATTGACATATCTAATAGTTTTATTGTTTCTAGAGTAAGAGTTGTTTCTTCTGTTAGCTGGTTTAAAGCCCTAAGTGTTATCTTGTTCCTTGCCTTTATCCACATCCTTTTGAGCTTTGTTAACCAAATGAGGGGAATTTTTGATTAGGTGGCCCTATTTTATATAATGAAAGCAGGCATTTGGCAAATTCTTGTAAACAATTTTTTGGACATGTAAAATATTCCCCATCTGATCCTTTATAGTTACAGTATCTTTGAGGTTAGTGTCAGCATCTACTTCAATAAGAATTTGAGGATCCCACTTGGGATTAATACCATTAGATGGATTTTGACCCAGTTCTTTACCAACCTTATAGCCAACATGTTTTAGCCAAGGATCCCAATGTCAAAGTACATGCATGCAAGGAAGGGGAAGCAAGACTCACGTACACACTCTCTCTCTCTCTCTGTCTCTCTCTCTCTCTCTCTTCAATGAGGGGGCCACATTTGGAAGTTTTAAATCAAGAAAAGCATGACACATTTCTATAGCAATCCTTGACTGCTAATCTGTTAGTGAATCCTCACCCATGAGAAAATTGTGTTGCTAAGCATATGTTGCAATCAACAGAGAGGACTATGCATTCAGCTTATATGCTTGTTTTTGTAGTAGCCCCTGGCTGCAATCTTGTTGTGGATTCTCTTACACTGATCAGGTGCTTGTGCATTGCCTTAGTCATTCAAGGTGCATGCTTAGATGATTTCAAATAAGGAGAGCCCGCACAATTGATTGTGTAAAAATTACTTGACATCCCTATTCTAGTGGGGTTCTATAAGGTTTTAATCTTATAATCTTGTGTGGTGTGCAGGACGATGGAAAACTCCCAAGCTGAACATCCCACTGTAGGAAAAGTTCTGTGTAAGAGTAGAAGAGTTTAATGTTGTCCATGGACTCTCTATGGACGGTGTCGACCCCAAATTGGTGAAGTGGGACCAGATTACAGATGTGGAGTGGTTAAGTGTATTCAGAGAGGCGAAGGATCACAGCAAATATTGCATCAAAGGTAGTAGCATTCATTAGCGACATGTACGAGCAAGTACTTCAGCTGCACTACAGGGTGTACCAAAAGGGCCCCACCAACATTGAAATTAATTTGGATTTTGTGAAGGATTTTGTAAAACATTTCAGTCCAATGGCAATTGCAAGTGGCTCAATCATGTAGTACAATTGGGTTGATTTTGTGTTCCGGCATTTGCAGGACCTTCAAGAGAAAGGATACTACGATGCCCATGTTGAAAAGTGGCGGGTGCATAATACCCACCCCTCAAGTCAAAAAATAGAGGGCTCTACGGAAACAAAGGACAATTGTGCTGGCCAAGTAGCTCCGAAAGTTGTTTCTGCCACCAAGGCAACACCCCTCTCTATCAACAGCTCTCACAAAGTGATAGCAAGCCTGTTATTTTTTGGGCTCTTTGATTCGCAGCACATCATGAGTGCAAGTGACCATCTCAAAAATGAATTGCAAGATGCTAAACAACAGCTCAAGAATGCGGGTCAAGAGCTTGAAGCTGTGAGGGTTTTGAAAGCAAGCCATGATATGGTCATCCCTATAGTACTTGCTATGAGACAGAAGCTTCATGATGGTGAGAATGAATTGTGTTGTTTAGGCCTCACTGACAAGGTGGATGCAAGGAGAGAAATAGAGCTCAAGGTAAAGATCGAGCCATTGAAAGATACACTGGATGGTTTGGAGTTTCCTCAGAGTGCGGACAACCCCACTCATGTTGATATTGACATAACGTGTCTTCGTGTAAGTCTCGATGTTTTTTGTGATTGAACCTTATGTTTTGAATATGTGCACAACTATCATATGTTCTTACCATGATTTTTTTTTGATTGGTTTGTAGAGTAATGTGGAGGTGCATGAAGCGAAAGTGCATGCGTGCGATAGTCAATTGCAGCTGCTCATGCAAATAAGTAGGATGATACAAGGCTCCTTCATCCCCATTGCCCTATGCAAGATAGCTATGGACACTTTTATAGAGTGTATAGGAGGGGTATGCAAGGGGACAAAAAGCAACGAGTGTACTAGCTGTGGTTTGACACTAGAAGTACATAAAATCAATGCAATGGTCAAAATTCCATGTGAGCATACCTATCACCTAATCTGCTTTGTTGCTGCATGTTCCATGGGGATCGAATGTAGAGCTTGTACATGCTAGCAGAGGATACCAGGTGAATGGTGTGGTCACAGGGCAAGGAACTCCAGTCACACAGAGTTCTTGTAAGATAATGTTAAGGAACAATTATCCATCCTTGATTCCTACACTAGCCATGTGTTTGCTAGTTAGCATAGAAGGTATGCTAGTTAGCTTAGTAGGTATGGTGTCTAGCATATTGTGTACGGTAGTTGGAAAACCTAGTTATGCTGGTTAGCATACTATGAGATATAGCTAGCATACATTGTCATGGTGGTAAGCATACTGTGTATGATAATAAGCATACCTTCTATGCTAGCTAACAAACTATGCATGCTAACTAGCATAGGAATTTTTGCAGTTAGAAACAAAGTATGCTAATCAACATACAAAATTTGCTAATTAGTGCAAATTGTGCTAACTAGCACACAAGGTATGCTAATTCGGATAGTTGATATGCTAATTAGCATACTTTTCAAGCTAGTTAGAACATTGTGTATGATGACTAGCATGCAAGTATGGTAACTAGAAGAAAAGGTATGCTAATTAGTATATTAAATATGCTAATTAGCATACCCTTTTTTCTAGTTAGCACACTGTGTGTTGACCCTAGGAGAGGGCACAGACAATGATGTGTATGCTTATAGATGCATGGCAAAGGGCTAGAGCACATGGGAAGAACTTTTGCAGGCAAGTGGCAGCACAAATGTATGCTTTATATGGTTTTTCTAGCCAAAAGGCTCCTGGTAGGGCCTGACAGGTGGAAGATCAAGGGTGATCAAAGTGCTATATTTTGGCCTAGATATGTAGAGCTTGAAGTGCTAAAGGAATAGGTCTAGACAGTTCGTCAAACGGAGCCACGATGTGCAAGATCGATGCTTTGAAGTTGGAGGTGGTTGCGATATGAGATGGATAGTTCAAATGATGCCAGGTGGTCAGAACCAGTTTAAATCCATGGGTGCATATTGCCTAATTTATGGAGTGTGTTGTTCTTTTTAGATCGTCCATCGGAGCTACGGATGCCAAGTTATTGCCAGATGAGGTTTTGTCGGGGGCCAGGTTGGTGTCGCATTGGCCACCTCGAGAAATGTGCCATCTAATGATTTTGGAGCTTGGCTAGGAATCATATGTATTTTATGTGGCAAGTGAAGGGCACGGAAAGCTGCAGTGCATCAAACGGGTTTCAGAGCATGCAGTTATTGCAATTTAAGTTGGTACCATCTACCTACGGGGAGTTGGCAGATAAGGGTTGCCGGATTTGATGGCCTTGAATTGTGGTTTTGGGAAATGTGATGTGAAAATAAAAAAAGTGGGGTTACAGCTCGGGATGTGGTCTACCATCTTGGCTTTATGACTCAACAGTTGGATCACTGGGCCATAAATGGCAAGCACAGCAAGAAGGGCAAAAAAATGAGGTTTTTTCTTTTTTTTGTGGTGAGTTTTTTGGACCATGGGGGAGCTTGGAGGGGAGATCCAGTGGCCCTGCCACATGGAAGCAACATAAACCCATATGCGTGGTTTTAAGCCAAGCGGGGAGTGTACATGTATGGGAGTATTACACCACTTGAAGCATCACAAGGGTGTGCCTTGGAGCTCCTTGCATGGGCTATGGAGTCTTGCTGAGCGGCGCCTGTGGCGCTGCTTGCGGTCAAGCAAGGTGGGGTTAGTTTTTGGCGCTAGTGGTGGGCGACCGGTTGGTGGTGCAAGGTGGCAGTTTAGTGGTTCTACTAGAGAGTGCGGGTTGATGATGTGGCAGGCCCACGGATGCCTTGTTCACACGCACATTGGGGAAAACCCCTTTTGATAGCACAATTTGGGAGCACCGACGGCGCCATCGGTGCATCGCTTCGCTAAGTGTGGGTTCATGTGTCTTGAGGCTCAAGTAAGTCGGGTGGTGCCAAAAATAGAAGGGGATCTATCACTCGCCATGCAAGCGCTTAGAATAGTCCGGGAGCTATAAGAGGTGAGTCCTCACGCACCCATAAGACCCCATTTTTTGGCAGTTGGGACAGTTTTTGGTGGGTTCGGAAGAGCGACTCGGAGAGCTCTTGGAGAGCGGAAGAAGAGGAAGAATAAGAGCAGGGGTGTCGTGTTTTTTCTCAAGCGGGAGCCATCATCCTAGAGGAGGTATCCTCGGAGGTGTGTTCCCGAGCCCTGAAGGCAGAACAAAGGTAGGTTTCCTTGTGGAGCAAGGATGCCATCATAGTCATATTTTGGTTTCCGTGCTTTCAGCAAGGGGAGGTGCACAAGCAGTGAAGAAGTGGTGGCATTTTTTGATTTGTTGCTCAAGGTGACCATGCCAAGTAGACTGTAGCAGTTTTTCATAGTTGTGATAGCCAGATATGACATGCCATATGGGGTGTCCTCTACACCACACATAGCCAAAAAATTTCCCCAAGCATCATATCAATGTAGGAATTAGCCTACAACTATGGAGGGGCACCACCTAGCATAAGTGGGTATAGGATGCAGACATAGATGACCTAGGATAGAAAAAGTGAGATTCCATCTAGGTAACCAATAGGAAATGATAATGTAGCACAAACGTCCAGGCATAAGAAATTGCCTAGTCAACAGTCAGAAGTATGTGTACGAGAGAGGTGTGTGACAAGGTCGGAATGGAGCATATTGACTAACTGGTGAGGGTGCACCTGATAAAGCACAAGCAGAGTGATATACAAGAGATGAAACATTCTACGAATGTGGGGAGAGAAAAGCTAAGGGGAAAAGAGAATGGACTCAAAGATCAAGACAATATTGCACACTTTATTGATAATGATGATACTTACAAATGGCGGTCTTGATTGTTCCAACGTTTGCTCTTGGCACTGGGGATGCATAATGGACTGCGAGCGACATATGGTGCATGGAAATATTTGAAGTTAACGGGAGGTTAGCACATTAGTGGGAGGTTAGTTGAGGGAAACATCAAGACTATGCAGCCACTGACAACGTCCAATCACCAGCATTGAGAGTGGCCCGGGGTAGCATGGTGTCGATGCATTCAATCCTGGCATGCTTATGTTTCCTTGTGGGGG
Organism: Adiantum capillus-veneris; assembly: GCF_014529385.1. Taxonomy (NCBI): domain Eukaryota; kingdom Viridiplantae; phylum Streptophyta; class Polypodiopsida; order Polypodiales; family Pteridaceae; genus Adiantum; species Adiantum capillus-veneris. The sequence goes on along the minus strand of NC_140949.1, from coordinate 54,227,368 downwards.
AGGTTGATAATGAGTTCCTTATATGCATGGGGTGGTCATGACTAGTAACTCAACCATGGTGTGGTGGACAATGGTGATGTTGACCATGCTAAAATGCCCATGCTTGCAACAAAACATGACGCCATGAGCTCCCTAGCTTAGGAGGTACATTATGTGCTTTGTGGTGCATGAAATGTAGAGTGCATGGAGCTAGTGTTTTCTTCCTTCACTTGTGTCGCCTTTGTGCATAGCGGGGGCCTCTTTATATAGGCTTGAGAGGTGGTCCTTAACTATTGGTCCTTGCAAATATCCACGGGTCGCTGTAGAGAGTCTAGATGCCTCTCTAGTAAGAGAGATAGAGAGGGAGAGAAGGTAGAGATAGAGAGAGACGAGGTAAGAGTGGGTTGGGGAGAGTTTTTTTACAATCCACTAGCCACTGGCTAGGTTATTAGGGAAGAGAGGAGTTCGAGGAATTTACAAGGGGTTTTGTTGATGGTTCGGGTGGCCGATGTGAGGTTTAATGATGCCAAAATTGGTATTTTGTTGGGTGATGCTGAGATGCTACGTGTCAATCCCTTTCGGTGCCGACCAGGGCATGCCTTTGGTGCCACTTATTGATTTGGTGTCGTTTCCTCGTACTTTTGGGATTTTTTTTCCGTTTTCAATGGCATCGATGTCAAATTTCCTTGTTTTTTTTACTTCGTGTTGTGCGTATGAAGTGCATGTGCTTGTTCAAATGTGTGCGTGCAGCGTATGTGTGCTCGTGAGTGTATGTGTTTATATTTGTGTTTGCTCGTAAGTGCATATGCGCACGTGTGTGTGTGTGTAATGTGTGAGTGTGTGTGTGTGTTTGTATCGAGGATTTGCGCAGGTGGAAACCAGGGAGAGAGTGATTATATTATATATGTGTATATATATTGAGGCGGTCCGGGGCGGGCAACAAGAAGAGCAACCTCTAGAAACCCTTCAAGGCTCCCGTGCTGCTCAATGGGGCTGGGGCACAACACAACACAAACCAAAAAAACAAACCCACAGCCAAATCCCAACTACACAAGGGGCACCACCTAGTTTAAGAGCGAACTAGGACGCAAAAGAGGAGAATCGTTAGAGCAACCCACAAACAAGCAAGGAATTTACACTAACCCTAACACCAATGGAACACTCTCACACACTAAAACACGAGAGAGAGAGAGAGAGAGAGAGAGAGAGAGAGAGAGAGAGAGAGAGAGAGAGAGAGAGAGAGAGAGAGAGAGAGAGAGAGAGAGAGAGAGAGAGAGAGAGATAGTGCTCGGGCTGCTTTGAAACGTATCGGCAATGATCAAGCAAACACAACTATATATTTAAGAAAGAGAGAGAAAGGGGGAGGGGGTGCTTGTTGCATTAATACCTTCTTACAAATCTGTCATGACAAATCAAAGTGAGATTAGTATTTGTTCAACATAGCTTGCGTAAATTTCACCACAACACATCACAAGAAAAGCCACCCCAATCACTGTCTTAAGGCAAGGGGAGTCCTCTCCACCCTGTCGCCCTCTTACAGTATGTGGGATTTATGGCTAGATTGATGACAACACCAGAGACAAGCTATCAAGAACTTAACAAAAAATACCAAGACACTTACGCATCATTGTTGTCCATTACTTCGCGTTGGAAGGGAGACAAAGTATCCAAGCTTAGTCCAAATCCACCCTCCTTGATTCAGCGAATGTTGGGCTTACACTAGTAGGAGAAATGATAAATTTCCTACTCTCAATTGAATGATCACTCTCTCTCTTACAATGGCATAGAGTTCCCTTGCTAATCCCCTATTACAACACATGCACATGCATAAGACAATGAGCTTCCACTCAAGAGCTCCTTCTAGAGAGGTTGAGCTTGGCTTCTCAAGCTATAGCATAGTGCTCTTGCTTATGGCTCCCCCCTTTTTGTGCTAGCTACACCCTCCTTTTATAGCAATTTTGAAGGCTAGGGTTACTCCTTTAACCATGGTTGGGTTAGATTTTCAGCAATTTATCTAATTTCTTTTGCTTGGAATTATCAAGAAGCTGGTGGGGAAAGAGAGAGGAGAGAAATGGAGGTGATAGGACTTTTCATAGTGGGTTAGTGTTAGTAGAGTTAGTATTAATTTACAAATGGAATTGGATATTTACAATGGGAGTATCCATGTAGGATACAAATAAGGAAGAAAAACTCTTAAGAGGTAAGAAAAGGTGGATTTCTTACAAGGTTGATGCTCCAAGTGTCTTGAGTAGGGCCAATTTTGACGCTTGTTGACGGTCCACTAGCTTTGACGGTACATTTTTTCTCCACTCTTGACCTTCCTTGAGAGACAAGGTAATTGAAGCTGAGTAATCAACCACCATGATGCTGTCTTTTAAGAGAAGAGGCTGAATTTTGTGGTTTTTTTATAGATATGGGTAATTTGGAAGAGGAAAAATGAGACTAGGTGGTCAATTTTGGAATGGAATTGTGTGTGGGAGGTATGAGTTCACCATGGTTTCTCTTATTCTTCAAGGTTGAGGAGAAGGTGAGTAGGGTGCAGAGAGGAGTGGTGAGAGAGGTGGAGATGATGAGTGGAGAAGTGTGTGTGAAAGAGGAAAATGATAAAGTGGAAGAGAGAGTGTGGCTGCATAGCATGGGAAAACTTGGGTCCACTAATAAAATCATATCTCACAGCTCGCAGCTCAAAACAATATGAAAAAATTTGAGGCAAAAGTTCAGCCCACGAGCTACAACTTTTGTTTGTATCACCTTTTCAAATTCGGAGAGCAAGTGAACTTTAAAAATTCAGCAAAACCGACCGTTTTTTTCCACTGCACAAGGTCCTTGTGGGGTCCTTCTTTGGATGATTCTTTTGAATACCTCCAAGAGTGAGCCCTCCATAGTGCATGTATGCATGCCACCTACCCTTGACTTTATTTGGTAGGTCTATAATTGAAGATATTGTTGAGATTATGATATAAGTGAATAGTACAACTAAGAAAATCAAATATTGAGGGGTCTAAAAAATATGTACATGTCAAATATAAATAATATAAGTGGAAAAAATATAAAGGGGTCAAAAGAAATCTCTCTCATTATGAGGCTACCATAAAAAGATAAATATTTTTGGTGTTCTAATTTTTTAGAAAAAAAAAACAAAATAGATGTAGGAAGGGAAAAATCACAATAGTGAAAAAATATACACATAAATAAAACTAGTTTTTTTGGATTTTTGTTGGGGTGGAGTTACACCAATTATAAGAGAAGCTTACATGAAAATATTTCTATATGGAATAAAGAGTATGAAAAATGGTAAGAAAAAATTGTGGTAATGGTGAGGCAATGTACAGAGCATAAATAACACACACCTAGGTAGAAATATTTAAATAAATACCAAAATAATTATGAAAAAGACTTTTATTTAGGCCCTATATACAAAGAAATATTTACATACGCATGGGCCATAATATACTTATATTTTTTATTTATTTTTATTTTTTTGGCTCAACTAGCCCAATGACTAGCTAATTGAGGGTTTTTTTAAGAAGATATGGGAAAAGTCCCATGACTCACACACGCCTATGTACAGTGAAATGGTAGGGATAGCCACAGTGTTTGGGTGATTTTGGTAGGGTGAGGTAACTCACTATGGCAATTACAAAGAGCCGAAAAACGGCTATCAATATATATTTTTTTCTTATTGCGTAGGCTGGGGTGCGATGCCGTGACTGTGCTTGTGAGGGGGGGTGAGAGGGAAAGGGAGTGTGTGTGTATTATGAGAGAGAGAGAGAGAGAGAGAGAGAGAGAGAGAGAGAGAGAGAGAGAGAGAGAGAGAGAGAGAGTTTATTTACTACGCCTTCAGGCTTGAGGAGAGTGCGAGAGAGAGTCAGTGAAGGCGGCAGTGAAGGATGGCGGCCTTGTGGGCTGAGGGGGGTGAGGGTGAGAGAAGGGGTATAGGGGGGTAGTGTGGGGTATGTGTGTGTGTGTGGGTGTGAATAAGAGAGAGAGAGAGAGAGAGAGAGAGAGAGAGAGAGAGAGAGAGAGAGAGAGAGAGAGAGAGAGAGGGCTCAGGCTGCACCTACATTGACAGGAACGAGCGGGGGGGTTGGGTCAATGTGGCAGGGGAGGGTGAGAGAGTAGCGGAGAACAAGAGGGTGTGTGTGTGTGTTGGGTGGGTGCTGTACGGGGGTAGTGTGGGGTATGTGTGTGTGTGTGGGTGTGAATAAGAGAGAGAGAGAGAGAGAGAGAGAGAGAGAAAGAGAGAGATAGAGAGAGAGAGGGCTCGGGCTGCACCTGCATCGACAGGAACGAGAGGGGGGGTTGGGTCAACGTGGAGGGGGAGGGTGAGAGAGTAGCAGAGAACAAGAGGGTGTGTGTGTGTTGGGTGGGTGCTATGAGAGAGAGTGTGTGTGTATCATGAGAGAGAGAGAACCATTGTATTGTGTCCGCATGGGCTGAACGAGGGGGAAGAGAGAGAGAGAGAGAGAGAGAGAGAGAGAGAGAGAGAGAGAGAGAGAGAGAGAGAGAGAGAGAGAGAGAGAGAGAGAGAGACCAAGTCCAAGGGAATGAGGGAAGAGAGAGGGATAAGGTAAGGGGTAGAGATGAGGGAGAGAGGGATTGGATGGCGGCCCACTAGAGGGAGGAGGGAGACAAGAGGGGAGGAGATAGGGCTTTGTGAGGTGGAAAGAGTGTGGGTGTGTGTGTGAATAATGCAAGAGAGGGGGAGAGAGAGAGAGAGAGAAAGAGGTTATTGTCCCTTGCATGGCGGGATGAGGGATAGAGAGAATGAAAATATTGTATGCACCCTATGGGCTTGGTGGAAGAGAGAGAGGGAAAATAAAAGATGAGAGGGAGTGTGTGGTGCCAAAAGGAGGCACAATGGCCTACTTCATGTGCGCGAGTTGGTGGCGGCCATAATAAAATATGAGAGGGAGTGTGTGGTGCCAAAAGGAGGCACAGTGGCCTACTTCATGCGCGTGAGTTGGTGGCGGCCATAATAATACAAAAACATATTTTTTTTGTTTTTACCTCCAGCTCCCCAAATGGGATTAATTCTTGCGGCCTTGATTTTGAAAACTGGCCAAATTCAGTTTCTTTGGCCAGGCTAGAGGGCGGTGCAGCTAATCCGGTATCATTGGCCCTCCCATAAGGTTAGGGAATTTATGCCTTTAAATCATTTGTTTGATCATTGTCATCGGAGGTGGAGGTTGATGGTGTTTTTTCATTAGGAATGTCGATAGGTGGAGTTTGATCAAATCGTGAAAAACCGTTTTGAGCTGCCAACCATTTACTCTGGTCTTATGAAGCTTACCATCAGCTTACATAAGCTGGTTACTCCCATTGGCATACTTATTTTTGATGATGAAAGGGCCTTCCCATTGGAGTAGGAGCTTCTTGTCTTTGCGTGTGTGAAAGCAATTGTCATAGTGGAGCACCAACATGCCCTTCTTTAAATCTTTGCACCGAAGATGTTGATTGAAACTAAGCCATCTATGTTCTGCCTATGCCGCATAATAATTGATTCTTTCTTCTCTATCCAGCTGTAGCCATTCCAAGTCAAGGATGTGATCTCTCAAATGCATGTTGGGTATTTGAAGCTCGCTTGCCATCACTCTGAGACTTGCTAGTTGCACCTCAATAGGTAAGATTGCCTCCTTGCCAAATATCAAATGATATGGGGTGAACCCCAAAGATGTATGAAATGCGGTTCAGTAGGCCCACAAAGTTGGGAGTAGATATTTATCCCAATCCTCAGGATGATTTTTAACGTGCTTGGTGATAATTTTACAAACCACTCCATTCACTTTTTCTACTAGGCCATTACATTGAGGGCAATATGGTGAGGAGTGCCTCCTTGTAATGCCTAGTTTTTGCATTAACTCTCATACCAAGTTTTCCCTAAAACCTGGCCCTCTATCAGAGATGATTTCTAATGGTGTGCCAAACCTGCAACATATGTTCTCATAGAAAAATTTAGCTACCTCCATGGCTGTGATCCTAGCTGTGGTTGTAGCTTCCACCCACCTAGTCATATAGTTGACTCCCATGATGATGTAGAACTTTCCTGAGTGGCCCTAGGCAATGGTCCTATGGCATCTATACCCCATTTTTCAAATGATCCATATGAAAGGATAGGTGTTTGTGTTTTAGGCATCAGTGAACTGGTGCCAGCCTTTTGACACAACTTACATGTCTTACACCAGTGGTGTACATCACGATTGAGGCTAGGCCATACAAAACCAGCCTACAACATTTTCCTACTTGTTATATCTAGGAAAAAGTGACCACCACAAACACCATTATGACAAGTGGCACTTACCCCATAATTTCATTAGAAAGAAGGGCCTTCCTGAGTATTTGGTCCTTACCCTTACAATACAAACCATCATTGATAAGCCGATACCTTGTGGCCTTCCGGGTAAGCCATTGCTTCTGCCCTTTTGTTAAATCCGGTGGAAATTCCCCTCTTTCCAAAAAATGCACGAATCTCAGGTAAGGAGTCACTACCTTGAAATAGAGGGAGCTTTAGCGTTATAGCCCCAACCACCACTGCTTGCAGTCTTTCGCTTGCTAAGGTATCAACTTCATGGTTTTGAGCCCTTGGGATGTGTTGTAGTTGAACTACTTTAAACTTACCCAACAAAGTTTTTACACAGCTTAAGTGAGTCCTCAAGCTAGGATTCTTACATGTCCATACTCCATTTACTTGCCTTACCAAAAGTAGAGCATCCCCAAATACATAAAGGCGGCTTACCCCTTGTGAAATGAACCATTCTAACCCCTTGTTCAGTGCTGCGTACTCAACTTCATTGTTACAATGTGATTTTAATAAATGGCCAAGCAAAAATACCTTGAATGCTCACTTGGTAGAAAGAGTGTCCTCTTTCTACCACCGGTGTCTCTGAAAGTGTTTGAACTCCTTGCCCTTTAGATTTCTTTACCTTCTTCTCAAAGTTTTGGTAGGTCATGAGTCCCCCCAATCTTGCCCTTGTCGTGCTTTTTACCTGTACCGTGTAGTCAAACTCTTCCAGACGAACTAGCCATTTAGTTAGTAATCCTAGCAGAAACATCCATGTGTTGTAAGACATAGGGAAACATCTCATCCATGGTCAAAATAACAAATTTCCTAGGCAAAAAATATGACCTAAACTTTATAGTTGCAAATCTAAGAGCTAGAAATAGGTGTTTCACATGGGTGAAAAGACGCCGTGCGCACACTCACACACCCAGACAACTCAGCACCACACAAGGAATTTAATTGAATTCCAACCCACACACACCATCACTCAAAATCTCCCTGAAAACTCTACCCACAAGCTCAATTCAAACTCCAAACGCCTCGACCTACAAGCCCTTGCCTACCCGTAGACACTACAAGGTGAGTCGAGGTGATCAACACTTGAAATCACGCTTGATGGTGACCGAAATATACAAGAAAAACCATCAAAAACCCAAAAAACTCAGCCACAAAATTCCACTCTCAAACCATTGAAAAAGCTTCACCAAATTCCACTCTGTTGGACTCTTTGGAGTAGCGCCAACCCTAATGGCACCCATAAAGGGTCACATAGTCTTGCAGAAAGCCGCACCTTCTTCCCTCAATTCCTTGCACACACACATCCATGGAAACCTCAAAACGTCCATAGAATTTCCCAAGTGCAAAATGGAAGAGAGAAAGCTCTCATTCACTCCTCCACACACTCGAAAACAGGACGTGAACGCGACAGGACTGCACTAGACCACCTGTAGGAACCCTGCTTCCTCCCACACATAGAGAGGTGAAAGTGCTGATATTGTACTTCAAAAGTTCTCCCTCCGCCTCAACACTCATGGCACCGTGAGTAATGTGTCAATTTGAAGCCATTTCACACCTGTTTGGACCATTTTTTGACCTTTTTTGGCCCAGTTTTGGCCAATTTTCACCCCTGGCAGACATTTTTTGCAAGAAAAACCCCAAACGGACTCCAAAATTCACCATATTTTGTACGATTGATCCTCGATACCCAAATCACTTTTCCACATCCCCAAATTCTATTTCTGATCACTTCTAGGGTGGTGCACGCATCGCCGCAGATCAGGCACCGTAAATAGACAATTACTGCATGTCCCAACTTCTCGAGCGGGATGAGAGTACCCATACTTGTCACTTGAATTATTTACATTCTAAAAAGCTCAAACACATTCTATAGAACCAAAATAATCCAACTAAAACCATATCCAAGGCCCCGATACCCTATACGGGCATGTACATGTGTTCGACTGCTAGCGCGCGAACCTGACTATTCACAATGTGTACACGTTTCATCTTTTTTTGAACTTGAAACCACTTTGGAAAGCTCCAAAATGCATGTATTTACATCTTTTTGTACATATGACCATGCATATAAACGCTACTTTGTACATGCCAAAAGTGATTTATCAACGTTAAGAACATGATGTTGCAAAATTGAAAATTGTTGATGTGCATTATTACAAGGTTTTTTTTTATTGGTGTGAAAATGGGGCATTTATATATATCGAAGCATTAATTGATGGGGGATCTGGAGTGAATGTGTTGCTAGAACATTCTTGCAGGGAGTTGAATATTACTCAATGGTATGCTGCCCCCTTCCAAGTAAACATGGCTAGCCTAAGAAGATTTCAACCCTTGGGGATTGTCATAAACCAATAGATTGAGATTGGGGGACTTAATTTTAAAGTGAATTTTGTTGTCTTGAAGCTAGAAAAGTCTTCACAAACAAACCCAATGATATTCGGATGGCCTTGGCTCAGAGGAGCAAAGGTTAAACAACATTGGGGAGATGACAGTGTGGTATTGGTGGAAGGAAAAAAAAGATCAGAATTAGGATGGTTCCCATTGAGGTTCTTTCACCCAATTGTGGGCCTCTGCATGCAGAGAGTATAAATATGGCTCCATAGCTTGAGGAGGATGAAGAGGAATAATTTTTGTGAGTAAATTCTTCTATGATCCCAATATTTCAGGTAGATGTACAACATATTGCAAATAGGTAGGTGTTGGATACTCAAAAGCAGGTGAACTTTGATCAAAATTTGAGAAAGAAGAAGCTGTGATTGGAGGAACTTGGTTTGGAGGAGGAACAAAAATGGGAAAAAAGCAAGGCAAAGTAGGAGTGATCAAAAAGTTGACTTTCACTTGATTCTTCACAAAAAGTCATTGTCTATTATCCTCAAGCTAATGGCCAATTAGAGAATACCAATAAGACTTTGATTATGATTTTGAAGAAGATTGTTGAGGAGAACATAAAGGATTGGGATGTCAAGCTTGATTCATCTTTGTGGGCATTTAGGACAGGTTTCAATGTGACAACTTGTCAAACACCTTTCAGGTTGGTGTATGGATTGGAGGCTATTATTCCAATGGAATTTGTGGTTTCAAGTCTCAAAATAACAGTCCAACACAAGATATCTCTGGAGTATCTATTCCTTATAGGATGGAATCATTGCTCAATTTGGAGGAGGATAGGTTAATTAGTGCCTACTTTGCAGAGACAGTCCAAAAAAGGAAGCAAGGAACATAAATTCAGACTTTTAAAAAAGGGAGATTGGGTTATGGTTTACAATAGTAAACTGGGTCTTAAGCCTAGTAAATTGAATCTCAGGTGTGTAGGTCCCTATCACGTTGCTAAATTACAAGGTCAAAGAACATTCCTTCTTTAGGATGCACTTGGGAAGCCATTTGTAAAACCAATCAATGGTTATAGGTTGACGCTTTTTGTTGGGAATGTACCTCAAAGTGGTTGTAGTAATAATTTGGCATTTAATTTCCTTGAAATAGGTTTTAGAAATATGATTATAAACCCACCCCCGAGAACGTATTCTTCACCACCACTTGATTTTGAAAAGCGAGTTGACATCTTGAGTGTGAGTGGGTCTAAAGTTCTCGCACAAGACATGCAAGGACAAAACAGTTTCTCATGGGTGAGAGTTTTGCTTCACGTGGGTTTCCTATTGTTGAGAAGGAGATGGGGAGAACGGTTTCTTCTAAATTTCCAATCTTGCTTGCACACTTCTAGGTCAACCTCTCACCATCTCTCTCAATTTCCAAGTATACACACACCTAGACTATGACATCACACACACACATAAGCTTGATAATGAAAGAGTGTAAGAGAGTAAGAGAGGAGAGACTTGATTACAGAGTACATAGCACAGCATAACATAGTATAAGAGAGAGGAAGGGGAAAATTGAGAGCACCTACGCAAGAAAGGCCTAGAGATTGTAACCCCAAGCTCCACGGCACCTCTTGTGGAGTTTGGTATTTATTAATATTTGATATTACTTGTTGGTGACAAAAACTTGGAGGCCCCTCTTCTACACTTGGTCCATTTTAGTTATGAATGGAGCAATCTTATTGTATGACCCTCTTAGGGTGAGTTCTCACTATCTTATTTACAAAGTAGCCATAGCGGCTTATTGACAAAAGATCTAAAGCACTGTGCAAATATAAAATGGCCAAGGAATTTATTTATTGAGGACGTCTTCTCCTTAACTCCCAAAATTATAATCTACAAATCATGAACTCACTTTTAGTAAGAAAAGAAAGGCAGCACAATAATTAACCATTATGCTGTAGCTATCCCAATTGTAGTTAACCACACACAATAGGAGGGTTCCCAATCTTGTAACATCCCTCCCTCAAGGGATAGCAATTGTCCTTAGGTTCTCAATAAAGAATCACTTGGATTGTGAGGAGAAGAGGTGGGAAGTTTTGGGAAAAAAACTAGGCATCCATTTAGCATCTTCTCTAGGTTCCCTTTAAAAGTCAAAAGATAACGATTATAAACCATGCTATTGCATGTACTAGTGGTCTTATGATCAACTATTTGGTCAGGGATGATCTGCTCTTCTTGATCTACAAGTGTGGATGGTTCTTCATATATGTGATGTGTAGGTAGGGGTCCTTGAAAGGTTCATAATAAACTAATGTGAAATGCATTGTGAACGTGCAAGTGTGAAGTCAATTCTAAACAAAATAAAATGTCATTGATCACAACAAAAATTTTGAATGGACCATTCAAACAAGGAGGAAGCTTGAAAAAAACATTTGTATCAACACTTTTAATTCTCCTCTTTTAAATTCAAAGCATAACATAATATGCTTCTTTAAATGCATGTGCTTTGTGATGCTTGTTAGCATGCTTAGTGTATAGTTCTTGTGAAAGTTTAATAGCAAAGTGTACAATTCCATAAATTTCATGAAATTAGCAGTGAAAGTATCAGTTGTAGGCACAATGTTAGAAGCTCTTGAAGCAGGATTAGTAAGAGAATGACCATACACAAACTCAAAAGGAGACTTATCTATAGCAGAGTGTGTGGTGTTATTATCAAAAAAACTATAAAATATGTAGGTAATCATCCTACTTCTTGGGTTGAGAAGACACATAAGCTTTTAATAAATCAATAATAGTATGATTAGTGACTTTTGTTTGTCCATTAAATTCAAGATGGAATGAAGAAGTGAAATCAACTATAGTGCTAAGATTTTCAAACGTTGTAGTCCAAAAGGTACTAAAAATTTTTGAATCTCTATTAAATATGATTACTTTTGGCAAACAATGATGAGGAAAAACATGTTTAAGAAATAAAAGTGTAGCTTGATGTGCAACGAGAGTTTTCTTGCATGGAATGAGATATGTTTGCTTTAAAAAACAATCAATAACACTCTAAATCATGTCATGCCTATGAGAAATGAGTGGGAAACTAGTAACTAAGTCCATAGAAATGTGTTCCCAAGGTATTTCAAGAATAGGGAGAGGGTCTAAAAGGCCTAATTTCTTACCAATTGCTGCTTTAATCTTTTGGAAATTTGACAAGATGAAACATATTGTTTAACATCAGTTTTCTTAGCAGGCCAATAAAAATCATGACACAAATTCTGAAAAGTAGCAACAAAACCTCTATCTAGCATAAGGTGGTTTATGTAACTCTTCAATGAGAAAAACTCAAAATGGTTTTGTGGCACACAAGTTTTGTTTGAAGTAAAGAAGGTTTTCTTGTATAGTATATTCAAAAAAGGTGTGCACTAAATTTTCAAGCATATGCAACGAAGTGGTTTTAAAGTCATCATCCTCTGCATAAATATCAGGCATAGTATCAAAGAAATTTCTCATAATAATAGGGAGATTATTAAGAGAGGGTCTTTGACTCAAAGCATCAGCCATAACATTTTCTTTTTTTGGTTGTTTTTGAATGTTGGGGTGGAATGAAGACGGTCCACTTAATATGCATATCATCTATTGAGGGTTGAGATAACAAGTACTTGATACTTTGTTGATTAGATTTAACAATTAAGTTAGCACCCTGTAAAGAGTATTTCTAAATTATCAAAGCATGGACTACAACAGTCAACTCTATGTCATATGTACTAAATGGAGATGTTTCTTGTGTTTCTCCAAGGAGGGTTTCAAATAAACGAGCAAAGAAAACCGAGCGAAGCCAATTTTCAAGAAAATATGAGCAATAGTACCCTTGACAAATTGATGCAAGCACAAGCAATATTGAAGAAAATAATCATGGCATGCTGGATTACATCACCCAACACCTTTTGAAGCGTACCACACCTTTAAATAATCCATTGTTGCAAGTAACATATTATGTCCAAGAGTTCCCATCAAATCATTGCTCCATACCAAACATGCCTGAGTTGTCACATTGTGGCGGGATCTCAAAATCAATATATCCGTCATATTGTAATGGAAGCTCATGTACATGCTTTACTTCTTGAGCTTGACTAAGCGGAATGGTAATTCTTGTATGCAATGGTAGGTGTCTAATAATATCAACTACACTTGTTTAGTGATGTATGTTGTCTTGGAGATCCTCTTTGATAAATATTGGTGAGATCTTGGAACAAACATTTCTCCATAATGGAGAACGAGACTAAACAACCTTGTAGAACTAAGAATCCTCATGATCATGATCAATAGCGTAAACATTCTCTCCCATATTATTTTATATGTGCCAAACCTTTACATGCTCTTCGGACAAAGTGAGAGGACCTCACATGTTTAGGTGTGTCCAAAAATGTGCCTCGAGTCTTTGGCCCAATGGAATAGTGCTACCATAGATAGATAAGGTCTATCGCTATCTCATTGAAATTCCTTTCCTCATCAATTGAAGCTTGGCTACTCTTGAAATTCTTTCCTTGCATTCAATGGGGAAAAAACGTGCATACCGGCCAACAAAAACGTTGCATGTTAGAACCTTATAGAAGTGAAAAGTCTTTAGAGGTTCACATGAAGTAACTTCTTATGAGGCTAATGGACATGTTCTTTTTTGCTCCGACATATAGGCCAAGAGCATTTTCTTGCAAGATGGCAACAATAGTTGACATCGAGGGAGCCTCAAGGAGCAGGCAGCTTTCTTTAACTCTTTTTGGGCTTGCAAACGGCAACTTCAATGGACCTATTTCACAAGCAGGCACAAAGAGAGAGAGAGAGAGAGAGAGAGAGAGAGAGAGAGAGAGAGAGAGTTTTTGTCTTCTTTCTTTGGGAGAGACCAGATGAATATTGAATGAGCATGGCCTATATATGAGCTCTCATACTTCCTCGTTGGATTTTTCTATGATGGTTTAGATAAGCCATCATAACAGCCTTTTTACCTTTCTACTAACATGCTAACAAAGAAAGGAGACTCTAAAGCCTAACTAATTGCATGGGTTGCTCTAGTATCCAATCTTCCACATCATTTTCAATATTTTGACTAACATGAACCACTACTTTTTTGTGTCAAAATTATCAACATGAATCGGTGCACCATCGAAGGGATGGCTGAGGTTACTAATTTGAGGATGGATGGTATTCCTACAATGGGAATAAAGAGAGGTAGTTTTTTTGTAATTTTCTAGATTTGTTTCTGGAGTTGAGCCATAGTGACAGAGATGAGCACATGAGCACAATGAACACTCCGATGCAGATATCAATCATTACCCAAAGCTTGAGCCCCAAGACTAAGGTTTTTTCTAACAACTATATGTCTAGTAGAAAACCACTACCCATGCAGTCATTGGCCGAAGAAGATAATGCTAGTGATGAGGGTGGAAGCAGAATGCATTGGGTAGCTAGAGATGGGGAGATGGAGCTAAAGCTTGAGCAAGGCATGATAGGGATGTTTCATTGTGAAGGAAAACTACTTCCATGGAGTTAGGGTGACCAGTGTCATCGTTGTGTGCATTGTGAAGGAGAGCTACTTCCATGGAGTTAGGGTGACCAGCATCATCGTCGCGCCCATCACCAACAAAGAATCTTGGACACAAAAAGAGCACACACCTCATGAATTTTGGAGCAGAGGGTCAAAGAGACCGAGCTAAAAGGAGACAAAATGGATTAACAATATTAGTTATTAATATTTGAATGTGGCCGCCCCCCTTCCTGTGTCTCCTCCCTTGTGAAACATGTCAAAACCAGTCCACGCCGACACAGACTGGTTCCAGCATGCATCCTCCCGAATCATGGGTTGTGCCTACTATGTAAAAGGCTAATGGCCTATCATCCCTGGTGCTAGCAGCACCTAGTAGACCACCCCTCAACATTGAACAACACGTACCAATGAGAGAATGCGCTATTAGTCAAAATGGACAATAGTATTAGTGATTAAGAGTATGCAAGACTTGACTCTAGAGTAATTAGAGATGATGTGGTACTCGGATGCATAGTAATGAGACGTGATATTACAGCTCTCAATTTATCCTCTGTCGTGCAACATGGGATGTTTCCACTCTCCTTGCTCTCTCTCTACCCTTGTGAAACATGTCAGAACCAGTCTGCACCCGTGCGGACTAGTTCCAACATGCATCCTCCAAATCCTAATCGTGGGATGTGCCTATCATGTATAGGTTCTCTCTCTCTCTCTCTCTCTCTCTCTCTCTCTCTCTCTCTCTCTCTCTCTCTCTCTCTCTCTCTCTCTCTCTCTCTCTCTCTCTCTCTCTCTCTCTCTCTCTCTCTCTCTCTCTCTCTCTCTCTCTCTCTCTCTCCCCCTTGTGATCCTTGTAGGGGGCAGCCGCCTGGTGCCAGTAGGTGTAGACCTTTTTCACCATTACATGACACGTATTGATTCCTAGATGAGAGTTGCAAAATGCAGACAATCAGGAGCAAATGAAGGTGTAAATCCATGAATTCCCAAAATTGGCAATCAAAATTAGCTGGGTTGCCAAATTACGTGGTGTTACCATTGCCTTGGAGATAAAACACATCATTATGTTGCACTTCATCCACTTCACTCTCTACCTAGCTTTGGAGATCCCCAGGACTGTTGAGCCTACACACATGAGAGAGAGAGAGAGAGAAGCTGTCCGATTTCTTCATGCGTTGACTCCATAGAGATGACCAATGAGAAAGCATCATGATCCTATGTGTGTACATGCAAGCGGGCGCTTTAATTTTATGCGGGTACAGGACTGAGGCTTCATGCAACGTAGGTCGATGCATGATGAACTCTAGAAAAAACCTTCAAATTAAAGTCACTTTAACAGAGATGATATGGTCAAGGTAGTGCTAGAAAAAAACATTATCCCTAGCCAGTGAAAATAAGGGAAAACTTGAAATTCTCCCTATTTTTAGGTCTAAATATAAAGCTTTTGTCGATATTTACATTAAAACTTGTGCAAATCTCTTGGCTTTCTTAAAGGCACGCTCAAAATCCAACCAGTATTTTACAAACTCAGTGGGTTAAAATACTACAACATGGCTATATTCTAACATTGGGTTAAAGAATGAGAGAGGGGGGGGGGGGGGAGAGAGAGAGAGAGAGAGAGAGAGAGAGAGAGAGAGAGAGAGAGAGAGAGAGAGAGAGAGAGAGAGAGAGAGAGAGAGAGAGAGAGAGAGAGAGAGAGAGAGAGAGAGAGAGAGAGAGAGAGAGAGAGAGAGAGAGAGAGAGAGAGAGAGAGAGAGAGAGAGAGAGAGAGAGAGAGAGAGAGAGAGAGAAGAAGAAGAAGAAGAAGAAGTGAATTTTGATGTTGTATGAATACTTTTAAGAGAGATTCAAGATATATAAGAGAGATTTGATTTGATGTTGTATGAAGACTTTTAAGAGAGCTTAAAGATGTTTAAGAGTTAAAGTTTGATGTTATAATGTAGAGGTTCAATACCTAATTAGCTTGTCAATGTCCATTTTTTCTTTTTATAAAATCGGCTTCAACTGGCTATATGAAGCTAGATAATCACCACATATGGCCTTGGTGAAACTAGTCCAAACCAGTCTTTGCACCAGCATAGACCGGTTCTAGCACAAGGCGGTGCCACCATTGTAGATGGCATATCCTAGTGGTGTTGAGATGGGATCGAGCAATTTTGTGGTAGTTTTTTGTTTTTGTTTTCTATAAAATAAGCTTCTTGGCTCAGCCTAATCACATTTGTATGAGAAAAAAAGCCCCGATCATGTTGGAGAAGCTAGACAAGAAGTGAAACAAGTCCAGATACCACATAAAAATTAAATACTGAAACAAAGAGGGCATTGAATGATGTAGTCCAACAACTAGTTGTAACTCCCAAAGATGAGAACCAACTTCCTTGACTCATGATCCTCTTTGTAATGATCAAGTCATTCAGATGAGTGTCTAATACAAAAAAATTCTATTGATTCTAATGATCATGTTGATGAGAGTGAGAGTACAAACATGGGTTGGGTTCAATGGTTGAAGATCAAGAGACACAGCTAGGCCAGATGCTACATTGGAGCTTGTGCCTTTTCATGTAGCTTGAAGTTTGGATCCTTGCATAGAATCTTAGATAGATCTAGTAAGCTCCTCATTGACTATGTTGATGTGCTTGGAGAGATTGATATCCCACCTGGATGCACTATGCAAATGTACTACACAGAGATATTGTAGGAGGGTGGAAAATATAATTTTCCACTTAGAAGATAAAACGAAGGATGTGAAGCTACAAGGATTGAACAAAATTGACTACTACCACATGACATCTCGGTTCCTACTTTACAGATGGTAGTTAAGTCATCTCTATCTTTAATTTAAGAGTTGTATATATTTGTAGTTTTTTTGAGCATTCCATTAAATATGTCATGTTGTACATACTTTGCTCATCTTTTGAGCATGATCCACATTGAAAAAATGCCTATGTTTGCACGTTCTTGGGCTCATGTTGAGAGCTACAAGGGATGAATGTATCCATTGACCATGGATCATCTCTCCTAATGAGATCTTGAGCATTCTCTATGGTGGATCGATATGGACAGAGGTCATGCTCTTTCTATAGAGCACAAGTTACATGATGCATAGTTTAGGGGAGCATAGTTCAAATCCATCATTGCCCATGGATGTTGCTTATCCACCCTCTTTCTCTCTTGCATCTAGTAGAACAACGCTAACTTGTATGTTTTGTTCATTGTTAAGAGGACAAGTAGTTGATTGATAGGTTTAAGTCTTTTTTATAGTTGTTTTGTTTTTGAAACAACAAGCTCTTTGGACAAGATCAAGTAGATAGTTGCAGCGCATGTGGTTGTGATGATGTACTTGCTATTTTGGGTACAAAAAAGTTTTCTTGGATGCTGATACAGATGTATGTTAGTACATATTTATCTTTGGTAGAATAGATGATTGTCTTTATTATACTCTACAACCACTTATCACAATGTTATCATACTTATCATGTCTCTTTTTCTTTATGATGTTTGGAAATATCTTTAATTTACAAATAACTTTATTGAGGGACTCGCTCGTTTTTTCGTCGCTCAAAAAAACTCGCTTACCATCTTGTAAGACTCCCTCCAAGGACTTGGAGTAGATGATGATATCATTAAAGAACACCCTAGTGAATTTGCGGTAGGGTCTAAAGATTTTTTCCATTAAACAATTGAACGTGGCTGGTGCATTAGTCAAGCCAAAAGGCATGACTAGATATTCATAAATACCAAACGTTGTATGGAACGCGGTATTTAGGATAACTTCATTCACTATCCTTATTTGATGATAGCCACTTTTAAGGTCAATCCTACTTGTGGGATGGGTTTCTAACCTCACTCCTATCTTATTGCAGACATAGTAAGAACTACGAACATAATTGTCAAGCCATGGGATGAAGCTGACTTGACAAGTGCATAGAGGCTACAAGAGGGTTTCAATATCTTGGAAGAAACAATAGATAACTCGTATCTAACACAAGCTACACTCAAATGACCAAAGTCATCAAAAGCTAATCGCTAATCGACAAACAAATCATAACAGTTATAGCATCAAACAACATCTAAATGTTGCAAAACTTCTAGGACATGTATATAAGACCTAAGCACACATGCTTATGGTCTCAAATCTCACTTTTGATGAAGTGCAAAAATCACAATTATTAACAGCAGGAGTGAGTTTTGGACCTAGTCATTTTTTACCCCGAATGCATTTAAATGCTTTGCAATGATGCCCCAATACCCCATCTATGCTTACTTTGTGATTCCTAGCTTAAATTCCTACTTATGATGAAATTAGGCCGCGGGTCGGTGACACCAAAAGCTATTTTTTACCATGATATGTTTACATCAATGCATAGAGATCTTACCTATGGTTGCAACGCAATAGAAGGCACTACAATGTAACAACCAAGAAGGGAGTAGGAAGTGCGAGAAGGAGAGAAGAGAGCGTTGTTAGCTCACGCTCTGTTTCTATTATCCAAAATATAATAAAACTTAACAAAGGTGGCTTTTATACCTTAGCCAAGGTTTAAAATGTGTAATGTCTCTGTGCCCAAGACCTTTGAGGCTCCACAACTTACTGTATCTGCAACCTAGATACACTAACTAACATATTCTTTACATCTTGAAACTCTTATTGAGCCCGTAGTACGTTACAATTATCACAATGGCTAAATAAATCGGGAAATTATAATACATGGCCATTTTGATCAAAAAATGTGAAAACTGTGTAAATCCAATCTTTACTGCTTCTTCATATTCATCTTCAATAGGCATTCATAAGGATTTTATCTTTAGCAGTTTCTGTTAAGTGATGTCAACTCACTTAACATTCCCCCCTTTTGCTTTTAGTGCCCGTCCTCGGGCACTGTTGAGAAGTTTCTATGGAGGCAATGGAAGGTTTTGATTGGTTGTTGATGGTCTGATTGTCTTCATTTGTCATTGAATTTTGAAGAGGTTCAATTTGCCACAACATCTTCATTGGTTCAAATATGTTTGATGCGAGAGATGATGTTTCATTTGTCCGGTGTAATAGCATAATGATGAGGCTGCTGTTTATTTATGAAAAGTATATAGAAGGGAAGTAGAATGATGAGGTTCTAAGTTAGGGTCTAATACTTGGATGACCAAAGGGAAAATTCCAATGGAAAAAAGTGTCTTTGGGATAAGCGCATTATGAAGTACTGACGAGCATGGGAAATATTAATAAAGTACTCAAGGGATTATTTATTGATAGATATGGAATTGAAAAGGTAGAAAATGTAAGAGGTAGAATGATGGAACATTGGTTTGCCTGTTGTAGTCCCTCAAGGTGCATAGGTGGAAGAAAAAAAACATGTCTAATGTATATTGTCAAATGGTGGGACTTCCTATATATGCATACATAGAAATGCATGGAAAATAGTATGCTGTGCAAGAAGAATTTTGAGGGGTTCTTCAGAAAGATGGTGTAGCTGTAAAAGCATATGACATGGATTTGCAAGCTGGCACCCCTTTAGAATGGGTTTTTTTATCGAGGATATATGCTCTCATCTTACTGTGCACGTGCATGAGTGGACTCTACGACACTCCACCAATTGTAAGTTAATAAACTTCAACTCTTAGCTCATCTCATCCAGCATGAGGAACATAACTTAGATATGCTCAACTCTTCCAACTTGAGCGTAAGCCTAATAACTACAAATCTTAGCACATAGTTTATTATGACTTGAAGCTTTGAGACTAATGCTTTGCTCATTTTATGGCTTAGCAGTCCAACTTTGACTATGCCTAAGAGTGTTTTTTGCACCCTGGCGACTTGATTGTTTACATTCTTGTGCTTACTAAAAACATTTCTTTAGGTAAAAGTAAGCTTGAATCCTCAAAAAGAGGATTAGTGAAGGACCAAGTTGGCATTGAACGTTTCTTTTGCCATACGTGTTTTATCATCTTTGAATCAAAAGCTTTTTTGGCTAGGTTATCCTTCTTTGACTATGAAGACTCCATTATCTGTGTGATTCTCCAATTATGCATGTTGATAGGAGTCTTTGATGTTGTTGTAGGCCTCTGTTCACTGTCAGCGTTTGTCTTTTGACTATGAGCATTGGAAGACTTAGGAATCCAAATGTCTTGATGACCTTTTTATCTCCTTTGTTGACTTTGCTTTGCTCTAGGTCTTGTTGAGTTCTTGAGATCTTCATGTAGGTCTGGTATAGTTGTTGCAGTTGGCATGTGTTTGACTGTTAGCCAAATCTTTGTATAACCTATGTAGAATCTTTGTCCAAGAGGAAGACTCTTTGAGATCCGTCTTTGTTCTGTATCCTCTTGAGAGTTGTGGTAGACTTTAGCATCTTTTGATGTTGTTCTGTTGTATACCTGCTTCTTAGGTATCCTACGATATTGTCGAGGTTGATACCTTGTGGCCGTTCTTTCTTGGGAGGGACTTGACGTTACTTCATATGCTCTAACCTATAGTTTTGGTACCCATATATATATGTTACCTCTATAGTACTCCTATTCTTTTAAGCTCCATTGTGATGATATCCATCCCATGTGTTTGTCTTTTTGTGTTGATTTTGTGTCTTTAATCAAAACCGGATCATTCACTTTGACTAACTGCTCAAAACAAACACTTACTTGAATATATTTTGCTTTCTTGAGTACTTTGGCTGAAATATCTTTGCTTTTTTGGGTGTCTCCTTAGAGGTTTCAATTGGGTCAGCAATTGACTTGAAGTTTTGAAAGTCTGACTTGCTTGAAGAAGCTGATCCATGAGTGTTCTTTGATGTAGAGGCATATATTGTCACACCTTTTGTGCTGATCGGTGGAAGGTCCACTTTGGCTTTACCTTTGTCTGCAAGATTTGTCATTGATTCTTGTGACTTTTGCAACTCTGAATCTAGCATTAATGGTGCATGTAAATGTTGTTGGCTACCTCTTGGAAACGAGAATATTAGCACTGTATCTTCGTTGTAGGCCTTGTATTGGTCTAACCACTGATGTCCAAGGATGACATCTACAAGCATTTCCTTTGAAGGCTTCACTTGAATCTTTACTTGCTCTTCATGCTTCTAAATGCTAAGTGTAGTAACCATTTCTTCTTTACTCGCAACCTTACCTAGCATTTCTTTATTGTTTTGTTTTCCTAAAGTGATCTTGAGTATCCTTTGGATGCTATCTACAACCATATTGCACTTTTCTTCTTTATTCAATAGAGCATTGCATCTGCCACTTGCTCCTTTTGTACTGCAGAGAACTACAACTATTCTCATTGGAGGTTTTATTGAATATTTTTGTCCTGCTTTTGTCATGAACTCATCTTGATCTAAATGTGTCTCTATGGAGGGTGGTTTGAGACTCTGTTTTCCAATATGACTTTCATCAGCTAATTTAGCTGGCAATGTCTGAATCTTTAGATTTCCTATTGCTTCATGGGTGTCTGCAATTTTGTTCTTCTTAACTTTTTACTTTAGTGGAATTCTTTGCTCAATAGATTTTGTGGTTTCCCTTTGCTTCGTTTGATCTCTAATTTCTATTGCTTGATTTGCTTTACGCTCGTTCTCTTCAATGGAGATGAGTCATCTTCAATAAGCTTTGCTTTGGAATTGGTCTCCATTTGAATTTTCCTTGAGGACTTTGTGATGTTGTCCACGAGTGACCAGTCTTGGTCTTCATTCTTTGTTGTCTATGATGACTATGTCATGTTTGAACTCTGTATCTCTAACATCTTCTGAGCCATTGGCATTCCCACTATGATGTTATCTGTAAGATCTTTGGTTTTGATCACATGGAATTGAGCAATGACGATTTGTGGACCTACTTGAATGGCGATGGAGATGATTCCCCAGCATTCTCCTTGTTTATTTCTAGATATGCCATTAGGAAAAGTTTGGACTAAAAAATGGGCCTTGTAAGAATTGTTGATGTGGCATAGCTTTCAAAAAGTGGGGATCGGTAAATTTTTTGCAAATAAGATCCAAACTTGTGGGAGGTTGGATATTTAGAATCTACTCTTCAAATGCTATCTATTGATATATAGCATGCATGTATCGGACATTGCCTTCATGTAGATCTAGAAAAAGGTGATTTTAGATTACCGTAACGGTAACAAAACCTGGATGATTGAAAAAAAATGGCATAACTTTCATAGAATTCATCCAAAATTTTCGGACCTTGTCTCTTTAGAATCCATTTTTCAAGAACTTTCCAATGATAGGTCATATCATGGGGTTCTAAGCAATATTTAGAGGGGTCTACCGGGTTGCTTTCTTTTGTACAACTTTGATGATGTGGCACTCTTAAAAGGCCCAAAAATGAGTTCAAAATTTTCCTAATGTCACAAATTCAGGAGCATCTTCCCAGCTGTGGTTGGCCACATTTTTTCCAAGTGCAAAAATACATGAGGTTCTTGTCTAGCTGAAAATCTAACTTTACTTCACTTTATAGCTCTTCTTCGTTTTCACTGGTGATGTTGCACTTGATCTTCTCAGGATTTCTTTCTGTACTGATTAATTTTGTTGTGTCAGTGTCCTTGTATTGAGCTTATCTGCATTTTCTTTGCTTTGACCACTTGCTTCAATCATTGTTGACTCCATTGACTGTACTATTGTACTTTTTGTTTGCAATTGATGAGCATTATATGTCTGCATTTGAGTAACCTTCGATCTTTTAAGATCCACTGTACTTTTTGGCAAAATCTGTATCTTTGGAGGAGATGTTGGTGGTGACCTTTGTGTTGCCTTTTGAACTTTAGCTTCTGTTGATTTTGACTTATCTGTCATCTATTCCGGTAGCTTGAGGATTTGCATCATCTTCAGATAGTCGTTGACTTCAGCCGGGCCATCTGTATGGGTTTGTACAAGGTCATGAACTTGCTGGTATTCATTGTTGCCTATATCTCGATATGCATATGTGAGCTTGGTCACATGCACTTGCTTGAACACTATGGGATTTGTTGGCTTTTGGCTTTGACTTGTGGAGATCAACTGAAACTTTTGTCCTTGATGATCTTCATAGAAGAATTTGTCTATAGATTCTGATGGAATCTATGTCGATTGCGAGCTTCCAACAATCGTATGATCTTTCAATGGTTTTGCTTTGAAGGGGTCTGCTGGCTAGAATTAGTATAGGGCTTGTTATTTGTGTAGCATTTTTTGGTACTAGAGCTGAGTTGATGGATTTGCAGCTCCCCCTTTCCTAGGGTGATCACTATAGCCTGCTACATTGTGAGATCTAAACACGGTTTGGCTCTAATTTAGTCTCACCCACTACAAGAGGCTGTGTGCTCTTGTGACGCTATTAGCGACGGAAATACACTGGGTTTTTATAACCCCCGGCGTCGCTAAAACCGTCGCTAATAGCGTCGCTACGAGAGCGTCGCTATAGGCGTCGCTATGAGCGTCTCTATATAGCGACGGTCATAGCGACGGTTATAGCGACGTTTACACAGAAGTCTATAGCGACCCTCGTAGCGACGCTACAGAGCCATAAATAGCGACGCTCGAGAGAAATTTTTTTTGGTGATAGGGCATTGAATGCCCTGCCACCCATCAACCATATTGTACTTGATTCACTTTTTAAAAAAAGTACAAGGGTAGATAATAGACCCAAAATAGTCACCCACAAGACGCATTGTTTGCAAAATTGACAAGCGTAAAATTGACAATTGTACACATCATAGGAAAAATGTATTGATTGGCAAATGTAATAATGACAATTATACAACATCATAGGCATAAAGAATTGATTGGCAAAATGAACTGCGGTGACAAATGTAATAATATACATGGTTCAAAAAGACGTATAAAATCCGTCTCATGATACATAAGCTATGAGAAACCCTAAACTAATGCTATCTAGCTACGGCTAAACTGACATCGTCTAGTCAGACGTCTCATCACGTCCAAGCGGCGTATCTGTCGGATTCTGCAAAAAAAGACAGCTTTCAGTAAGTATAAACATATAACGACATTTATAAAACAATACAAAAAATAGAAAAGAGTAAACCCTAATACTAACCATGCCGCCGCGAGAACTGAGAATGTCCATCAGGGCGTTTAAGCCCTTCCTGTCTGCGTACTCGCGCTCGTACGGTGTGGGATCACGTCCTATCATCGACCACTGTCAAAACATACAAAGAATTCATTATGTTAGAATTAAAAAACTCATAAACCCTAAACTATCGAACATAAAGAGCAATGCGAAAACACTTACAAAATCGACCTCAAATGATGCCCATCCACCGCTTCCCAAGTGGTGCGAGCTCCCTGCCTCTACTCACGCTCTGGTTGCATCCTTTTGTTGCTTCCACTTGTCGGGATTCTCACGCGCTGCTTTCTTCGCATTCTTTCAATCTTCTTTGGCCAGCCAATCTGGCCTGTTCCACCCATGCTTGATTGCTTTTTACACTTTGGAACGCTTGTGTTTGCAGTATTCGCGCATTCGAATCTTCATCGGGTCTTCATTGAAGCGCTGATCCCATGTTGAAACGGAAAACTCATCATGAAGTATGCTGATGACTCTGTTTTTTAAATCACTTGGTACTTCACTCCATTTGTTTAGTATGTAGTGTCTAAACAACTGAGAGAAAAGACCACGCATGCACGAGATCACCTTCTTGCCGTCATCATCCATGATGATGCCGCCGCTGAAGTCGACGGAGTAAGGCAAGCCCTCTGGCCGGTGACGCGTGAACCTGGGTGTCCCGGCAGGGGTCTCTAGCGGCGTGTCGATGGGGGTACGGACATCAGGTGTCTCCACCGGCGTCTGGGCCCCAAAGCGAGGAGTGTCGAGTGGGGTGGCTCCTGGCGGAGTAGGTAGAGGTGTGTAGCTTCGAGGAACAGTCAGCCGTGCAAAACCTGGCGTAGATGGCGATGCTGTGGCTGGTGTGGGGGCGGGCAAAGAAGGGGAGGGTAAAGAGCCTCGTCGAACACGAGGCGGTGTGGAGGCATCAGTGGCGGAATCCCCACAACAACCGCCACCGCCACCACTAGAGCGCCGGTGTCTAGACGAGTGTGAAGCTCATCTCGTTGACGCCGAAGCTTCGGAGCGCGCCGAATGCTCCGAAAGAGAGGGAGATGCGGATGGAGTAGGAACGCGCGATGATGCGCCAGAGCGATGACGCTCCACGTACCACTGTCTCTGCTGCGGTGACAAAGAAGAAAGAAACTTCTCATCATCCATACCTGCATTAAACACACGAATATTTAAACTTAATATTGAATGAATAGAGTAGACAATGACGCAAAGACCATTAAATACAATGACGTAATGACGCATATAAATACAATGACGCAATGAATTGAGTGATAGAAGAGGCAAGTCGAAAACTCAGAATTTTCAATCAAAAGATGTGAGCGCGAGTAGAAAAGAGCGTTATACAACATGGAAGGTACTTAGAGAGCCAGAGCTTTTTCAACACGGAGAAAAATTGTTCAAATACAATATTTGTGGCTTTAAGAGATCTCTCTCTCATCCTCGCATAACTCAACATAACTTCCTATATCTATATAGAGCTCTCAGTTTAAACACATATCCTCTGTTTCATTTTGTAGCTCCTCTGCATGCACCCCATATAGAGTAGTAGCATCTTGATGCTCATCTGGCACCACCGCAGCGGCTTCTGATTGAGCATCTTCTCTGATCTCCTTCATTGATGCCATTGTGATTGGCACATGGTAGCCTTCATACGTCCTTGCACTACGAGGGGCTACCTCTATGACGTACCACCAGTTTGATGTAGACTTTGTAGGATGAAATATTACCTGCCAGAGCCACATAACTTACATGAGAGATTTCAAGCACATAACTTGTAAAAGGGGAATGTTAACTATTTACATACTTACTTGTTCACAATGCTCGGGTAGTACGAAAGTGTCTCTTAGGTCAGTGCATTTCTTAGTAGAATCCACCTCAAGAAAACCAGACTCTCCTCTACGCACAGTAGCGTTGCGACCCTCCATGATTATCTTGAACCATTGCACGTAGAACAAGTCGACAAAAAATCCTCTGTAATCGATCCTCAAAATCTCTTGCAGCGTGCCGAAGTAAGTGAGTTCCGCCACCACAGGATCTGCATCAGAGGAACGTCGTCGACTAGACTGTTCAAATTTTGCCATGATTCCACAATCTTGAGTAAAACGCTTTTTGTCGATTCGTTCCACCCTAAAATGTCGACCGTTACACCATGCTGCTGTGTATGACTTATAATACAACGAACAAAGATTATGAGTGGCCGTTCAGACGTTTAGAAATAAAGTCACTAGCTAGTCGTACATTGCAAACTTACCTTGGTCGCGCAACCCCGAGAGTACTCCCACTCTTCCTCAGTCACTTCGTCACCACATTGTTGTGCGCTTTTCAATTGGTTGTGCAACCATCTTAAGCTCATGAAGGTTGGTAGGCTCTCCAGAACCGTCGGATAGTGCATCGGTGGTCGTCTTCCCCGTCTCCACTCGATTCGTGCCCTTTGTCGCTCTTGCTTTGCATCCTCATATTGTGAAATCCACTTTTGCATCACTGGATTGTGAATCATGCAAAATCGGCTGATTTTAGCCTCTAGATCTTCCGTCATCTTCTTCTCAACACCGAGATTGCACATGACAATCCCAGATATGCGCTCATCATCTATGGTTTGCCATAGCGTGTCCCGGGATTTATCAAATCCGTCTAGCCACTCTCCAATGTACACTAGGGACTCTGATACCAACCAACCTTCTGCCATGCTACCCTCCGGACGTGCCTTTTGACGCACATATCCCTTAAGCATTTTCATGAAACGTTCTAAGAAGAACATCCATCTGGAATGAATTGTGCCAGCTATTTCCACCTCATCAACTATGTGAACAAGAAGATGCGCCTGTGAACACGTCTATTGGGTTGCAAGATTGCTGCTCGTTGGCCAGCGTCAGAGTCCGACGAGTTATAATTGGCAACAACTCGATCTATAATAGATGGATCGAACTCGCAAAATTCGCGAACGTGCTGCAAAGAAACACGTCTTGTCTGTCGCACAGCATGCTTGCATTGATTACAAGGACATAAGACCCTCGTTGAGAGATAGGTGTTTCGGTTGGACGGTCCCACATCCTCGTCACTACTCATAATGAGGATAAAAATCTTATTACTGGACAACAAATTTAATATTCTATTGGCATTCTTCGTCTTATCTCTCTCTCTCTCTCTCTCTCTCTCTCTCTCTCTCTCTCTCTCTCTCTCTCTCTCTCTCTCTCTCTCTCTCTTTACCTCACATTCTCTAGTCATGTCCAATCCCCGCACACCTTGGTCTAGAGGTGCACGGAGATCAGAACCACCGGGTTATAATCTCGTCTTTATTGGTCAATACCTATATTTGTGGGTACAAGAAATCTACAGACTCACGTCTACATGATACTGCATGTAGTGGACAAAACCCCTTTGCCTCTTCTCTAGCTGTAGCACTTCACAGCATCTGAACATCTTTTCATTGTTCGTCTAACTCTAAACCCTAAACCGTAAGTAATTCTTGCGTGGACTCGATCTAACGTAAATAAGCGTAAATCTAAATAAACTTAAATCTAACTAAAAATAAACCTAAATCTAATTTAACGTAAGTCTACATCTAACCTAATCTTTAACGTCTTTTGGGATAGTTTCCTACGACGTTAAAACTCTCTTCTTCTTGTGTGTGTGTGTGTGTGTGTGTGTGTGTGTGTGGGTAAACCTAAATAAACCTAAATAAACCTAAGTCTAATCTAATATAACATAAATCTAAATCTAACGTAAATTATGTTATATTAAAAACAAAGAACTAAACTAACAGGGATTATAAGAACCTTAAAACTGATTTAACACATAATTTTTCACATAACTTGGCAAGAGTTGGCATTCTCATCGCTAAAGATGTGAGAGTTAACTTCCGGCGGTGACACTGCCTCATCTCCATCCACATCTGACGACAGCAATTGGCCCTTTAGACCGTTCTTGCTCTTGTTACTAACTTTGAAGTTGCTGTTGAATGACTAGAGGTTGTCTAGATGGTCATTGTGTCGGGGATGTAGTGACTCTTGCCGCCTTGAAGATCCACCTTCTTCCCTATCTTCTGAAGACATTTCACCAGTACTTTTGGATCGACGGAGCCCACCATGAGTGAAGGCAGCAATACCCTATATTCCATTGAGGGCTTTCTTCACCCGCTTCATGCAGGCATCACAGTCTACGGAGACCTAAATCTAATCTAATATAACGTAAATCTAAATCTAGCGTAAATAAAAGTAAATCTAATTAAAAATAAACCTAAATCTAATCTAATTTAACTTAAATAAACCTAAATCTAATTTAACGTAAGTCTACATCTAACCTAATCTTTAATGTCTTTTAGGATAGTTTCCTACGACGTTATAACTCTCTTCTTCTTGTGTGTGTGCACGTGTGTGGATGTGTGTGCCAATAAAAAGAGATAAATGGTATAACCTTTCTATCACCCATGCCAAGTATGATAGATTGGTTATGCCATTTCCCTCTTGAATAATAGGTCTTGAGTTCAACTCCTCGTCGGCTAGATCTTTAGGTCTTTTAATTTTAATTAGTTTCCTACGACGTTAAATTAGTTTCTCTCTCTTTCTCTCTCAATGTGTGTGTGTTTTTTTGTTTATGCATGTTTTCTCTCTCTTTTCCTCTCTCAATGTGTGCGTTTTTTGTTTATGCATGTTCTCTCTCTCTTTTCCTCTCTCAATGTGTGCGTTTTTTGTTTATGTATGCTCTCTCTCTCTTTTCCTCTCTCAATGTGTGTGTGCATTCTTTGTTTATGTATGTGTGTGTGCGTTTTTGTTTATGTTTGTACTCTCTTACTCTCTCTCTCTCTCTCTCTCTCTCTCTCTCTCTCTCTCTCAAAAACACTATGTGTTTGTGTGTGTGTGTGAGAGAGAGAGAGAGAGAGAGAGAGGGAGAGAGAAAGATGGGAAGGGAACATGAGAGTGAGGAGAGGGAAGGAGCATACCTGGCTCTCCTTCCTCTCCTCGTGTGTGTGTGTGTGTGTGTGTGTGTGTGTGTGTGTGTGTGTGTGGAGAAGAGAGAGAGAGAGAGAGAGAGAGAGAGAGAGGGAGAGCGTTACCTGCTCCTTGCTTGAGGGCGTCGAAAAACTCAGATCTGAGATCTGAGTTTTTGGGCGCTCTCTGTTATTTTTTTAGCCCAGTCGGCGTCGCTATGAGCGTCGCAAATTTACTTGTAAATTTGCGACGCTCATAGCGACGCTGGGAAATTTTTTTTTGAGCGTCGCTGTGTGAGCGTCGCTAATATGAATAGCCTCTTGTAGTTACCTATTGGGATTTTGAAGGCACACTTTGGATAGCATTGTTGATGTTTGGCATCTATAAACCTTCTGCATAGTTTCCTATGTAACTTCGTGAAACATGGCAAATCATTCCCCCAGTCAAGCTATAGATAGCATTATCTTTGCCTTGATATTTTCTATCCCATGGGTCTCCTATGATATAAGCTTCGGTTTCAGGTCCCAAGGCATCATAGATTTTATATTCTCGTCTATATCTACGTTTGCGTTGATCAAAGTATATGCTTGTTTGGTCACAATGTCAAAGCTTGATTTCCAACGGAGGAGAGTTTGTCTCTCAACAAATTTTTGGGTTCACCCAAGTAGTATCCTTCAGCTCTGGAGAGGATGGGCTATAATAGATTCTATCCTCTGAAATGAACCATATTTTTTGATCTATCACTGGAATCGCTTCTATAAGTTGGGATGTGGGCCGTTCAAACATCGGTTGTTTCTTTTTGTACAGTTGCCCTTTTTGGTCTACATAGCATGCTTATGAGTTATGTGTACCATACAATGCTAATATCGTTCTGTTTGATGTGTCCCTTAGACTTGTGAATGATTGCACACTTGTGACAGTGGATGCAAAATCATTTTCAAAACTTACACTCTTTTTACCTTCGGTGATAACTCGACATTCACGTTTCCAGTTTTCTCCATGCTTTGCTTGGATTTGTTGGACAATCGTCATGAAAATGTCCACTTATTCTTCCACAATCCGAGCAATATGCTGTGATTGGTGGTATTTCATTTGTTTTTTTCATGTCAAGCTCTAGCTAAGAACGTTCAGCTTCTGTACTCACCAAGTTGTCGGCATATTCTTTTAAAATAGTGAGCATTAGGCTATAGACTACTTCATCCTGACCTTTATACTACCTTTGACTTGGTTCTCCAATTAGACTTGTGTTTATTGGCTGATCTGTTGGATCGTTCATTACTGGCTCTCGACTATAGATTTGACCAATATAATCCATGTACAGCGATCCTGATTGCATGTGCACTAAATGGATGATTTGCGGGCTTGTGCAGGTTTCTGGATAACCAATTAGATCCATCTTTTGCACTTTTATCTGCACCTCGTCTTTGAGCTTGCAATACCTAGCTCCACTGAAGTCTGTGAACATCTGGGTGTTCTCTAAATTTAGCTTTACTCTGATCAATAGGATCGTGGCTCCTGTGCTGCTTTTGTGAATCATCATCTCCCATGGCCTTCCGAATCTGCATATAAAACTTTATCTCCAATGTAGCCATATAGTTTTAAAATGTGCTTTGTTGTAGTTGTGTATGTATTGCTACTACTACTAGTTAGCTTTGGTTCTTATGCATTTGAACTCTCGGCTTGACTTGACACCATTAGGAAAAATGTGGACTCTCCTTGGGCCATATAGGATTAAGGTTAATTAGGCTCCAGCCAATAGGAAGAGAGCAATGTATATAAGTTTAGAACCTAAGAAATTAGAGAGAATAATAGGGTTGTCCACTCATTTATTACTTTGTATCCTAGAGGGAGGTGGATGGGTAAAAGAGGGAGGGGGGGAGTGGTGGGTCCACAGATACGTTTTTGAAAAAACCTTAAAATTTCAAAATTTTCAAAAAAAAAATAAATTCAAAATATTCCATCCAAAACTCCCCCCAAACCTACCATATGATCAAAAAGTCATTTTCTCACTCTAGAACCTTTTTTCAAAGACTCCCTTCCTCCATAGCCCCTTTCCATAACACAAAGCTCTCACTCTCTCTCTAAACTCTTACACCTTTCTCCTTCTTCAAGCTCTCCATTGCAACTTTAAGCTCCCACTCTCTCTCTAAACTGTCTCCCTCCTCCTTCCTCAAGCTCTCCATTGCAACTTTAAGCTCCCACTGTCTCTAAACTCTATCTTCCTCCTCCTTCCTCAAGCTCTCCATTGCAATTGTAAGCTCCCACTCTCTCTCTAAACTTTGTCTCCCTCCTCCTTCTCCCAGCTCTTCATTGCAATTTCAAGCTCCCACTTAAGCATCCATGGCAAACAATGGTCAAAATAGACGCCCCAAACCCATCATTCAAAGTATGGTTCTCTACAACTCGAAGAACGAGGAGCAGCAATGGGAACCTCAGGTTTTTCAAGAAGGTGCGTGGGTCTACATGCAACCTTCCGCAATCGGTCCACATCGTGTTCGTGAAAGAACAAACGTTGATCTCCATTGGAAGGGAAGACTAATAGGCTTCATGCAAGTAAGAGACAAGGGTACGGTAGCAATCGTTCAACATGTTTTCATGTTTGGACACATGCGTCTACGAGGGATCACCAACCCAAGGGATTTTCCTTGTAATTTTATGTCCCTTGCACTTCAATGGTTTTGGTGGTAACAAAAAATGGACTTTTTACATCTCACAAGCTGTTTTGTTTCTATGTAGATGTTTTCCCTTCTAGCCTTGTGGAGGAGCAACCACTCTCGTGCCTTTCAGGCACATTTACGTCATGCAAGTCTTGGGGATATGCTTTTCTCCAACACAAATTCATCAAACCTTGCACGACAAAGGGTGTTCTTCTACACCCACAAGTACATTGTACCTACAGATGAGGAAGGCTACGGAGAGCTACAACCTTTGGAGGCTACCTTGGGGGTGTCATCAAGGACACAAAGGAGCCCATTACAGTGCCCTGGGATGCAAGCAAAGAGGGCAATATTCTTGCCCTAACCTACCCAAGAGGTGTCATGGATGCCGCCAAATCCATGGGTGATGAGGGTGCAGAAGCATCCTTTTAAGCCCGCTGCAGATGCGCCGGAGGAGACATTAAATCCGGAGGTTTTTTTTGAACACCTCTCCCCAATTGTGATAAATGGGGAGGAATATTTGTTTTTACATGATCTTGAAAAGACTTTTTACATCCGTTGGATGAGTGTCTGTCCATACTCTGTGCCACTATAGAGTCCTCTGCCATTGACCCCTCTTCCAATCCTTTGGATCGAAGCCTCCTTCCCCTTGGAGAGAGTGTAGTAGATATAGTGGAGTTGGCAATGGTGGAAGTGACAGATGCACCGCACTCATCTGTGTCGGAGGATGAGTTTGTAGCTACACGCGCATTGCTTGAAGCCCAACGCACTCCTATGCTTGTACATATAGATGAACTTGTGAGTGTCGCTATGGCTCCCAATTCATCTATTTCTCTTGACAGCAAAGGCATAAACGATGAGGACGATGAAAAACAAGAGGTATTAATTAATTTTTGTTTTGTGATTACGTTAATTTTCATTGTTGCAATCTGAAATCTTATTTACCTAATGATTTCTTTGTAGAATGTTGTGGAGCTGGATGAGCATGCAAGTCGGGGAGGAGATGGTAGGCGCCAGGCTTTTGGATGGCAGTCGTCTCTTGCGCATTACCTTGGCAAGCTCCCCCAGGACGGCTTTGCGATAATCCACAAGGAGTACACTCCTTGTGGTCAATTTTGGGTGTCAATGATGAAAGCAATGAGCCGCATCCTATGCCTGTCAACCATATCTCAAGCCTCCCAAGTTATATATCTTGTAAATAAATTTGTGGCCAGTGCTGCATTTGCGACACACATTCGTGGTCGTGTGCTTTGTAACGTGGCCTTAAGCCAAGCTGTAGGTCTAAGCAATGTGGAACAAATTGCTTGGGATGTGCTGCACAAACAGCTTCCCTGCGCCCAAGAGCGTCGAGAAAACATTGCTCGCCATATCTTAGATGGCTCAAGCACTCAATAGCTGCAGGGAACTGATTTCAAAATTCGAGAGGGAATTGATTTTAACTAGTACTTTCCAACTTCTATATTGAGTTTATGGTACGATAGACAGTACGTGATTGGTTCTATCTTGTGATACGATTGTGCAATTCTCTGAATCATAATATAGAGTTTTTCTATATAAATAACATCAAAAAAAGCATAATATCATAAAATTCTTATAATTTTAGCCTAAATAAGGTTTAAAAAGGCTGTCTAGAAGCCTGCCGTAGAGGCGCGTGAGAAAGCAAAAGTAACTTCTACTTTTGCCTTCTCGCGCGCCTTTGCGGCAGGCCTCTAGACAGCCTTTTTAAACCTTTTTTAGGCTAATATTATAAGAATACAATGCCTTTTTTGGTTATTCAACCAACCACACTTGGTTGACAGCTCTTCTATCCACACCTCTCTCTCTCTCTCTCTCTCTCTCTCTCTCTCTCTCTCTCTCTTTCTACTTAGTTTTACTTATATCACTTAAAACACAAATGTACACGACTTGATTTTTTTTTTTTTAATCCATGAATCGTTATATTTCAAAAAGATATCTTTACATTGGCAAAATTGCATAAAAGTCAAATTCAATCTCTTTCTCCTCTGATTCGACGCGCAAGAGCTAAATCCTTGGGCATTATTGTCACCCATTTTGCATGAATAGCACACAAGTTGGTGTCTTCAAAAATAGAAATTAGATGATATTATGCCGCTTCTTGCTGAGCTTCTACGACGATACCTTGAACTCGAAACGCCATTCGATAACTTTGCATGATCTCTTTCACCAAACGTGTGAATGGTGCCTTGCGGATGAGAAGGTCTGAAGTTTTTTGATAGTGAGGAATCTCTTGCAACGCCTTTGGAATGCGTCGCTTCACAGCAGCAGCCCGTTGTTGAGGGATGGTAGGATCTGGGACATGGGCCTTGCGAGGATGAACCTTGAAAAACTTTTTCTTTTTACGAGAGGGCTTGCGAGGAGGAGCTTGTGCATCTTCAAGGCCACCATGTGCTCCGACTGACTCTTCAACTCCACCCTGCGCTCCAACTGGCTCGTCTGCTACATCCTCAAAATCCTCTTCATTTAGTAACCCATGATCACCTCTAGGCTGATCTGACGGCAGAGCGCCGAAGCCACGTGGCAATGTCTTCCCAGCCGGAACTTGATGATTGCTTGGGATCTCCTGTCCGCTCCATGGTGGGCTTTGTGCTTCGTTGTCCGTTTCGGTTTCTGTGTCTGATGTCACTACCTGTTTCTTCTTGCGTGAAGGTTTTCCATCTTGTTGCTCTTCATCTGACCATTCTGTCTCCATCTCTTCTAAGAGCTCTTGTTCGTGTATCCAAGGTGGTTTTTGAGCACCTTGGACGGTTGAGTGAGGGTGAGCAAAAAAAGGTTGATCTTTTCTTGCTGTTTGCTTTGTGCGTGCCATGGTGTAAGAAGGGGCAAGATTGAAAATGAGACTCCCTCTTCTCTAAAACCCCTCTATTTATTAAAAAAAAAGTCTCTTCACACTTGACCAGGCCACTTTAAAAAAACTCTTAATATCATCAAAATATAAAAAACAAAAAATGGATAAATGGAGAAGTATTATATGCAACTCAATAAAGAAATCTACAAACATAAACATTACACTGCATAGCATCATTTGTTTTACATATTGGGTAACCAACGTTTGCCCAGTTTATGGAGATTTTCACGCCACCTAGCATGATTAAGGGGTCCGGTGGAGTTTCTCCATTTCTCTTTAGCAATAAGTCGAGATTGTCTCCTAACCTCCGTGGCAAGACTTGAATTTCGCGCTCGCTCTATGGCATGACATCTCCCCAAAGAACAACGAAAGAACCAATCAAACATCTCCTTCATGTAGTTGGATCTCGTAGTTCCACCGCCGTGACGTGTATTTTTTAAGTAAACACCTTTGGCTCGATAATGTGATTTTTCCATTCCTTGAGTGCTCCACATGTCTAATGAACCATATTTTGACATAAAGAATGCTCCATGCGCATACAAAATATGTTGCATCAAGAAAAAATGCTTAGATCAAATAAATATTTATGTATAGAATCAAAACTTGAACTGAACAAAGTAACTTACCATGTAGTGTATGCTATTGCTCTCTCCCCATGCTTGCACAAATGCTTTAGTGAAATTCGAAATGTGATCTATGAACAAATTTTGTTGCTCGCTCGTGGTTTGGTGTTTCCACATGATTTGAAGCACTAACTCCAAGTGGTGCCTCACTTGCCTACACAGATTTATAAGCACGGGATTTGAATCTTGATCGGTCGTACACTTGCAAAGCACTTTTCATAGCTCCCATGGAGCATCCTCTTCACCCCTCTCCTTTTGCATCTGTGGTTTCTTGAAAAACCTACGTGCTTTCACACCATTCATAGATACTTTTTGTGGCACTTCATGCATATTTTCCACCTCACCGATGATAGAAACATTGCCACCATGACTCCCCTCTCTCTCCTACTTTATCCCCCCTCTTCCTCCTACTTTACCACCCTCATTCCCTACTTTCCCCTCCCCCTCTCCTATCTAGAGAGAAGTTAGAGAGAGAGCTACAAAAGTAGCCCTATTTATTGTCTTTGTTCCCTCCATCCCCTACAAAATTATCTTTGGTCCCTCCATCCCCTACAAAATTATCTTTAATCCCTTAAAATTAAGAATCCTTACATGGACCCAAGGGGGTCCAATTTTTTCCTAATGCCATGTCGTCTTGGTCTCTAATAACTATCTCTTAACAGAACTTGGTGTTGATTAGCAGAATTACTCTTGCTCGAGTTTGATAAGACTGCTTTTTTTGGCGGTTGATTGCTCTTAGACTCACAAGAGTTGATTAACTCTAGCTCGAAATTGTCAAAATTGATTGAAACCGTTGAAATGATCAAAATCTAGGCCTTGAATAACCTAACCTGCAATCCAATGTGATTTGTCAACCGATTCGCAAGTTCCATGCATGAAACTTCTGTAATGGATTGATTTTACTAAAAATCAGTTATATGCTTGATCCCATTTTGACAGGTTTTTGATCATTTACTCAAATTGCTCAATTATTTTTCTAACTATAGTGATTGGTCTGTGTATATCACTTCAATTTGAGCTAAGTGAGTCAGCAAATTAGATTTCCAAATTCTATCCTTGCAAAGAGCTAAAGGACAAATCTGCAACCTGAGAGCTGAGTTAACATGTACCAATTTGGAACTGATGGAATCCAAACTTGACCAGTCGCCTTGTATTATGTTGTTCTAACATTGTGCAAGCTCAAAAGTCCAAAATTTTGTCTTTGGGACTCAAAAGTAAATAACCTGATTATTTACTTTTCTCACTTTTTATAATTTTTTGGCCATAGACACCTTGTTGAAGTCTCTGGACAAGTTTCACTGAGTTTGAACAAGATTTGTCCAACTTATTAACTGTTTAGTGTCCGCAGACTCAGTTTTCAAGAATCTGGCTTAAGTCTCACTTTTGTGATTCAAACTTTATGAGCCTTCACAAACAATGTTTGTAATCATGCATAGAGTCTTTGGTATCAACCTTGATCCATTTTGACCCAAAAGCAAAAAATGCGATTATTTACTTTTGACCTAAAATGAACATTTTCTGCATTTTTTTCAATACTCAATCCTTTTGTGAAATGTTTTAAGCCTCTGAGTCAAGTTTCACCAAATTTGAACAAGCTTTATCAAGTCAAACTCAATTTCTTGACAATCAGTGTAGATTTCAGTTTTTACCAGGTTTTTGGTCTATTTTGTGATCCAAATTTATGAGCCTTCACAAAAGATGTTTATAATCATGCATAGAGTCTTTGGTATCAACCTTGATCCATTTTGACCCAAAAGCAAAAAATGAGACAATTTACTTTTGACCTAAAATGAACATTTTTTGCAATTTTTTCAATACTTAGTCTTTTTTGTGACATGTTTTAAGCCTTTGAGTCAAGTTTCATAGAATTTGAACAAGATTCATCAAGTCAAACTCAATTTCTCAACTGCAGATTTCAATTTATAACAAGTTTTTGGTATGTTTTGTGATCCAAACTCTATGAGCCTTCACAAAAGATGTTTGTAATCATGCATAGGGTCTTTGGTATCAACCTTGATCTATTTTGACCCAAAAGCAAAAAATATATATATATATATTTGACCTAAAATGAACATTTTTTGCCTTTTTTCAATACTCAGTCTTTTTGTGACATGTTTTAGCCTCTAAGTCAAGTCAAAACTTAATTTGGCATAAATCTTGAAAAAAACATAAATAATCTGAGTTTTTGCAAACTCTTGAAAATTTACCTCAAATGCTTCTTTAAGCTTACCCACTGGTTCATACAACTTCTATGAAAAAAATCTCCAACCTGTTCAGTGGTCGATAGTCTTTTGGTGTTGTTTCAAGCCGTAGACCTAAAATTCTGCAACTTCACATAAACAACTCACAGTGATTCCTTTGGAGTGAGCAATGATTTGAGATCCCACCTTGGATTCTACTTACCCTACTCCTAGACCTGAAATTTTGCAACTTCACATAAACAACTCACAGATGATTCTTTTGGAGTGAGCAATGATTTCAGATCCCACCGCGGATTCTACTTACCCTACTCCTAGGTTATGTTGTAATAGGGTTGTGGAACGTGTCAAAAAACACTTGTTTTCTTGTTTTCTATGGTTTTCTGAGCACTGATCTTAAGACTTTTCTTCTCCATCAATTATTCTCAAAATCCTAATCTAATCCTACAAGGTGCTGATAGACGTTTTTCGGCTTTCCATAATTGCCATAGTAAGCTACCTCACCCTATCAAATCACTCAGACATTTTGGTTATCCCAACCATTTCACTGTACATAGGTGTGTGTGAGTTAGGGACTTTCTCCATATTTTCTTAAAAACCCTCAGCTAGCTAGTCACTGGGCTAGTTGAGCCAAAAAAATTAAAAAAATTAAAAATATTATGGCCCATTTGTGTGTAAATATTTCATTGTATATAGGGCCTAAATAAAATGATTTTTCATAATTATTTTGGTATTTATTTAAATATTTCTACCTATGGTGTGTTATTTATGCTATGTACATAGACTCACCATTACCATATTTTTTCTTACCATTTTGCATACTCTTTATTCCATATAAAAAAACTTTCATGCAAGCTTCTCTTATTTTTGGTGTAACTCCATCCCAACAAAAATCCAAATAAACTAGTTTTATTTATGTGTATATTTTTTCACTATTGTGATTTTTCCTTTCTACATCTATTCTCTTTTAATCTCATAAATTAGAACACCAAAAATATTCATCTTTCTATGGTAGAATTATAATGAGAGAGATTTATTTTGACCCCTTTATATTTTTTCCACCTATATTATTTATATTTGACATGTACATATTTTTTTAGACCCCTCAATATTTGATTTCCTTAGTTGTACTATTCATTTATATCATGATCTCAATAATATCTTCAATTATAGACCTACCAAATAAGGTCAAGGGTATGTGGCATGCATACATGCACCATGGGGAGCTCACTCTTGGAGGTATTCAAAAGAATCATCCAAAGAAGGACCTTGTGCAGTTGAAAAAACAGTTGGTTTTGCTGAATTTTTAAAGATCACATGCTCCCTGAATTTCGAAAGGTGATACAAAAAAAAGGTGTAGCTTGTGAGCTGAACTTTCACCTCAAATTTTTTCAAATGTTTTTGAGCTACAAGCTGTGAGCTATGATTTTATTGGTGGACCCCAGTTTGCCCATGCTATGCAGCCACACTCCCTCTTCCACTTTATCATTTTCCTCTTTCACACACGCTTCTCCCTCTCCTTCCCACTCCCAAACCTGCAATGCCCATGTCCTAATTCACCCTCTTCACCATTGCCACATCTCTCACACCTCCATAGCCTTCATCCTCCATTTCTACCCCCTTTGTGTCCCTCTTTCTCTCTACATATATGTCCATATTACCATACTCTCTTCAACTTTGTAAAGAACTTCAAAAAATCAACAAAAATCCAAGGATAACCTCTGCAAATGAAGGCTTTTATCATGAATTTTCCAAGGTTTGAAATAACATAGCTTCATCGACACGCGCTACTTCGCCATGCTGACTGCTTCTTCTTCCGGTGCTGTAAAGAGGTGAATGTCAACTTCTCCAAAGCTTCAACCTCTCTTTACAAGCTCATCCCTTCTCTAACTTTTCTCATCATATATCTCACCATTTGGTGAATGATTTTGTAAATATTTTTTAGTGATAATTACTAACTACTAACCACTAACCTTATTGTACTAGAGTAGGCACTCCCAAATTATTCACTCAATCCCTCTCTCCTTTCATCCTCAATAATTCTCTTCCCTTGAGCCCACATCCATGTGACTCAAAGGACAAGAGAGACCCACCCTCATGAAAAAAAATAAAAATATGCATAATCTTTTATTCCTTCAAATAAACTTGATTAGGCCTAATCCAAATCGGGGCTTCTAAAACCTATAAATAGTGCCCTTCTCTCCCTTGTAAATCATCCCATGATCACACTACACCACACCAATCTCAACACATAACACACCACTCTTCAAGCTTAGTTGTGTAGAGTGTGTGCATTGTGAGTGCTCTATTCCATCACTACACATAGGTGCATGGAGAAGCTTGAAGTTAGTTATGCCATCTAGAGGAGTGGAGTGGTACCATACTCTACATCACACTTGTAGCCTACTGTTGTCCAATAAATAAGATTCATAGTTTTGGGTGCAATTGTATACTGCAACTACAACTCTTCTCTCCAAATTGACTTGATAAGTTGGCTCATCATGTGGTTGAAGGTATATTGTCCTTGAAGCTTGTTGTGCCATTTCATGCTTCGTGGTTTGAGGGCTTGTTGAATTGTTTGCCTAAAAGGTCAATTGTAAGAGGATGCTCAGTGAGAGGGCTCCCGTGACCCTAAGACAATTTGTGTATTGGCAACAAGGTCAAGTTTTGTGTTGTCTCTCTATTTCTCATCAAGCTTTGTGTGCATCTAGTCTTTAAGGCTAAGACTGAGTTGCCCAAGTTGATTTGTGCTCTTTACCTCTCTCTGGCGTGGTGAATGTTTGTGTTTGGTGTGTGTGGCTATCTTGCATTCTCCTCTCTTTGTGCATTTGAGTACAGGGAGATATCACGTGCGTCCTAGTTCGCATCTACAACTAGGTGGTGCCCCTTTTCTTGTTTGGTTTCTGGCTGTGGGTTGTTGTTGTCTCTGATTGTGCTTGCCCGAGCCCCAATTGAGCAGCACGGGAGCCTCGAAGGGTGTTTAGAGGCCGCTCTTCTTGTTGCCCGCCCCGTGTAATTTCAACGTGTAATTCGTAGAACTTTAGGTCCTCTTAGGTTGGCAGAGATAAACGCATAAGTAAATACTTTTATTTTGCCTCTCATTAGGTACGACCTTAGTTTGGACGTCTATATTTTTGTTTTGTTTTAAGAAATAGGTCATGCATAGACCATGGATAATGGCCCAAGAATAGAGGTTTTCCCCTTTCATTTCACTCCACACATTAGAATAAACATTGCAATTGGTAGAAAAATCCATTTTCAACAACGTATGGTGTTCATGTTTGGTCACCAAACCCTGTCATCCTGCCTCTTATTGATTATCATAGGTCATTTGATGTGAATATTTTTATTTTTTTGTAGAATAGATTGCAATTTAGAAAACATTATTGTGTAAATTTTTTAAGAAAGAAAAACAAAAACGTGTTGTCACTTTGAAACCGATTCAATGGAGGCCGAACGCCAAATGTCCGGATATCCTCTTTTCTTTGGAGAGCTTGGAGAGGGTGCAGAATTATTTTTAGCAAATTTCAAGATGTCTTGTCGTATCAAGAGGATAGTAACTGATCAAGAACGGGTAGAGATGTTTGAGGTGGTCCTTAGGAAAGATGCTAGCACTTGGTTTGACTCTTTGCCTGAGGAAGTTAAAGGGAATTACACGGAAGTTGTGAATCATTTCAAGAGATACTTCTTTGATCCCCAAAACACTCAAAAACTATGGCAAGACATTGTTTCTCATAAGCAAAAAGACCTAGATGACTACTACTTGTACAAGCAAGAGTTTCTACGTCTTTGGGCTGTATGGGTGAGAAATGTTGCTAACCCTGGTGATGGTGCAGAGTTCCTAAAGAAGGAGAGGTTCATAGTTGGACTCTTTCCTGACCTTAAGATAAAAGTTGAGGCGGGTGCACCTGCTACCTTTGATGCAGTTGAAACTAGGGCTGCTGAGTAATATAGAAAACTCAAGTGCCTAAGGGGAGAGGTTCCAATAGAATGTCTTAGACCCAAAGGTAAGTCACAAGCATCAACATCTAGGGAGCTTACTGAGGCAATGGCGGAAGTGATTGAAAAGTTAAATGAATCTTTAAGCAGCTTGTCAATTCACCTTGCACAAGTTGTAGGTCCAAAAGGACAAGCAAGAAAGTCTGAAGAGCGAGATCCACGACCTAAGAGAGTCTTACAATGTTGGAATTGCGGAGAGTCTGGACATGGGATATATAATTGTCCTTGGCCCCGTGGGGAGCCAGGGAGACCTAACTTGAATTACCCAGTGATGAATGCAGATGAAGGAACTAGTCAGCAACCACGGCTTCTACAAAGGCCAAATGGAGCAAGACCACCTTCACAAGGAGTGGAAGGAGTTCCACCTTTGTCAGACCCAAATTTGCATGTGGTAGAGGTGACAGACTCAAATGAGGTTGACATGGAAGCAAATGGCATTAAGCGTGGCCGAGGAAAAGGTAAAGACAAAGAAGGTGTCACATCACAAAGTGATAATGGACGAGAAAAGAAGGCAAAGGAGACCAAGGAAACTAAGAGGACTCGACGTCGTATCAATCTCCAAGATTTCCCTCTTGGACATGGTATGGCTCCATACAACCTATTGGAAGACATGAGAGGTAAGGGTCCTGATATCTCATGGCCTCAGTTTCTTGTATTATGCCCACAAGTTAGGAGGGATTTAACAAAGGCAGTTAGCACTAGGAGAAAGGTAAAAGAGAGTGTGCCTGTTGTAAAAATTGCACATGTTGAAATGAATGAGGATATTACACCTGTGCTAGAGTGTTACATCAAAGGAAGATTGGTTAGGAAAGGTCTAGTGGATGGGGGTGCACAAATTTGCATCATGATAGAGGGACTCATGCAAAAACTAGGCATGCACATCCATGAGACACCTGAAATTAAAGTCAAGATGGCAAACAATAGCAAAGCTAGGTGTGTAGGCATTTGTAGAGGCCTTTGGCATTAAGAAGGCAGTGGATTTCTATGTCATGTCTACCAAGGGAAATGGTTACCCATTTATCCTAGGGAGACCATGGCTAATGAAAATGCGAGCTTTGTAGGATTGGGAGAGTGGAAAGCTAATTTGCAGGAATGACAATCATAAGAAGGTTGTCTTTGACATGAAGGAGCAACGCCAAGAGGAGCTCCATGAAGAATCATCTCAAAGTGAGACGGAGGAAGGCTGGACCGATAGCACTTCAGAAGGAGAAAGTAGTGGCAGCATTACTGAAGAGGAGTCTTCCATCGAAATCATGGGGGTAAGGTTTAAGCCAAACAACCAAGAGACCTCTTGCCTAGGTTTGGAAGAGGTAGGCTCCCAAGAAAACCAAAAAGTGGAAGATGAAAGAATGCTTGAAGGTATGTTATCTACAACACTTACAAAGGATGAAAGAGAGGAGCTCAAAGGTGTGTTAAGGAAATTTCCTAGGCTTTTTTCTAAAGACTACACCGATGTGCATGGACTAGATGCTATTCAACACAAAATTGAGTTGAAGCGAGAGGCCACACCTAAGGCTCGAAAGCTACGAAGTCTAGGAGTCATCAAGGAGCAGGCTTTACTCAAGGAGGTAAGAAAGCTTCTAGCAGCAGGTTTCATTTATCCAGTGGAGAATTCAGAGTGGGTCTCTCTCGTTGTTGTCACTCCTAAGAAAAATGGCAAGTGGAGGGTGTGTGTGGATTACCGTCCACTCAATGAGGCAATAAAAAGAGACCACTTTCCTCTCCCATTTCAAGATGAGATACTAAATGAGGTAGCTGGTCATGAGAGGTACACTGTGTGTGATGGCTACTCGGGTTACTTTCAAATAGGTATCGCATTAGAAGATCAGTTAAAAACAACCTTCATCACTCCTTGGGGTTGTTATGCTTTTAGAGTCATGCCATTTGGTTTGACAAATGCTCCTGCAACATTCCAACGTTTCATGAACATGGTGTTTCAAGCATTCTTTGGAAATTCAATTAGGGTGTTCATTGATGATTTCTGCATTTATAGCTCAAAATCATTGCATCTACAAAGGGTAGAAGAAGGTTTAAAGAAGCTCTATGACATGGGAGGTTAACTCAACCCCGACAAATGTCACATAGGTGAGGATGAAGTGATCTTGCTTGGTCACAAGGTTTCCTATAAAGGCATTGAGGTGGATCCTTCAAAGGAAAAGGCTCTTATTGAGCTCCCATCACCGAAGAGTCTTAAGGAGGTCATCTCTTTCATTCAGAAGGTGAAGTATATGTCACGCTTCCTTCACTTAGCCTCGGAGTTGCTTCATCCTTTGCAAAAGTTGACACAACAAGTAGAATTTGCATGGTCTTATGAGCTTGAAGAGTACTTTTGTAACATTAAAGTCATTTTGTCAGAGCTACCAACACTCATGCCTCCTTGTTGGGAGTACACATTCTTTGTTAGCTCTAGTGTTGGGAAGGAAACAATTGGTGCAGTTTTATTACAACAAGATCCCCACAGTACCAGGATGCGACCCATCTACTTTGCTAGTAGGGTCATGAATGCTTTGGAGAGAGGCTACACAGAGGCAGAACTCGTGATGCTTTCTCTCATGTTTGGAGTGAGAAAGTTTAGATCCTACCTGCTACCAAAAACTTTTGTAATTCTCACTGCAGAATTTTTTTTCCCTTGGGTGTTATCTCAAATGAATCTTAGTACTAGGATCTCAAAGTGGATTATGGAGTTGCAAGAGTTTCAATACTCTTTCAAAGTAGAAGATAGTGTGCTTGCACAATTGGCAGGGATCCTTACTTATAGAGTACATGAGAAGGAGATTAAGGTGCCTGAAGTAAAGACCCTACCATTGCCACCACCTAAAAGTATTCCTAATGCTTTTACC
This sequence comes from Adiantum capillus-veneris, assembly GCF_014529385.1. NCBI lineage: Eukaryota > Viridiplantae > Streptophyta > Polypodiopsida > Polypodiales > Pteridaceae > Adiantum > Adiantum capillus-veneris. The sequence goes on along the minus strand of NC_140949.1, from coordinate 54,183,124 downwards.
TTGTTCTTTGATGGAGCTTTTCGACGAGTCACAGGAAAAGCAGGGGGAGGGCTAGTATTGCTCAACCCAAGTGGAGAGGTGGTCATGAAAGAGAAGGTCAATCTACCAGGTTCAACTAGCAACAATGAGGCAGAATACGACACACTACTTCATGGTTTAAAGCTATGCATTGGCCAAGGTATACAACGTCTCATGGTAAAAGGGGATGCACTTCTCATTGTGAAGCAAATTTTAGGCATTTGGGCATGCAAGAATGAAAGCCTAAGGACAAAAGTTCATGCCATTCATAGGATGTTTAATCAGTTTGAAGAAGTGCAACTATATCATATTCCTAGGAAACAAAATGAAGATGCCGATCTACTTGCACAACAAGCAGTTACATGTGTTGTGAAAGAAGAGCACGTCATCATGGTGGTAGCAACTGTCAAGCAACCGAGATATCAGGGATTGGAGTCATTGACTCCCATTATTAGCTACATTTTGGACGGTGAGTTTCCACAAGACTTCATGAAGGCTCAGAAGAGGAGACTCATGAAATAGGCAAGCGCGTATCTCTTCTTAGAAGGATCCCTCTATCAAAGAGGGAAGGATCAAGTGTGCAGAAGAGTACCAACTATTGAGGAAATCCCAGCCATTCTAAAAGGTTTGCATGAGGAAGCGTGTGGTGGTCATTTTGCACAGGAACTCACTGCAAAAAAGATTTTGCTTGCCGGATATGTTTGGCCAAGCTTGCACATTGATGTTCAACATTGGTGTAAAAGCTGCCACAATTGTCAGATTAATGGAAACAAGCGTCTGTTACATGGTCCACGTCAGCTAGTCCTTGCAAATGGTCCGTTTGAAAAATGGGGCATTGATGCTATGGGTCCATTGCCCAGGACTAAAAATGGAAAATTGTATATCTTGGTGGCCATAGACTACATGACTAGGTGGGTAGAAGCTCAAAGTGTGGCAAGAGTGAATGAGAAGACCTTTGGAGATTGTTTCTGATAATGGTCCAGGGTTTAGAAAGAGCTTGCTCACAGAAGTCTGTGAAGAACTTCACATTCTACATCGTCATAGTACACCCTACTATCCCCAATCAAATGGTTTGGTAGAAAAAGCTAATGGTGTCATTACAGACATCATTAGAAGTCTGTGAAGAACTTCACATTCTACATCGTCATAGTACACCCTACTATCCCCAATCAAATGGTTTGGTAGAAAAAGCTAATGGTGTCATTACAGACATCATTAGAAAGATGGTGAAAAACAAGACAAAGTTGTGGGATGACTTCTTGGATGGTGCCTTGTGGGCGTATCGAACCACATATAGGGAAGCCACGGAGTTCACACCATTTCACTTGGTCTATGGTCAAGAGGCTTTACAACCAATTGAGCTCAACATTCCAACAATGCGACTCCATGGAAAAGCAGCACAAGATAATCAAGAAGCATGGATGGATTGACTTCTTACCCTAGCTGAGCTTGAGTGGAAAAGAGAAGCAGCATACGAGTGCTACAAGAGGAAAGAAACACAGACGAAGAAAAAGCTTGACAAGAAACTGAAGGACAAAGGGATCAATGAAGGAGATCTTGTGCTAAGGTATGACAATCGACTCGATAATCGTTTTGATGCCAAATTTGAAACTAGATGGCAGGTACCATACATAGTAAAAAAGGCTTTCAACTCAAGTTATTATCAGCTTACGGGCTTGAATGGGAAAGAGCACTCCAAGAAGGTAAACGGGTATCGCTTGAAGCCTTATTTGAGTCGCCTTCTACCAAAGGATCTACCAAAGATCTGTCAAAGGGCAGCTGTCTCATGTAAGTATTGTTCCGTGAAGCATGAGTGTAACTCAAACCAAAATTCTGAAGGGTCAAACAATGAAGATCTCATCAACGACTCTAAAGCACTCTCTTCGGAAAAGATGCTCTATGATGGTACATGAATATACCATCATCCTGGGGAAGGGCTAATGATAGCCGCTTTTCGGCTTTCCATAATTTCCATAGTAAGCTACCTCACCCTATCAAATCACTCAGACATTTTGGTCATCCCAACCATTTCACTGTACATAGGCGTGTGTGAGTTAGGGACTTTCTCCATATTTTCTTAAAAACCCTCAACTAGCTAGTCACTGGGCTAGTTGAGCCAAAATATATATATATATATATATATATATATATATTATGGCCCATTTGTGTGTAAATATTTCATTCTATATAGGGCCTAAATAAAATGATATTTCATAATTATTTTGGTATTTATTTAAATATTTCTACCTATGGTGTGTTATTTATGCTATGTACATTGACTCACCATTACCATATTTTTTCTTACCATTTTGCATACTCTTTATTCCATATAAAAATAATTTCATGCAAGCTTCTCTTATTTTTGGTGTAACTCTATCCCAACAAAAATCCAAACAAACTAGTTTTATTTATGTGTATATTTTTTCACTATTGTGATTTTTCCTTCCTACATCTATTCTCTTTTACTCTCATAAATTAGAACACCAAAAATATTCATCTTTTTATGGTAGACTTATAATGAGAGAGATTTATTTTGACCCCTTTATATTTTTTCCACCTATATTATTTATATTTGACATGTACATATTTTTTTAGACCCCTCAATATTTGATTTCCTTAGTTGTACTATTCATTTTTATCATGATCTCAACAATATCTTCAATTATAGACCTACCAAATAAGGTCAAGGGTATGTGGCATGCATGCATGCACCATGGGGAGCTCACTCTTGAAGGTATTCAAAAGAATCATCCAAAGAAGGACCTCACAAGGACATTGTGCAGTGGAAACAACAGTCGGTTTTGCTGAATTTTTAAAGATCACATGCTCCCTGAATTTGGAAAGGTGATACAAACAAAAGTTGTAGCTTGTGAACTGAAATTTCACCTCAAATTTTTTCAAATTTTTTTCAGCTACGAGCTGTGAGCTATGATTTTATTGGTGGACCCCAGTTTGCCCATGCTATGAAGCCACACTCCCTCTTCCACTTTATCATTTTCCTCTTTCACACACACTCCTCCCTCTCCTTCCCACTCCCAAACCTGCAACTCCCATGTCCTAATTCACCCTCTTCACCATTGCCACATCTCTCACACCTCCATAGCCTTCATCCTCCATTTCTACACCCTATGTGTCCCCCTTTCTCGCTACATATATGTCCATATTACCATACTCTCTTCAACTTTGTAAAGAACTTCAAAAAATCAGCAAAAATCCAAGGATAACCTCTGCAAATGAAGGCTTTTATCATGAATTTTCCAAGGTTTGAAATAACATAGCTTCATCGACACGCGTTGCTTCGCCATGCTGACTGCTTCTTCTTCCGGTGCTGTAAAGAGGTGAATGTCAACTTCTCCAAAGCTTCAACCTCTCTTTACAAGCTCATCCCTTCTCTAACTTTTCTCATCATATATCTCACCATTTGGTGAATGATTTTGTAAATATTTTTTAGTGATAATTGCTAACTACTAACCACTAACCTTATTGTAAAATGCACCCTCTACTAGAGTAGGCACTCCCAAGTTATTCACTCAATCCCTCTCTCCTTTCATCCTCAATAATTCTCTTCCCTTGAGCCCACATCCATGTGACTCAAAGGACAAGAGAGACCCACGCTCATTAAAAAAAATAAAAATATGCATAATCTTTTATTCCTTCAAATAAACTTGATTAGGCCTAATCCAAATCGGGGCTTCTAAAACCTATAAATAGAGCCCTTCTCTCCCTTGTAAATCATCCCATGATCACACTACACCACACCAATCTCAACACATAACACACTACTCTTCAAGCCTAGTTGTGTAGAGTGTATGCATTGTGAGTGCTCTATTCCATCACTACAAATAGGTGCATGGAGAAGCTTGAAGTTAGTTATGCCATCTAGAGGAGTGGAGTGATACCATACTCTACATCAAACTTGTAGCCTACTCTTGTCCAATAAATAAGATTCATAGTTTTGGGTGCAATTGTATGCTGCAACTACGACTCTTCTCTCCAAATTGACTTGATAAGTTGGCTCATCAGGTGGTTGAAGGTATATTGTCCTTGAAGTTTGTTGTGCCATTTCATGCTTGGTGGTTTGAGGGCTTGTTGAATTGTTTGCCTAAAAGGTCAATTGTAAGAGGATGCTCGGTGAGAGGGCTCCTGTGACCCTAAGACAATTTGTGTATTGGCAACAAGGTCAAGTTTTGTGTTGTCTCTCTATTTCTCATCAAGCTTTGTGTGCATCTAGTCTTTAAGGCTAAGACTGAGTTGCCCAAGTTGATTTGTGCTCTTTACCTCTCTCTGGCGTGGTGAATGTTTGTGTTTGGTGTGTGTGGCTATCTTGCATTCCCCTCTCTTTGTGCGTTTGAGTACAAGGAGATATCACGTGCGTCCTAGTTCGCATCTACAACTAGGTGGTGCCCCTTTTCTTGTTTGGTTTCGGCTGTGTGTTGTTGTTGTTTCTGATTGTGCTTGCCCCAACCCCATTTGAGCAGCATGGGAGCCTCGAAGTGTTTTTAGAGGCCACTCTTCTTGTTGCCCGCCCCAGACCGCCTCAGTACTTAGCAAGTACAATCTACTCCCAAGCTACCTCTACACAGCAAAAGACGACACTCTGAAGCTATGCGATTTTTAAGAGAAGATTAACTCTAGGTGAACCTAAAGGAAGTTAATGGACAACTACACTAGACACTCTTGTTTTCCCTCGTTTAGGTCTATTCGTCTCCTGCAGCGGTGCCAAATGTGGGATGGGTTTCTAACCTCACTCCTATCTTATTACAAACATAGCTAGAACCACGGATACAATTCTCAATCCATGGGATGAAGCTGACTTGACTAGTGCATAGAGAAATAATAGACAATTCGCATCTAACAAGCTATACTCAAATGACCAAAGTCATCAAAAGCTAATCGCTAATCGGCAAACAAATCATAACCATTACAGTATCAAACAAGATCCGAATGTTATGAAACTTCTACGACATGTATATAAGACCTAAGCACACATGCTTATGGTCTCAAATCTCACTTTTGATGAAGTGGAAAAATTGCGATTATTAACAACAATGAGTTTTTGACCTAGTTGTTTTTTACCCCGTATGCATCTAAATCTTACAATGATGCCCCAATACCCCACCTATACTTACTTTGTGCTTTCCTAGCTTAAATTCCTACATATGATGAAATTAGGCCACGGGTCGGCAACGCCAAAAGCTACAGTTTACTATGATATGTTTACGTCAATGCGTAGAGCTCTTACCTGCGGTTGCAACGCAACAGAAGGCACTGCAATGTGACAACCGAGAAGGGAGTAGGAAGTGCCTGAAGGAGAGAAGAGAGCGTCATTAGCTCACAATTTGTTTCTATTATCCAAAACTTACAAAGTTGGCTTTTATACCTTAGCCAAGGTTTAAAATGTGTAATGTCTCGGCGCCCAAGACCTTTGAGGCTCCACAACTATTGTATTTGCAACCTAGGTACACTAACTAACCTATTATTTACATCTTGAAACTCTTATTGAGCCCATGACACGTTACAATTATCACAATGGCTAAATAAATCGAGAAATTAAAATAGATACCATTTTGGAAAAATGTGAAAAGTGTGTAGCTCCAATCTTCACTGCTTCTTCATATTCATCTTCGACGTCATACAAATACATAAAAACACTATCTCAAAAGCAATTAAAAATTGTTATTTTGGGATCTTGATGTCAGGACAAGGGTCCTGTACCCTAAGAACTAGGATAGTCATGGACTACGGCCAAGGGTCAGGCTAGGCAGTGTGGACAGGGGATCCCTCTAGGGCAAGGGGCTAGGAGCCCTCCTATATAAAGGGAGGTTGGGAGGAGGATCTCAGGTCTAGTTTCCCTAGTTCTTACACTGGTATCAGAGCTTAGGAGTCTCTCTTCCACTCTCTCTCTAGGCGTGGTCACTTTAGGTTCCTAAAAGCAAGGTCTTTAGGTGAGAACCGTGGCCTTTGTGAGGCTTTTTCAAAAATAGCATTTTTCTTGCCAATTCGGGCAGTCTTTCTCATTTTGGAACCACATAGGCAGTGCCATGGGAAGGTAGGAGGTTTGCCAATATCTTGCGGCCACTACCGGAAAGCACCCACACACCACCTTCGTCCTCGCGCAGTGAACGGCATGTTATCTGTGAGTTTTTTGCTTCAAAAAATTCGCCAAGTTCACATTTCAAGGCCTTTTGGCCATTAGCTTTGAGACTTGGCCACTATTAGTGGCCCTTTCCACAAGAAAATCGATGAATCAAGGCGGTCAAGCAAGCCAAAGCCAGTTACAATCCATCAAAGAAAGTCCCTCGACCTTCACGGCTTAAGATTCTACTCAGTAATTGCAGGAAATTCCAAAACCTGCATATTTTTCCGATTGCGACGAATTCAAGTGGAGTTCAAGCAACATCATAGCCGAAGCTTTCAATAATTGAGATTCTTTTCAAAGGCGAAGCTTCAACCATCTACACTGCATGCGTTCAGTCATCTTTTGAACCATGGGCGATAGTGCGGAGTTAGATTTGTATGCCGCTGGTGAAAATTCTTGTTTATTCGACATTTAAGTGCTACGATGCGCAAAGGGGAGTTAGCTATACTTGGCAAGTGCTAACAAAATCAGGTACTTTTTTTTGAGTACTTCTTTCATTGCACTGTGTAGCCATGGATTCGGATATCAACATGACATTCGATTTTGAGCAAAGTACTCCCGATCTTGCCAATAACAAGTCGCGGCCGAATCCTCTCAAGGAGAGTACCCGCGACGCTACGGCAAGAGAAGATACTTATGAATTGCTCGATATTCAAGAATTTCATGCACTTCAGACACGCATGACAGTCATGGATGAAAATTTTAAGACTTTAAATGAAAATGTTACTACACTTTCCACATTAGTCATTCAATTGATGCAACAACAGACTAAGAGTACTGCTGACACCCACATGCATGAGCACGTTGGAACACAAGGACAAGGCCCAATTAATGAAGCACTGCATACTCTCACTTCCAAAGAGGTAGATGATTTGTTGAAGAATTTTAAACCACCAGTTTTCAAGGGCGAAGATCGGAAATGGGATGGAATTCACACCTTACGGCATACTCCGGATGCAGTAAGAGCTCTACAAACGAGCTTAACTCTGGAAGTCAAGGCCTACAAATGGTGGATGTCTCTCAAGGAGAAGAACATCATACAACAGAGTTGGGCAGCCTTTGAATCAATGTTTAGCAAGGAATTTTTTCCTACAAACGAGGCTGATCGGAATTGGACCGCTTGAGACACGTGTTCCATGCGTCAATATCCATCACTCCTTGAATATATATCTCACTATAGGGACGTCATCCTCAAGTTGGAAGGCTTGGATACCTTTCAACAAGTACGAGGGTTCATACGAGGTCTGACTCCAGAACTTAAGAAGTATGTCAAAACCTAGGACCCTAAAACACTTGAGGAAGCCATAGTGAAAGCACATATTCATGATGACCCTGATGATAAGAAAACACATAATAGTATCGTGCCTGCTAGTATACATGGTAACACATGCACTCAGTACGGACACAATAAAAGAAAATTTATAGTTGGTAATTCAGATGCATCTAGAAAACCCAAGGGGTCCAGAGGTCCTCTCTCTCTTGAGGACTTTGATAAGGCCAAGAAAGAGAAGCTATGTTTTCAATGCTTAGGAAGAGGCCGTGGCAAAAAGGATTGTCCCAAGGGGAAATCTGCTTCTTAGGGGAAGGAGAAAGCAATGCACATGGTGCAACTACTACCTCTCGAGTCTTCCTCAACTAGACTCCTGGGTTTCTTTGTCCTTCAAAAGAAATGCAGCATCAACATCCTCATCACTACTGGTAGTGCTATCACTATCCTCATCAGTCACTGTGGAATAGTCTTCATCACTAGACTCATCCTCATCTTCATAAAGCTCCTCCAATCATTTCCTTGTGTCCATATTATATAGCTTCTTGGCACATGTCTTTCCATAGAGGCTAATCGTACCACGTCGCCAACCTTGAACAGCTCCCACTGCACGTAACCATGGTCTACCCAGTATAATAGGATATTCTCCCAACCCCGCTGGTATCACATGAAAATCAACCACTACCTTTGCATCATACGCCTCCACTTCTAAGCTCTTTACAAAACCCAAACATTTTACTTTTTGATGGTTTGCCAATCTAATCTGAAAGCCTGACACCCTAGTCACTATAAGGCCCATCTTCTCAACGCATGAGTGTGTTATGACACATATTTGGGCTCCACCATCAACATAACCTTGTCCTAGATTTTTTCTTTTGTGCCACACATCTACTATTGGGAAAATGTCTTGTAGCTCATCCATCGCCAATACCTTCAGTGAACTTCTCTTTGGTTCTTTCTCCATTGGGTTAACCATCCTCTTCCACTGTCGCTTTAGCTTAGGCACCATCTCTATAAGGTGCCCAAAAGTAACATCTACCTTCCTACTTGTCAGATCCTCCTTCAAGTCATAACTTAATTGCCCATCCCCTAGTGGAAAATCTGAAACATGAAACTTGCGACAAGCCCTCTTTTCCTCTTGGCCTTGGCATCCTCGCCTTCATGGCTCTATTCCTTCTTCTTACTAGGACCTGGGGCACTTCTTCCTTCCTTGTCCTCTATGGTCCTCTTCCCAATAGGCATCACTAATGTATCCTCTAGCTTTGATGCCTTCTCCAAGGTGACTACACTTATCACTTTTGTCTTTCCCTTTTCCTCCTGGGTTAATCCACTGGTTCCTTCTTCACCCTTAATTTCAATGCCATAATCATTTGACCTAGTTAGCACCTATCTTGGCAATGGATACATGTCTCCCCCCATCCTTGGTGGCTTATCACATTGCGGGCTGATGTGGACCAACTCTTTGCAATTATAACACGTGAGAGTTTACCTCCAGAACCTACCATTACTTTGTCCAACACCATTCCTAGGTCTTTCTTCACCTCCTGGCTGATTTTCAAACCTCCCTCGACCTCGATTATTTCCCACTTGACCTAGCATGTTTAGTCTAAGATTCTTCATTAAATCTATGAATTGCCTCATGTCTTGCCTAAGCCCATCATCTTGCACTGTTGTAGTGACCACTGTTGGCATAACCTGAGGAGTAGCAGGAACCACTAGTTCATGATGAACCCCTGGCATGAAATCTTGTAAAGAGTCCATAGGATGAAATTCAGACCTTATGGGCAAAGACTCCACCCCTAGCTGGCTCATTTTCCTCAGCTTCCGCTCTTTGTTTCTTGCCACGTCCAATGCATCTTCATATGTCCTAGGCTTCTTTAGATCCACTCTCCAACGTATATTCTCCCAAAGACCAGCCAAGAACCTGTCCTTCTGCATCATGTCAGGTGGGGGTACTTGTGGTGCTAAGGCCTTGCACATATGCTCCCATGATAATGAAAACTTACATATGTACGCATCTACTGGCTCACCTTCCTTTTGCACCAAAACTTGTACTTCTTGCCACACTTTGCTAGGATCTTCTGCTTCACAAACTCCACTTCCAATCCATGCCTTAGATTGTCCAAACTCAATCTTACAGGTGAATCAACCACACGCAACTCCTCTTTAAATGCCTTGGACCAAACTCATGCATCACTCTTTAAACAAATATGGAGAATACATAACATTTGTGCCGGATCATGAACCTGGTTGCTGCTGATACATGCAACCTCCATCTTTTCCAAAAAGTCTTCTACATCTTCATCCTCCGAATAAGAGAAAGCCATGGCTACCCAAGTTACGATGCTTCGAGAACCCCTTCGAACACACGTGCAAGAACCCAAAACTTTTTACAGACTCAATTCCCAGAAACTTCAATGGAGCTCAACTTTAGATAAGGAAAAACACATGCACATCAAATGAGTTTTCATAGTTAATCATCGGAATTACAATAGACAAAGGGCATTCCAGTATCTCTCTTAATATTCTTGGCCAGAACATAAAGACTATTTGTGCTACTGGAAAAAAATCTTCCTGGACACATGAACATTTATTTTGATTCTTTGAGTTAAATGAAAAGGAGTGAATTGAGGGCCATTTTGCGCATCCATTAAAGTCAACCATGCAGCTCCCAAGAAAGCACACATGTCTTATCCTCTGATTTTGCCAAAATTTCAGCAGCATAACAGCAAAAATGGCTCAAAAGACCAAAAAACCAGCCATCACAACTTGGAAAAATTTTGGCAGAGTTTCCCCAGAAGTAGAGCAGTAAGAACCCAAAATATAGACTATATATGTATGCATAAACTGCCAACAATAGAACCCAAGCATCAAGTAGGACACTGATACATAGCCTATGGTGAGGTCATGAAAAGGGTTCTCCAGCCACCTGTATCACCGAAAGGATCTCACATTTGATAATCCCCCAGCTGAATAAAACCTCACGCTATCGACCCTCTCACGAAGGCTTATGCAAATCTCGTATAGTCAAGTCTCAGAAATGACTATCTTCCAGACTAAGTTTCAGAAATGACTATCTTCCAGAACAAGTATCAGAAATGGCTGGGTGTTAGAAGCTGCACACACCCCACGGCACTAACTACTCGGAGGATTATTATTTTTTGTAATTATTCATTCATTGAGGAAAACCTGATTTTTCACCTTGTAAATATTGGGACTTACAGAAGCTTCCAGATTGTATCCAGTTTGATAGTTAGATTGAGTAGCTGGTTGATTTTAGAAATTTAGGGTTTGAGAAATTGTAAGGTATATATACCACTTTTTGACCTTAATAAAAAACCTTTTGTCATTTTAAAAAACAAGTTTTGAAGTCTTTGAGTGAGCGTACTGTGTACGAGAGAGAGAGAGAGAGTGTGTGAGCTTCATCTTGACGCCATGTGTGCTACTGTGGTTGGAATCGGGTGCAGAGAAGTGCAGCGTGTTTCCCCTGACGAGAGCTACGCGCCGATACCTACATCGTGCGCATACGGTCCGGTTTTGCGAGCTCCTTCTACGAGCTTCATCAGGTGTTTGGGAGAGCATACGTTGTCCGATTTTGCATTGCAGCATATCCACGCATTCACATTGAGTAGAACTACACATTAGGCACTTTAGACTTTGGAAACGAAGACCTACAGATTTCGGCCAGACATCCTACGTGTTTCTGCAACTGGTGTTTTGGGTTGGGATTTTGGTTCATAGACCTTAGGGAAAGCGACCTATAGGTATTAGTAGGGTCTCCTTCAAGTTCTATGGTGTTTCGAGATTGTTTGATGGGTGTTCGGCTCTAGAAAGCGTTGTAGGAAGTTTCCTCTTATGCACTCTTGAAGGCTATGACTTAGACAATTGGTAGAGACCTTTGTAGGAATTAGTTAGGAGTCGGTTGAGTGTAGGTTGACACCTTATGCTTGATTCCATCCGCCTACGGGTCGAGATTCGTCCTTAGCTGACATTACATGTTAGGTGAGCTCTCGCTGTGCTGGCGTCTGTCACAGCGTATCCGTCCAACATTGGCGCCGCTGCTGCCGGGGACGAAAACCTTAAATAGGTGACCGAGACTAGGAAGCGTGTGTCTGGCCTAGATCCTTCGACTTAGGTAGATGAGGTAGTTTTAGGTAGTAGTTGAGTTCTTGAGTAGGAGTTGGAGTGGTAGAAGCGGTGAGAGGAGAGCTTGAGAGTCCGGAGAGGCCAAAAAGCAACCAAAACACCATTATCACCATTTCACATGATAAGTAGGAGTAGAGTAAGTAGGACATTATGATTCAGGATCTAGAGCATTTCATGCATGTACACTTGCTTGGTAAAGTCATTACAAGTTTATAAAAGACGCAAAGGTGTGTTTGAAAGCCTAATTGAAGTCCAAAAGTTACTGTGAGTGTTTTTGATAGATCTACAGAGCATCAGAAGCATTTCTGTCAGAAAAAAAAATTAATTTCAAGCCAGGAGACATCCTATGTGTAGGATGTCTACAGGCTAGTCTGAGAGGAATTTTGGGATTTTGAGTTGCCCAGTGTGTTGAGAAGGTAGGGTTTACCCTAATTTCAAATGGAAAGTGGAAATTTGGCCATATCTTGACAGGATAAGGCCAGATAGACTGAAATTGTCAGACATCCTACCCAAACAGTGCCAAAACATTATTTTGAGACCAAAACCATAAGATGGATGCATGAGCATGTCTAGCATGATATATTGAGTGACTGAAAGGGGTTTCACGTCATTTGGGTGAGAAAATTGGGTTCAAAGCAGACTTTAGCACTTTTGATTGAAAAAGGCAAGAACATCTAAAATTGGGGACTTTTGAAATCCAAACCAAAATCTAAGCATACCACTGGGTTACTGACATCAAGGGGAAGCTGTGGGATAAGTCTGGGGTCAAACAGGTCAAAAAGACATCCTACGCGTAGGATGTCTTCTGAGTGATTTTGGACTCCAAACCAAATTGTGAGTATACCAAAGTGATCAACAACTCAAGGGGAGCCTGGGCTTTGAGTTTGAAGCCATTTTGATGAAATAGACATCCTACACGTAGGATGTCTAAAGCAAGAAATTGAAGCCAGATTTTGACAGTGAGCATAGCAAGGTGTTGTATAGCCTAAGGCAAGCCTCCTAGTCAATTTTGGTCCAACTTGGAGTTGTTTAGACTGATCAATATCAGCAACAAGCTCTCGGAACAGGTTTTTGACTCATTGACTAGCTAATAGGTGTCCAAATCAAAAAGTAAAATCAGCTGTAGGCTCAGCACAACAAGGGGAAACCACAGTGCAAAAATCCAGGTGAAACACAGCAGGAGAAATCCTACGCGTAGGATGTCTTTTGGGGCATACTGCAAGGAAAATTTGACTGTGCATAGACAATGAGGTTCCATTTGGCTTAAGGGTTCCAAAACTTAATTCAGAAGTGAATTTGGACCTTGTTTGCCCATTTAACGAAGCAAAGACTGAATTCAGACTTTTTCGTGTAAATTGACCAACATCCGAGGGAAGTACATTTTCAGATTAGCAGACCTAATCCAGAACCTTAGCAGTGTATAAAATAAAGTATTGGTTGAGATTAACTCTCCAGTTATACCAATCATTACTAAGATAACCTCTAGCAGATAAATGCTTTGACTCGATTGCCAAAATTAAAACGCTTGTGTACAGGTATATTCACAAACAAAGCAAGAAGTCGTGCAGAAACTGATCCTTTGTCAGGTGAGTGGTTGGATTTGTGATAAATTTCATTGATAAGTTTGATGAATTTAAGATCAGGAAGATACATTGTTAGAGACCAGAAGGTGGTGACGAAGGAAATTTGGAATGGCGGCCTCTACACCAAAACAAACTCCATTGCGCCACAAGGGAAATGAGATAAGGGCACCACCTAGTCTTGGAAGCGTGGGCTAGGACCGCTACACAAAGAGAGAGAGAGAGAGAGAGAGAGAGAGAGAGAGAGAGAGAGAGAGAGAGAGAGAGAGAGAGAGAGGGAGAGATCACTATGAATGAAGCATTAACCTTAGTGTGTGTACAAGGAATGGATGACTTCAAACACTCCCAACACAAATAGCATGTAGATTACCAAACAACCACTCAAGGATTAGCCAAGATCACATCAAGCACTCTCACACATATATAAAAGATTTCTCTTAATTAACATAAGTAAGAGAAGGAGAGGTTACTAGCATGAAACAATTTGTACTCTAGAATGTGCAAGAATAGAGTGAATGAATGAGCTTAAGGGCTCATGGTGAGTGATACAAAGACTCAATGGGGCTGAGGGAGGCTTGAAATTACAAAGGGGAAGGCCTCTTCATATAGGAAAGAGAGTGATTAGGAGTGAGGTTAAGATCCAAGTGTAATTTGTACAAATGAAGCTTGATTAGGGACATTCAACCAATGAAGAAGCTCCTTCCAAGTGATTTATTGACCAATTAGCTCCATCATCACTTGTGTTGTCTTCACTCCTTCCCCCATAGCTTGAGTCCAAAAGCTTCCTTATTTTAAAATGTAAAGAATCTACATAAAATCAATACATATCTAGTAATAATAGAAAGGGGTTGAATGAGAACTTATGAATTACAACAAGATTAAGCATGACTTGAGAGGTGATTAGAAGAGAAATTTTGATGGGTTTTTGAGCTTGAGAGAGAGGAGGAAGGAGAGGAGGGTGAGAAAACTAATGGCTGATTTTTAGAGAAGGTCTCAATGTGGAAAAGGAAGGGTGTGTGTGTGTAAAGGTAGAGGGGGTGGTCTCCACCACAGTTGGAAAAACTGGCGTCCGCCATTTTGGCCATATCTCCTAGACCGTAGATGCAAAAATTATAAAAAAAATATGGCCAGAATCTCCAACTCATCAGCTACAACTTTGATGAAGACAACTTTTCTTGGATCGGAGTGGAAGTAATTTTTAAAAATTCAGCAAAATCATGTGTCTGGTTCCTTCCTTTACCAAGTCTTCCACTTGGGTTCCATTTGTTTGAATCATCATATGGCTCCAAAGCCATGATGATATGAGCCACTCATGACCCTTGAATCATGGGTGCATGTCTCCACAACCACATCATATCTTTTCTTTTCACATTTACATATTTTCCCTTCCCTTTACCACTAGGTTCTCCCTCTACCTTTCACCTCCGGTGAACTAGTCAAGAAAAATTCCTATGGAGTCATTTTTTTTAAATTTTTCCAAGAGGTTGTTCTCACTCTTTCTTTTATTGTAAACCTCTAGAAGCAAGGAAAACCAACAAAATATAATAAACAAAAATTTGTGATAGGCTCGGATCATAGCCCCCCCAAACCTGGCTAGGGATATTTATGCCTCTAGCCTACATTCTTTGATCTTGAGCCGACCTTATCCTGATGTGATAAGGCTTTAGACGCCATCCATTTGTCCTGGTCTTGTGCACTTTACCATCAATGTCTTGAAGTCTGTAAGAGCCATTTTTGAACTTTTTGGTGACCAAGAACGGGCCTTCCCATCTGAAAAGAAACTTTCCATCCTTACGAGTGTCGAAGCGATTGTCATATCGAAGCACCAGAGATCCCTTTTTGATGTCTTTGGATGCTAGCTTTTTGTTGAACTTTTCTCTGCGCTTCTCTGCTTCTTGAGAATAGTGGTTGATGGCTTCTTCACGATCCAATTGCAGCCTCTCTAGATCCATGATCCTTTGATGTACTTTCTCCTTTTGAGAGCCTACCTGGCTACCCAATATTCGAAGACTTGTTAACTTCACTTCAATGGGCAAAAGCGCCTCCTTTCCATAAACCAAATGAAAGGGTGTGTACCCTAATGTGGTTTTGAAGGAGGTTCTATAGGCCCATAGAGCTCCATTCAAGTGTTTGTCCCAATCTTGGTGCCTGGCATGTACCTGTTTGGTGAGAATTTTGCAAATGATTCCATTTACCTTTTCCACCAAACCATTTCACTGAGGGTAGTAAGGAGTAGAGTGTTGATGCTGAATATTTAGCTTCTTCATGAGTTCTCCTACCAAGTCTGCTCTAAAGCCTGGTCCTCTATCAAATAGTATTTCAAGAGGGGTGCCAAACCGGCAACAGATGTGGTCAAAGATGAACTGACTCACATCCTTAGCAGTAATTCTATTGGTCGGCATAGCCTCAACCCATCTAGTCATGTAGTCTACTCCCATGATGATGTACTCTTTACCTGATTGAGTGCGTGGTAGAGGCCCTATGGCATCAATTCCCCACTTCTCAAAGGGCCCATATACCTTTATTAGGTTCTGAGGTTCAGCTATGAGCCGTCGTGGTCCTGCTTTCTGACATTCATCACATGTTTGACACCAGTATTTGACATCATGATGAAGACTTGGCCAAGTAAACCCAGCTTGTAGAACCTTTCTACTAGTGACGTCGTGTGCAAAGTGTCCTCCGCACATATCATCGTGACAAGCTTTTAAAATTTCTTCAATTTCACTCTTCAAAGGCACTCTCCTAAGCACACCATCCTTACCCAGACAATAAAAGTCATCATTTACTATGCGATACCTGGTAGCCTTCCTAGCTAACCATCGCCTTTCCCCTGCATTCAAGTGTTTAGGAGCCTCTCCTTGCTCCAGAATGTGCATAATATCTTCCAAGTCCTCCTTGCCTTGCTGAAGTGGAAGTTTGATGGCCACTGCTCCCACTATTGACTCATTTAACTTTGATGATGCTAGGTGGTATGCATCCTTGTTCTGGTCTCTTGGCACATGATGTACTTGTGCCTCCTTAACACTAGGTTGGTAACCTAACAGGACATAAACGTGTCCTTTCAAGGTTTTGAAAAAAACCTCCAAAACCACAGTAGATCCACTCATTTTGTAAAATCCTTTCATGGGGTTATAGTTCAAGGCCTATTACACATGGAAAAAATAAGAAACTTGTAAAATTTCTCATCTTTTGGTCACACCAAGTCTCCAAAGTTGATGGACCATTACATTTTCATCAAAACAGTCATTTCTTACGTTTTGCTGCATAAAAATAAGATTAGGGATTTTTGTAGGACTTGAGATAAATTCCCTAGTTAACTTCAATGGGTTGGTGATCAGAACATATGATTGCTTCTCACTCACTATTTTTTGTTTTGCCAAAAGAAATAGGTACAAAAAAGTTGAATTTTTACCATTCTGCAAACCTATCATCAAAGTTTTTATAGCAACGCTCAATACAAATAATATATGCATGTTTTTTTCGTTCCCTATTGTCCTTTAGGTTCATAAGGATCCATGGAGCATGTCAAAATAATAATATATCTCTTACCAAGGGGAATCTTGGGGACAAAGATGAAGTGCTAAATACAGCAAACATGAAAAAATTGGGTTCAACATTATGAGTTGTAGAATCCCATAGAAACTATTCAATATCTAGCCAAATTTGATCCTTATGACTAGATATGGTTACTACCTACAAAATGCATGTAGTTGTCACAAGAAACTAACAATATTGAAAAAGCTATACTTGATATACTAGAATGTTTCGTTTTCTTCTATAATTGAAAAAATCAACCATTGTTGTCTACTATGCAAAGCAGGGTATTAGGTGCCCCAAAACTCAAGGAATATTAGCTTTATGTTACAATATGCGACATAGAAAATCAAAACTGTATTTGGATATCATGAAAGCCACCAAAAAAATCATAGAAGAGCTAAAATTGGCTAAAAAACAGGATTTGACAATTTTTGTAATTCTGTCATAACTTACAACTTTAACATTTATTTCTCCCTAGAAGCATCAGGACATGTTGAGGACTACTAAAGATAGTTCTCTAGCATTATAGACCTCACAAACATGAATTCTAGAGTGGTATAGTTGCAAAAAGTTGAAAAAAGCCAAAAACAGGACCCGTTTTTTGACACAGTTTAGGTTGTGAAATGTTGTGCAAAGACAAGGTTAAAGATGGAATTGATATTCCAAAAAAATGTTGAGTTTTTTTCAGCTCATGAGACAACTTTCTAGACAGATAGCACCTCAAAATCCATTTTGAAACTCTTGACATAATTCAAGGAAAATGGTCACTTAACAGGACATAAAAGTGTCCCAGGACATAAAAGTGTCCCATTACCAACCTAGTGTTAAATCTCCTCATAAGAGCTTTGGCTTCTCTCATTTTAGTAGAGAGACGGGCATTTTTGCAAGCCCATGTACCTTGCATTTGCCTTACCAAAAGCATGGAGTCACCAAAAGCGTTTAATCTCTTAATTGAATTATCAAGGCACCAACAAAGGCCATGAATTAGAGCATGATATTCTGCTTCATTGTTGGAGTGGACATCTTCTAGAGTTATCCCTTCACCATGGATCCTCTCTCCCAATGGAGATAAGACCACGATGCCTGCAGCTGCCTTATCCTTGGTTCTCTTGTATGCTCCATCAAAGTAGAGGCTATAACCATTGACCAAAGCCTCTAGAGCTGGAGGTGGTGGAAGTTCCTTTCTCTTCAAATGGAAAACTTTTTCATAGCACTTGTTTGTTAAAATGTCGGCTAAGCATGCTCGAGTTGTTCTTTCAACCTGTATTGTATAATCAAACTCTTGAAGTCACACCACCCACTTTGGTATTTTGTCAGAGATTTCCATATGTTGTAGTGCATAGGGAAACATATCCTCCACAGTGATAATTACAAACCTCTTCGGCAGCAAGTATGGCCGAAATTTGGTTACCGCAAACATGAGAGCTAACACTAGCTGTTCCATCAGGGTGTAGGCCTTCTCTGTGTTTTCCATGAGGCGGCTAGCAAAATACACAGGCCTCATAAAGGATGTTTTTGGATCTTTTTGTAGGAGGGCAGCACCAATGGCCTCTTCTCCCACACTAGGGTTTACAAAGAATGTTTCTTCCCAACAAGGTTGGAGGATTACAGGGAGTGACCCTAACATTTTTTTAATCTCTCTAAAATGCCCATCACTTTCTTCACTCCAAACAAGCGTCTCTTGACGAGTCAGCTGTTGTAGAGGAAATATCACTTGGGAGAGTAAGTGTATGAATCTACTCAAATATCTTAGCTTTTGCAAGAAAGAGATTAATTGTTTGATGGAAGTTGGGGAAGGTAGATTTAGCAATGTTTCTATCTTTTCAGGATCTACCTCGATTCCATCAATGGACACTACATGCCCTAATAGTGTAACCTTGCTTTCCCCAATGTGACATTTGTCCTTGTTTAGTTGTCCACCCAGCTTAGCTAAACGAGTAAATCCTTCATCAATCTTGCCGAGATGCATACTTTTGGAGCTGTAAATACAAAAGTCATCTATGAAAACCCTTATGGACTTACCAAAGTAAGGTTGGAAGACCATGTTCATGAATCATTGAAAGGTGGTTGGAGCGTTGGTGAGACCAAAAGGCATGACTCGAAATGCAAAACATCCCCATGGTGTGATGAAAGTAGTCTTTTTCTGGTCCTCCTCTGCAATGCGTATTTGAAAGTAGCCAGAGTAGCCATCACACACTGTGTATCTCTCATGGCCTGCTACTTCATTTAGAATCTCATCTTGAAATGGGAGAGGAAAGTGGTCCCTCTTTGTTGCAGCATTTAGTGGCTTGTAATCCACGCACACTCACCATTTACCATTCTTCTTTGGCCTCACCACTACTGGGGAGACCCATTCTGAATCTTCTACTGGGTATATGAATCCTGCTTCTAAGAGTCTCTTCACCTCAGACAACAGTGCATTTTGTTGCACAACTCCTAATCTTCTTAGTTTTTGTACTACTGGCTTGCTCCCTTCTTTTAGATGGATATGCTGCTTCACTGCAGTGACACCTGTAATGTGAGTGTAATCAGAAATAAACAATGATGCATGCTTCTTGAGAACATTTACATAACCCTCCTTTTCTTCTTCCTTTATATCCTTGGATAACATCTCCTCTAGGCTGGCATCCTACACATTCTCCATTTGGATCCTTGGGTTGTCTTTTGATGAGGTAGTTTCCTTTATGGTGACGCCCATGACTTTGAGAGTGCTATCACTCTCTTCACTTGAACTCTCTTCCTCGTCCATGGATGAGGAGCATCCACTTGAGCTCCACTCATCAGCTGACGTCTCTAGTTCAAGGTTCTCTTGTCGCCCATTCTTTAAGTTATAAACCACCTTCCGACTATGGCCACCCATGCGAGGCCTCAACTCCAAGTCTCCTGTTGCCCAATCTTGCCTAGCTCCTATACCCATGAGCCAAGGTCGTCCTAAAATAAGGGGGTATCCTTCTCCCTTTACTCGCATCACATAAGCATCAACCTCTGTAGTGATTCCAAAAACAGAAACTCTCAAAGCTTTCACTACACCCACAGAAGTGACAGAGACATTATTGGCCATTTTTGCCCTAAAGTTTGATGATTCCATTACCTCTAAACCCAATTGATGCATTAGCTTTTCTGTCATGACACAAACTTCTGCTCCACTGTCAATGTAAGTTTTTGGAATCCGTTGTCCCTTGATTTGAGCCTCCACCAAAGGCACTATATCCTTGAGACCATATACTTTGATTACACTTACTAGCTTACTTCGCTTTGCCCTCGTGCTCACCATTTTTGACCATTGTCGTCGAAGCTTTGGGGAGATATGAAGTAGTTGTGGCCAAGTAATCTTTGGTCCTTGAGAACTCACATCAGCTGTCAAGTCATAAGGTTGTGTTCGAGATCCCATAGGGCAATCAGAGATGTCAATTTGAGACCTAGTACGGGTCTTTCTCTTCTTGGATTCATCTTTAGTTGCCCGAGATGTACTTGCTTCATTGCTTGCATCCTTGCTTGTTTCTTTACCTACTTCATCTTGGACACGCACACGTTTGATAGGCATTGTAGCCACTTCATCTATCTTCATCTTCCCTTTAGCTATTTCTTCCTGGTTGCTTCTGCCCTTGAGGACCTCCTCCGGTTGAGTAGCAGGGGCTGGAGCTTGAGCACGAGGTGGCTGCAAAATTTGAGGTTGCGGTTGCTCTTGTGCTTGAGCTCTAGCACGGGGAGGACTTACCTGTTGTCGAGGACCTCTGACAGGGTAGTCATATCTTCTGGGATGAGGGCAATTATACATGCCGTGGCCATTTTCCCCACAATTGTAACACAACATTTCCCTTGCTTGACGTCGCATTGGTGGCCGATTCCCACCATTTCCCTCAATAGGCCTTCTTGCACCCTGCACAAGATTTACTCTCAACCCCTCTAGCTGGTTTGTGAGATTGTTTATTTGTTGGAGCATATCTTCTTGTTGACCTCTATTGAGGTCTGGTGCATTAGGCACATTTGGAGGTATGTGAGAAGCTTCCATAGTTGTGATATTGCCTCCCAAAGCTAGCTGGCCAGCTTGGACTTGATAGAGAATCTTTCTATTCTTTTCCCTAGCAATTTTTAAGGCATCTTCAAAAGCATTTGGAAATTTGCTCTTTACCTTCTCCCTTAGCAAGGGGTACAAACCTGAGAAAAATCGATCCTTTTGGAGGCAATTGGGAGCTCGCTCACCAGGGTTTAGTGAGTCTGACCATTGCCCCCAAAGTTTCAGAAAACCTTCCTCATAGGTTGCATAACCATGAGGGTCAACTTGATGAAGGGCCAGAAGCCGTTGCCATAGTTCTTCTACCGAATTGGCTCGTTGAAATCTTCGTAGGAAAGCCGCCTTCAATCCCTCCCAATCAATTCTTTGGGTTGGATCTAAAGCCCGGAACCATACCCTAGCTTCTTCTTTGAGCACCAAAGGAAAAGCTCTCAATTTCAATGCTTCATCATCCCTCCCAGAGACAAGGAAAGCCATCTCCAAGTTATCCAAAAAATCCCCAGCATTTTCCCCACTACGCCCAAAAAAAATTGGGAAAGCCATCATAAAAATGGGTTGCCTTCCTCTCAATACAGCACAAAGATGAAAACGTCTAGGCCCAAATCATATCTTATTAAGGGTAGAATAAATGGATTGATAGATGCATTAATCTCAGCTAGACGACGAGGGCCTAGTAAGTTCCTTATGATGTTTTGGAACCTAAGCTTTGTGCTAGCTATTATATGCACAGTTTGTCTAGCAAGAGGTTGGAAAGGTCCATATAAATCCCTATGATTCATGGAGTATGCTTAAAGCAAGATGAAGATGTGAACATCAAAAGATACATTATACTCCAAAATAGGAAATATTTTAGGGTCAGGGGACAACAATATCTCTCTCAACCTCTCAGCTCCAAAATAGAAGACCAATCTTTGTTGGAAAAAAATCTTTCTATCAATGCGCACATTCACCCTAACATTCTGAACTGATTGAAAGTTGTAGAAAATGGGATTATTCATTGGTGCATTAAATACAAACTTCCATGAAGCACTTCATTGAAGTTGAGCTCTCTTGGATCCAACCATTTGAGAGATGCGAAGAATTTGCTCACCAGTGATTAGCCTAGCTTTGGTGTGACCATCTTCAGCTTTGTAGAGTTCATAGGGTTCGATGGCTACCCTCTCAACCACCTTGAGCCTTCTTGCTAGTAGTAGTTGGAGTGCATCACCATATGTAGCCTCTTGCCAATACCGCACCCCATTGATGTGTAGCTCCCCCTCCAAAAACTTGTTAATACCAGAGTTTGAGAGTGCTTTCACCACCTGAAGTCGAGGCTTCAAAGGAAGTGTCTTCACACTAGCCACAAAGCACTCAACACAATTTTTTGACCTAGGGACTTGATGACTACAAGATTTTCCTTGAAGCAAAGAAGGGTGTGTGTAGTTAACTCTCTTTACCCGCATACGTGCCGTTTGTTGATAAAGACGCTTCTTTTCTCGAGCTTCTTGGGGAGACCATAGTGGAAGTCTCGGAGAATTTGATGGATCTTCCTTCATAGGATTGACAGAGTGCTGCTTGAGAACTCCTCCGTGGGGGCACCAATTTATGACGAAGGAAATTTGGAATGGAGGCCTCTACACCAAAACAAACTCCATTGCGCCACAAGGGAAATGAGATAAGGGCACCACCTAGTCTTGGAAGCGTGGGCTAGGACCGCTACACAAAGAGAGAGAGAGAGAGAGAGAGATAGAGAGAGAGAGAGAGAGAGAGAGAGAGGGAGAGATCACTATGAATGAAGCATTAACCTTAGTGTGTGTACAAGGAATGGATGACTTCAAACACTCCCAACACAAATAGCATGTAGATTACCAAACAACCACTCAAGGATTAGCCAAGATCACATCCAGCACTCTCACACATATATAAAAGATTTCTCTTAATTAACATAAGTAAGAGAAGGAGAGGTTACTAGCATGAAACAATTTGCACTCTAGAATGTGCAAGAATAGAGTGAATGAATGAGCTTATGGGCTCATGGTGAGTGATACAAAGACTCAATGGGGCTGAGGGAGGCTTGAAATTACAAAGGGGAAGGCCTCTTTATATAGGGAAGAGAGTGATTAGGAGTGAGGTTAAGATCCACGTGTAATTTGTACAAATGAAGCTTGATTAGGGACATTCAACCAATGAAGAAGCTCCTTCCAAGTGATTTATTGACCAATTAGCTCCATCATCACTTGTGTTGTCTTCACTCCTTCCCCCATAGCTTGAGTCCAAGAGCTTCCTTATTTTAAAATGTAAAGAATCTACATAAAATCAATACATATCTAGTAATAATAGAAAGGGGTTGAATGAGAACTTATGAATTACAACAAGATTAAGCATGACTTGAGAGGTGATTAGAAGAGAAATTTTGATGGGTTTTTGAGCTTGAGAGAGAGAAGGAAGGAGAGGAGGGTGAGAAGACTAATGGATGATTTTTAGAGAAGGTCTCAATGTGGAAAAGGAAGGGTGTGTGTGTGTAAAGGTAGAGGGGGTGGTCTCCACCACAGTTGGAAAAACTAGCGTCCGCCATTTTGGCCATATCTCCTAGACCGTAGATGCAAAAATTATAAAAAAAATATGGCCAAAATCTCCAGCTCATCAGTTACAACTTTGATGAAGACAACTTTTCTTGGATCGGAGTGGAAGTATTTTTTAAAAAATCAGCAAAATCATGTGTCTGGTTCCTTCCTTTACCAAGTCTTCCACTTGGGTCCCATTTGTTTGAATCATCATATGGCTCCAAAGCCATGATGATATGAGCCACTCATGACCCTTGAATCATGGGTGCATGGCTCCACAGCCACATCATATCTTTTCTTTTCTCATTTACATATTTTCCCTTCCCTTTACCACTAGGTTCTCCCTCTACCTTTCACCTCCGGTGAACTAGTCAAGAAAAAATTCCTATCAAATCATTTTTTTTAAATTTTTCCAAGAGGTTGTTCTCACTCTTTCTTTTATTGTAAACCTCTAGAAGCAAGGAAAACCAACAAAATATAATAAACAAAAATTTGTGATAGGCTCGGATCAGTGGCAGGTGACCAAGGTAGCTTAGTGTCCACCGAAGAGAGTGTAACTCAGGCATAATGATCTATAGTCATGCAAACGACAATGGAAGAAGGCCAAAAAGCTCTGAAAGAGGAAGTGGAAAGCATGAAGAGAAAGCTTGAGGAGGCGGAGAGAATAAACCCCGAACTTAATGACCTCCTCGTGAATATGGGCGAAGAAGTTGAAACAGAAAATCAAAAACTCCTTAGGCAAATTGAAGAGTTGAAAGAACAGCAAGGAGGAGAGCCAGAGAGAATAGGACCAGCAGCCAATGAGGGCATTGACCTAGAAAATGTGGCAGATCCTGTGGACACGACTATGCAAGAGGAAATCCTAGAAGGATCCTCTCAAGAGCCACAGTATCTAACACAAGAAGAGGAAGAAAAATTGCGTAAATCAATAGAGGTGGAGCTCAGAGAAACCACAAAGGAAGCCTTGGAATGGGAGCAGAGGGTCTTCAAGTCTATGACCATTCAGAAGATTGACGCCAGCAACCGCAGGCACGAGTGGCTTCAACCCTCTCTCCCATATCCATGCTGAAATATGAGGCAGCTACCATAAACAAGCGGATCAGAGAAGAGCCAGCCGTACCTCTTTACCAGAAAGATACCTCAAAACCAGAAGGGGTCAAGCTCATTGTGGATTCCCAGCCAAAGTGGAGGAAGGCCTGGCTTACAAAGTACCCACAATACCTAATCCACTTGGTAGAGGCAAAAAATATCAGAGACAACCTCAGATTTTGTCCTCTACCAAGGATTAGGACGTGGAAAGCGCAGGAAATTTTGCAAAGAAGCCAACCCACTTGGCTGAACTACCCCAAGCTGCCGGGCTTGAAGGCAGGTGAGAGAATAAGTGTCCAATACATGGTGAAAACCCTAACGGGTGCCATAAAGTTGTTCACTGGCTCACCTGACCTTACATGCATTATGATGAGGAAAATCTGCAGAACCATCTTACCAGTGTTCGATACCTTCAAGCCAGGCCAGGTGACTGACAGCATCCTTTTCTTCCAAGATACATACAAATGCGCTTATGATCTATTAGGTCAACCTTCCAAGGAGGTGATACATGCGCTGTATCAAAGGATAATGTTTCTACCATCCTATCACCCTCAGGCTTTTGAAGAAGCTTTCTACACTGGCTTCTTCACCATAAACACTGACATTTTTGGCCCAACAATGATGAACCTGCATGTCAGATATGAATCACTGCTAAAGATGCGAGAAACGATACGATGAAGAAGCAGATCACGGCCATGTCGGGGACGACATGAGCAAGGAGGGGGGGAGTGTTAGAAGCTGCACACACCCCACGGCACGAACTACTCGGAGGATTATTATTTTTTGTTAATTATTCATTCATTGAGGAAAAACTAATTTTTTACCCTGTAAATATTGGGACTTACAGAAGTTTCTAGATTGTATCCAGTTTTGATAGCTAGATTGAGAAGATGGTTGATTTTGGAACTTTAGGGTTTGAGAAATTGTAAGGTATATATACCACTTTTTGACCTTAATGAAAAACCTTTTGTCATTTTAAAAAACAAGTTTTGAAGTCTGTGAGTGAGCGTACTATGTACCAGAGAGAGAGTGTGAGCTTCATCTTGACACTACGTGTGCTCCGGTGGGGTCAAAATTGGGTGTGCAGAAGTGCAGCGTGTTGCCCCCGACGAGAGCTACGCGCCGATACCTACATTGGGCGCATACGGTCCGGTTTTGCGAGCTCCTTCTACGAGCTTTATCGGGTGTTTGGGTGAGCATACGTTGTCCGATTTTGCATTGCAGCATATCCACGCGTTCACATTGAGTAGAACTACACATTAGGCACTTTAGATTTCAAAAACAAAGACTTGCATATTTTGGCCTGAAATCCTACGTGTTTTTGCACCGGGTGTTTTGGGTTGGGATTTTGGTTCATAGACCTTAGGGAGAGTGACCTATAGGTATTAGTAGGGTCTCCTTCAAGTTCTATGGTGTTTCGAGATTGTTTGATGGGTGTTCGGATCTAGAAAGCGTTGTAGGAAGTTTCCTCTTATGCACTCTTGAAGGCTGTGACTTAGACAATTAGTAGAGACCTCTGTAGGAATTAGTTAGGAGTCGGTCGAGTGTAGGTTGACACCTTATGCTTGCTTCCACGTGCTTGCGGGTCGAGCTTCGTCCTTAGCAGACATTACATGTTAGGTGAGTTCTCGCTGTGCTGACGTCTGTTGCGGCGTATCCGTCCAACACTAGGATTGCCAAATAAAACCAAGTATGGCTCCAAAAAGGAGTACAACGGCAGTTTTCACAAGTAACGTGCAATACCAGCAGACAATGCGCTCAAACAGACGCCAAATGATGCATACGCATGGCAACTGCAAGTGACTCCCACTTGTTAGTGTATCACTCTACTCTAGCTACCTGTACCTGTGTGAATCACTTGTATCTGTACCTATCCCTGTAACTTGTAACCTGTAACCTGTAGTTTGTAACCTGTAATCCCTAATCTCGAAGCTTGAAGCTCCAAGCAGAAGGTACTCGACGAAGATCCTCTGTAGGGGCGCCAAAAGAATGTGAGCGGGATGGAAACACACACAACACCTCTATAATTACCCGACACACACTCTTGGGATGATACACACACACACTATGGGGCACCACTCGGCTTACACAACCCACCTGGCCGAAGCTTGAAGCTTGAAGCTTGAAGGTACTCGAAGAAGATCCTCCGTGGGGGCGTCAAAAGAATGTGAGCGGGATGGAAACACACACAACACCTCTATAATTACCCGACACACACTCTTGGGATGATACACACACACACTATGGGGCACCACTCGGCTTACACAACCCACCTGGCCGAGACAGGGAACACACCAATGGAGTGAGAGGAGAGAGACTACCCATTTACCCACTCTACACCGAGAGACACACATACACACATGCCCAAAAAACTCAGCTCAAAAGAGGAGAATTTCTGATGTTTAAATACAATTGAGCTTGGGCCAACACCAATGGGGCAAATAGCTCACACAATATGGGTAAAGTATGCCAGATACAATCACAAATTGGAGCAGAAGCTCGCTCATAAGAGAAACTTACACAACAAAAACAGCAAAAAAACGGTGAGGAATTTGGCAAAATGGTCAGCGCCATCGTGTTCGGAATGGCCCAAAACCCCAGTCAGCAACGTCAGAGTGCTCAAATCCGATCTCAGATGAGCAGTTTACGGCCAAAACAAGCTCCAAAAATAGCAAAAACACAGCTGCGGCTATTCCTCCTCTTCTCTCCATGTTTTGTCTGGTCTTCTCTCAGTTTTTTCAGTTCCCACACTTAGCTTTATTACTTGGGCACCCTTGGCCTTTTAGTTGACCTCAAACGGACCCCGAACAGGCCAAAAATTGACCTCGTAGTGCATAGTTGTCACCTTTTTGCATCATCCGCACACATGGCACTCAACTTTCTCCAACAATGCGTCTCGCAACCATGTGAAGTGGCCCCAAAATATGGTCCTCATGATGAAGTTTCTGCATAATTATCACAAGAAAATGCCCACGTTGTGTCCGTACTTATCCACGTGCAAATATTGACCCCATTCAACCTCCTGACGCCACTAGATGCCATCTGACGTACTTGCTACCTCATGTCCTCAGCCCGCGGATAGCTTCCTTGAGAAATTTTACGCACTACCAAATCCTCATTATTATAGAGAAAACACACTGATACTGGTGACGATGCAAATCGATGCACTATGTACATGTTGTCCTACAT
Source organism: Adiantum capillus-veneris (assembly GCF_014529385.1). Lineage (NCBI taxonomy): Eukaryota > Viridiplantae > Streptophyta > Polypodiopsida > Polypodiales > Pteridaceae > Adiantum > Adiantum capillus-veneris. Next base: position 54,155,601 of record NC_140949.1, on the reverse strand, counting down.
GTGCACATGTGGGCCCCACGTAACATTAGAAAATTTCGGAGGTCATTTGGAGGGCCTTGTAAGAAATTGTATTTCTCTCTCTAGAAACTTTTTTTAAAATGCACTTGCACCTTGTGAGTACGTCCAAAAGGACAACCAGACACTCTGAAAAGTAGATTTATATTCCCAATCGTCCTTGAAAACGGTCACTTTTTTATTTAATGCGAGCGTCTTTTTCAGGAGGCAGGTGCGGCGCATTCAATGCAGCTTACGTCATCACTGAAAGTTGAAAAGTCACAAACTGTAAAATAGTGATAGATTTTGAGTATTTTGACACCACCAATGCATCCGGAACGCCAAAATACCTTAAAAACGAATGTCTACTTGTCTCATTCCGACATCCGGAGAGGCAAAAAATGTCAAAAAACCCCCAAAAATGGGCTTTTTACTAAAGGCGCGCGAGGAGGCATTCTAAAATTTTAGAATGCCCCTCTGCGCGCCGTTAGTACAAAGCCCATTTTTGGGGGTTTTTGGACACTTATCTTTCCAAAAAGCCCCTTTTTAGAGGTTTTTGGAAATTTTCCTCTCAAAAAGCTCCCTAAAAAAAAGAAAAAAGGGCCCTTTTACTAACGGCGCGCGAGGAGGCATTCCAAAATTTTGGAATGCCCCCTCGCGCGCCGTTAGTACAAAGCTTTTTTTAGTGATTTTTGGACACTTATCTTTCCAAAAAGCCCCTTTTTAGAGGTTTTTGGACATTATTCTCTCAAAAAGCTCCCTAAAAAGAGGAACAAAGGGCCTTTTTACTAACGGCGCGCGAGGAGGCATTCCAAAATTTGGGAATGCTCCCTCTCGTGCCGTTAGTACAAAGCTCTTTTTAGTGATTTTTGGACACTTATTTTTCCAAAAAGCCCCTTTTTAGAGGTTTTTGGACATTTTCCTCTCAAAAAGCTCCCTAAAAAGAGGGAAAAATGGCCTTTTTACTAACGGCGCGCGAGGAGGCATTCCAAAATTTTGAAATGCCCCCTCGCGCGCCGTTAGTAAAATGTTCTTTTAGGGGTGTTTGACATTTTTGGCCTCTTTGGATGTCTAAGCGAGGCAATTGGACATTCATTTCTAGGAGATATGTGTGTTCCGGACGCATTGGCAGTATCAAAAGTTTCAAAATCTTCCACCACTTGATAGTTTTGTGACTTTTTGAGTTTTAGTGATGACGTATCCCGTATCAAATGCACCGCATCTACCTTCTGAAAAAGGTGCTCGCATTAAATAAAAGAGAGTGCTCGTCTTCAAGGACCACTAGATTATTAAATGAGGAGAGGGACACCTTTTATATTTTTGTTAATATCAATCTATTTTTCTACGTAACGTAGGCTCTTCTCTCATTGGAGGAGCTTATTTTCCTCTCTCTACCAAAAGGACCTCCAAAAGGCCTCCGAAATCTCTTCTTGGAGAGATTTATGAAGACTTTAAAGGGGTTCATTCGTCAAAGGGCTCGCCTCAAGGGTAGCATGGCTGAAGGATGGCTTGTACAAGAGTCTCTTGTTCTCATCACTAAATTTTTGGGCTCGAATGATCGAGAGATGTCTCGAATGTGGACTACGGAGGTCAACGTCAAGGTGGTAGGGGACAAGACTTCATTAGGAAGATGGACATCACAATGCGAGAAAAGGTTATAAGATTTTTCCTTCTCAACTCAAACATCGTGAAAAAGTGGCTAGAGATGTACAAAGAGAAGAAGAAACAACTCTTGACAGATCGCTTACAATTCAAGCGCAACCCTACCACTAGAATCCTTCCTTTTCCAGATCATCTTCAGAAATTGCTTGACTTTCCAACTGGGCGGTTGTTAGATGCGACAATTTGAGAGGCAAAGAGGAATGGAGTGTTGATTATTGAAGAGGAAGAGCAGATTTCAAGGGTTTGCGATTGGCATATAAATTTTCACAATCTCCTTTTCAAGATCCACATGATCACATTAATTTAATAACATTAAGTTTGTTTCAATTTTGTGATTGCAGTATCACAAATATGGATCTTTGTGGTCGCATGGGAAACACTTTAGAGTGCAACAGATAGACGAACAAAGGGTCACCTTTGAGAGTGGTGTTAGGGAAATCTTTGTCCAAGAAAGTAGGAGTAGTGCCAGGGATGAGAATATAGAGACTAGCAAGCTTGAATACTTTGGCTACATCCAAGACATTTTGAAGATTAGCTTTAGAAAGTTTGATATTTTTATCTTTGATGTCAAGTGGTTCAAAGTTATTACCAGCGGCCCTAATGCAATTGTGTGCAAATACAAGAGTGGATTGATTCAAGTGAACTCTAGGTGGGTGTGGACAAATGCGCGGGATACATTCGTACTTCCGCAACATTGTGAACAAGTTGTGTTCACACTAATCCACTACGGAGCAAGCAAGTGTGTGAAGGATTGGAAAGTGAGTTTAAAGAGCTTTATGAACAAAGTGCAGGCCTGACGGATGATATAAGTTTGGATTTTGAACTAAAGGTCAGTGATGAGCATATGCCTGAACCTAGAGATAATCTTTCAAAAGCTCAAGTTGATGCGCAGAGCGACGAAGAAGTGGAGTTTGATGACAAAGATGCAGAAGTACAGATTGAGATAGAAATCTTTCGTGCATAATATTCCGCTTCACGCAAATATGATGAACATGTACTGGAGAACAACATCATATATCGTCATTTTGTATGCAGATGATTTGCTGATTACTAGTCCAAATGAGACACACATTGCTGAATTGAATGCTACTTTCAAGATAAACAACTTGGGGCTTTTGCATCATTACTTGGGGGTATAGTTTAAACAATGTGATGGAGGTATTTCTTTGTGTCATGCAGGATACATAGAGACATTAATATGTAAGTTTGGACTTGAGGATTGCAAACCTATTGCTACTCAAATGTAAACATTTGACATGGAGTCTTTAGGATTTTGGAGATCTGTGGATGTCACTATTTATCAATCTATTGGATTCCTTATTTATGAATATTCAGTTTGTAGTATCAAAGGTCAATAGATGTATGCATAATTTAAGGTCTAAGCATTGGCAGGTTGTTAAGGGTCTAGGACTTGACCCTATATCACATGTGGTCTTCAATGAATATAACGATTAAGCGGTGGAAATCGAGATCAACGTGGAAAACTAGGGTAGGCAACTCAAAGCAGGGATTCAAAGATAAAGGCCGGGTTCCAAAATAGGGACACGTCTACCCTCAATATAAAACCAGTTTTACTTCTAAAAGAATACAACTAAGCGCTAGAGGTTGAGCATGTAGCGGAGCTAATATCAAATCTTGATCGTATGATCTTGGTTTCGAGCCCCGTTGTCACAACCACCCACTACTCGCCCATTCCTGTGCTACCTTACAGCCCGGTTTTTTATTCATGCGATTTGGGTTTTGTCGTGGTTGTGCGACTCAGTAACTGTTCGAGCTCAAATTTTTGTCACATATAGATCTCGGTCTCAGATTTCAATCATGCCTTTGCACAATGAAAACTATGCAGAGGGGTGTGCAGAAGAAACAGTACACCTTGGTGGCCTAAAGTTGGCCCTTTATCTTAGATAATGCCCAAATTTTCCGATGGATGACATAAAAAACTACATGCCCACGTGGTTAGGATATTCGTTTATCTACTGGTAGGCCATGAGCTCGAATCACCCTACGAGCATTGACCCCTGTTTTCGTCCCTCTATCCACCTTGAAATCGATATCCCCGCACTCAATTTACCATTATCGTTCCATCATCCCACCGCTGTCAAGAAGTGTGCAATGGGGTTAGGAAAGTGTTGGGCCTCTAACTATGAGAGTTTGCAACAAAATCAAGCAAGTCGTAGACGATTTGAAGCTATAAACACACTCAAAAAGAACAAAACTCCAACCATGAAAGATTTACTTTGAAGAAGGACCAAGATTGACTCAAAACTCTTGTGTGTGAGATGATTTGGTGTAGCCTCGCTGCCAATTGCATAGCTATAGTGCTCTTTCGCCCTGATAAAAACCCTAAACGCCCACTTTGATTCTCGGTCATAGCCATTTCATGGAAACTTTAGAAGTTCATTATACATTCCCAAGTAGGTATTTGAAGAGGGAAAACCTTAATTGGTAGCCTCACAGTCTCGAATACAGGGTTGGAATAGCATTGGACTGCACTAGCAGACCATAGGTGCAGGCTTTGTATCCCTTCAAAGAAGAACTCCAAGTGCTGATATTGTACTTCTAACATGTTCCTTCTGTCTTCATAATCACGGAACCATGAGTGTTGTGGCATTTTGAGCCATATTTGTCCATTGTGGGGTCATTTTTTACCATTTTTTAATCATTTTTAGCCCAGAAATACTCTCTTTTGCCATAAAAGCCCAAATGAGCTGGGAAATTTCCTAAAATTTTGGAAATATCTCATTGGGATTCAATTTAATCTTGAATCTCATTTTACCAATTGTGAAGCACTCTAGATGCATCTCTTATCACTACAACACGCTGCACAAAAATCGATGCGGATATCGACGACTCAAAGATTGCTTTAAAAGTAAAAATCCCTAGAATAAGCGTTGGAATGACCGTTGGAATTGTATTGTTGATATATGCACCAATATCAATCCCGTCAGAATAAGAAATGAAACTTACGCCGGTATATGCGTCTCAATAAGCGTCGATATGTAATTTTGCTATACCAAGGCTTATTCCAGCATGTACCGATTCCTGCACCGGCGGCAAAACTTGCATTTTGTTTTGGGCTGAGAGGGTTGGGAACTGATGTTGCATGTACTGCAACATCAGAAAATAGCCCTCTCTGCCCAAAAGAAGAGTGCATAAGCAACCGCACTCCACCTATAGTTTGACACCAAAGAGCGAGTGTATACAGATTAGCAAAGAACAAAACCACAAAATCAAAAGTTATTATCATGACAATTTCTCAAAAGCATAACCATAACATCGACTTGAAAATCGCAAAGCCATAAATATAACCCACTTGCCATACCATAATCATAACCATAACTATAACCTGCTTCTCATACCATAAGCATAACATCCATACCATCATTGCAAAAACCATAACCATAACCAGATTTCCAAACCATAATCATAACCATAACCATAACTTGATTGTGAAACCATAACCATAACATGATTTACAAACCATAACCATACCATGATTATCAAACCATAACTATAATCTGATTGTCACACCACAAACATATTCGTAAACGGGACGCAAAACCATAAACATTGTTGGAGCTATATATGGCTCACTCTACTGAACTTGGTCTCACCTATATATTTGTATCTTGTCCTCAATATGAATCAGTCTTTGGGAGCGTATATGGTGTGTCTCTTGTCTCGTTTCTCTCTCTTTCTCTCTACATCTCAACATGGTATCAGAGCGGTAACAATCACGCGCTGATTCAATTCATGGTGACAACAGTATGTGTATGCGATTCGCATGTAAGATTCAAAATTGTTACAAATTTTATTTTTGAGCGTTGATTCTTGTTAACTGTGGTCGTTTTGTGTTAAGAAGAATATGATTAGTGTTTTATGTGGCGTTTATTTATAATCAATCTAATCGTTGATTACGTTTTCTTGTTAATGACACCCTGAACTTCATCTAAATTTTTCTTGCTGTTCTGCTCAAAATTTGGAGAAACGGCAAAAGCGCTATGGAGCGTAGCGCAATGGCACTTTTCATCCAAAACTTGTTCGTCTCCTCGAGCTCTTCGGTTTGAGTTCTAGGTTTGCGTCAATCGGAGTTCGCAGCAGAAAGTTATGTTGTTTTTACTGCAATAGAGCTTGACGCAGCTTTCTTCGTCCTACTTCTTCGTGAAGCGTTTGCGATCGTTTTTCTTATTTTGGCGTTAACTTTTTCGAGAAGATTTAGCTTTTTGCTATTCGTATTGTGGCCGTTAATCTTGCGTCTCACGCCACTCTATTTTGAGGACTCGTTTATTATTAACGTCTCCTTTACCCTGTCTTTTTTGGGTGACGTCTCTCACATCTTTGGACGTTCCTTGAGCATCCTTCTTACGTTTATCGTTGACAGAACGTAGTACTCATATCTCTCTCATTCTCAATTGCGGCCTTCACCATATATGGTGTGCAGATTCTGCGATCTTATCTTATACGTCTTCTCGCAACAAGATATGGCTATGAATATTCTCGTCAACGGCTTTCCTTCTGGCCAACGTTCTGTTCCTCCTTTCCAAGGTCAAGGATTTCCGGGCTGGAAAGCAAAGGTGTTGTTAATTCTTGAAGGCGATGAACTCTCCGATGTTGTTCTTGGAAATCGTGTTTGTCCGCCTCAGCCTGTTGATACGGATAATGATAACGTGCTTATCACTGAAGGACCTATATTTGAAGATTGGAATTTTGCATATACGGATTGGCAACGACGTGATAAAGCAGCTCGTCGGTATATTCTTTCTGCTCTTACTGATTCCCTTTTTCTTGATATGTATGAACTGCCTACTTCCCATGACGTATGGAAGTACCTTATTGCAAACTTTCAGAAGAAATTTGTAACAGAAATACTTTATTTGAGAGGGTTGCTTAACAAGTTACAATATGAAGTTGGTACTGCCATGACGGAACATATTGAGTCTTTTAAATCTATTATTAATCAACTTGCTGCTGCCGGTGATCTTGTTCCACAAAAGCAATTGATTACACTTCTCCTTGATACGGTGAAGGACTCTTCTTATGATAACATTGTTACTATTCTCTCTAATAAAGATGGTCTTGATTTCGACCAAGCTTGCATGTCTTTAATTGAATACTCTCAACGTCAAGAACGTCGGAATGCTGGTCACGATACAGCTATGATTTCACAAGAGGAGACTGAGTCACAACAGATGGAACGTGCTTTTTATGCTCGAAGGCGTCCATTTCAACGAGGAAACCGCAGAGGTGGCCGTCGCGGTAATATTTTCTCTCGTCTCAAATTTCCTAATAAGCAATGTTCTTACTGCAACAGAAATGGCCATACTGAAGATGATTGTTGGGCACGTCAATATGATGAAGAACACAATATTACCACAAAACAACCATGTTTATCTAGAGACTCTTCTTCTTCTTCTTGTGAATATTGTGGACGATCTGATCATCCCACTCATATGTGCTATAAGCGTCGATTCGACATAGATCGGAATAGAGCATATGCTACTGAACATCGAAACAACATTGTACCAGAAACAAGCTGCGTCCTATGTTCAGTTGCTCCAGACGGAATACTTCATGTACGTGATGGATCACTTTTTATTGTCGATTCTGGTGCTACAGGAAATATGACATATCAGTCTAAGTGGCTCCATAACTATCATCCACTGCCAGTTCAACGTGTTGTTTATCTTGCTGATGATACTACTTGTCAAGTAAAGGGTATTGGAGACTTATATCTTGGTACCTTATTTTCTTCCACTCGAATTTTGCGAGGGGTATTACATGTACCAGATCTTCAACGTAATCTTCTTTCAGTTGCTAGACTTGTTGATCTTGGTCTGTTTGTTGGATTTGATTATACCAAATGCCGAATTGAGAAAGATGGACAAACTATAGCCACTGCTCCTCGAAACGGTAATTTGTTTGAACTCTCTCTCAACGATGCTGTAACAAATATTGTCACTGCTCCAGGTGATCATGATTGCAAAGTATGGCATCACCATTTTGTTCATGCTGATTTCTCAAAACTCCTTGATCTTCAACGTCGTGATCTTGTTCATGGCATGGATCTTAAAGCCCATCCCCATATGGGAATTTGTGAATTTTGTGCTCTTGGGAAACACAATCGTAAACCCTTTCCTCTTTCAAATACAACTCATTCTCATGACATATTGGATCTTGTTCATACTGATATATGTGGACCTCTACCTTCTTCGAGATCACAATATCGCTACTTCATTACTTTCATTGATGATTTCTCAAGGTATACGACTGTATTTCTACTTAGACAAAAATCTGAAGCCTTATCTGTTTTCAAACAATTCCACAAGGCCGCGGAACTTCAAACTGGTCGTCGCCTTAAGAAGCTTCGTAGTGACAATGGAGGCGAATATGTTTCTTGAGAGTTTGTGAGTTACTGTGCTGATAGTGGAATTCATCATGAACACACTATTCCATATTCGCCTCAACAGAATGGTGTTGCTGAACGAAAGAATCGCACTATTCTCAATGCTGTAAGATGTATGCTGATTCATTCTGGCTTATCGCGTGTTTTCTGGGCTGAAGCTACTTTGACAGCAACATTTATTCAAAATCATCTTCCTACTACTGCACCCTCTGGTAAGATACCCATCACAGCATGGACAGGTGACATTCCTTCTGTATCTCATTTTCGAACCTTTGGATGTATTGCTTATATTCATGTTCCCAAAGAAACACGAACAAAGCTTGATGCGCCTGGTCTTAAAGTTATTTTTATTGGATATTCTGACACTTCCAAAGGCTACAAATTCTATGACCCTTCCTCGAAGAAAGTAATTGTGAATCGTGATGCTACTTTTAACGAACAGCTTATGGGAGGCTCATGGTCCATGGATGATTCTGATGATACTAAATCATTGCTTCAGGCTTTTCCATTTCTTTCAGAAGATGAAACTCTTCCTATAGAGCAACTTTCCTCCTCACAACCATCCATTCCAAATGTTGCCAATGATGATATTGATATTTTTGTTGATCTGCATATTGATTTTGAACATGGCTCATGTCATGTTTATGATGACGATATTGCTGATAATGCTTTTTCTACTTCTGAAGATCCCTTTACTTATGATGAAGCTATCTCTTCACCACAAAAGGATCAATGGCAAGAGGCTATGGAAGCAGAGTACGATTCTCTTATCTCTAAAGGTACATGGATACTAACAGAATTACCTCCTGGTCGTACAGCTATTAAATGTAAGTGGGTGTATAAAACAAAAGTAAAAGCAGATGGATCTTTTGACAAGTTCAAGGCACTTTTAGTTGCAAAAGGTTACTCCCAAGTAGCTGGTGTTGATTACCAAGAGACTTTTTCACCAGTTGTTCGCATTACAAGTCTTCGAGTTTTATTGGCATTTGCTGTTCAATTTGATTTAGAAGCTCATCAAATGGATGTGCGAACTGCTTTTCTTAATGGTGACTTGGAAGAGGAAATTTATATGGAACAACCAGAAGGGTTTGTTATTCCAGGTAAAGAAGACCTTGTTGCTCAACTCCATAAGGCACTATATGGTCTCAAACAAGCTTCGTGAGCCTGGTATACAAAATTTGATCTTTTTCTCACCTCTAAAGGATTCATCTCTTGCTCGTCAGACCCCAACTTATACATAAAACGCCAAGGTAGTGAGGCGGTCCAGGGCGGGCAACAAGAAGAGCAACCTCTAGACACCCTTCAAGGCTCCCGTGCTGCTCAATGGGGCTGGGACACAACACAACACAAACCAAAACAACAAACCCACAGCCAAATCCCAACTACACAAGGGGCACCACCTAGTTTAAGAGCGATCTAGGAAGCAAAAGAGGAGAATCGTTAGAGCAACCCACAAACAAGCAAGGAATTTACACTAACCCTAACACCAATGGAACACTCTCACACACTAAAACACGAGAGAGAGAGAGAGAGAGAGAGAGAGAGAGAGAGAGAGAGAGAGAGGGAGAGAGATAGTGGTCGAGCTACTTTGAAACGTATCGGCAATGATCAAGCAAACACAACTATATATTTAAGAAAGAGAGAGAAAGGGGGAGGGGGTGCTTGTTGCATTAATACCTTCTTACAAATCTGTCATGACAAATCAAAGTGAGATTAGTATTTGTTCAACATAGCTTGCGTCAATTTCACCACAACACATCACAAGAAAAGCCATTCCAATCACTATCTTAAGGCCAGGGAAGTCCTCTCCACCCTGTCGCCCTCTTACAGTATGTGGGATTTATGGCTAGATTGATGACAACACCAGAGACAAGCTATCAAGAACTTAACAAAAAACACCAAGACACTTACGCATCATTGTTGTCCATTACTTCACGTTGGAAGGGAGACAAAGTATCCAAGCTTAGTCCAAATTCACTCTCCTTGATTCAACAAATGTTGGGCTTACACTAGTAGGAGAAATGATAGATTTCCTACGCTCAATTGAATGATCACTCTCTCTCTTACAATGGCATAGAATTCCCTTGCTAATCCCCTATTACAACACATGCACATGCATAAGACAATGAGCTTCCACTCAAGAGCTCCTTCTAGAGAGGTTGAGCTTGGCTTCTCAAGCTATAGCATAGTGCTCTTGCTTATGGCTCCCCTTTTGTGCTAGCTACACCCTCCTTTTATAGCAATTTTGAAGGCTAGGGTTACTCCTCTAACCATGGTTGGGTTAGATTTTCAGCAATTTATCTAATTTCTTTTGCTTGGAATTATCAAGAAGTTGGTGGGGAAAGAGAGAGGAGAGAAATGGAGGTGATAGGACTTTTCATAGTGGGTTAGTGTTAGTATAGTTAGTATTAATTTACAAATGGAATTGGATATTTACAATGGGAGTATCCATGTAGGATACAAATAAGGAAGAAAAACTCTTAAGAGGTAAGAAAAGGTGGATTTCTTACAAGGTTGATGCTCCAAGTGTCTTGAGTAGGGCCAATTTTGACGCTTGTTGACGGTCCACTAGCTTTGACGGTACATTTTTTCTCCACTCTTGACCTTCCTTGAGAGACAAGGTAATTGAAGCTGAGTAATCAACCACCATGATGCTGTCTTTTAAGAGAAGAGGCTGAATTTTGTGGTTTTTTTGATAGATATGGGTAATTTGGAGGAGGAAAAATGAGACTAGGTGGTCAATTTTGGAATGAAATTGTGTGTGGGAGGTATGAGTTCACCATGGTTTCTCTTATTCTTCAAGGTTGAGGAGAAGGTGAGTAGGGTGCAGAGAGGAGTGGTGAGAGAGGTGGGGATGATGAGTGGAGAAGTGTGTGTGAAAGAGGAAAATGATAAAGTGGAAGAGAGAGTGTGGCTGCATAGCATGGGAAAACTGGGGTCCACTAATAAAATCATAGCTCACAGCTCGTAGCCCAAAAAAATATGAAAAAATTTGAGGCAAAAGTTCAGCCCACGAGCTACAACTTTTGTTTGTATCACCTTTTCAAATTCGGAGAGCAAGTGAACTTTATAAATTCAGCAAAACCGACCATTTTTTTCCACTGCACAAGGTCCTTGTGGGGTCCTTCTTTGGATGATTCTTTTGAATACCTCCAAGAGTGAGCCCTCCATAGTGCATGTATGCATGCCACCTACCCTTGAATTTATTTGGTAGGTCTATAATTGAAGATATTGTTGAGATTGTGATATAAGTGAATAGTACAACTAAGAAAATCAAATATTGAGGGGTCTAAAAAATATGTACATGTCAAATATAAATAATATAAGTGGAAAAAATATAAAGGGGTCAAAAGAAATCTCTCTCATTATGAGGCTACCATAAAAAGATAAATATTTTTGGTATTCTAATGTTTTAGAAAAAAACAAAATAGATGTAGGAAGGGAAAAATCACAATAGTGAAAAAATATACACATAAATAAAACTAGTTTTTTTTGGATTTTTGTTGGGGTGGAGTTACACCAAATATAAGAGAAGCTTACATGAAAATATTTCTATATGGAATAAAGAGTATGAAAAATGGTAAGAAAAATTGTGGTAATGGTGAGGCAATGTACAGAGCATAAATAACACACACCTAGGTATAAATATTTAAATAAATACCAAAATAATTATGAAAAAATCTTTTATTTAGGCCCTATATACAAAGAAATATTTACATACGCATGGGCCATAATATACTTATATTTTTTATTTTTTTGGCTCAACTAGCCCAATGACTAGCTAATTGAGGGTTTTTTATTTCAGTAAGAATATATGGGAAAAGTCCCCTAACTCACACGCACCTATATACAGTGAAAGGGTGAGGGTAACCACAATGTTTGAGTGATTTGATAGGGTGAGATAACTCACTATGGCAATTACAGAGAGCCGAAAAACGGCTATCATGAGTCCTCCCCCAGGATGATGGTATATTCATGTACCATCATAGAGCATCTTTTCCAAAGAGAGTGCTTCAGAGTCCTTGACGAGATCTTCATTGTTTGGCCCCTTGGAATTTTGGTTCGTGTTACACTCATGCTTCATGGAACAATACTTACATGAGATAGTTGCCTTTTGCTCTGGTAGATCCTTTGGTAGAAGGCGACTCAAGTAAGGCTTCAAGCGATACCCGTTTACTTTCGTGGAGTGCTCTTTACCATTCAAGTCCATAAGCTGATAGTAACTTGAATTGAAAGCCTTCTTGACTATGTATGGCCCTTGCCATCTTGTTTCAAATTTGGCATCAAAATGATTATCGAGTCGATTGTCATACCTTAGCACAAGATCTCCTTCATTGATGCCTTTGTCCTTCAGTTTCTTATCAAGCTTCTCCTTTGTCTGTGTGGCTTTCCTCTTATAGCACTCGTATGCTGCTTCTCTTTTCCACTCAAGCTCAGCTAAGGTAAGAAGTCGATCCATCCATGCTTTTTGATCATCTTGTGCTGATTTGCCATGAAGTCGCATTGTTGGAATGTTTAGTTCAATTGGCTGTAAAGCCTCTTGACCATAGACCAAGTGAAATGGTGTGAACTCCGTGGCTTCCCTATATGTGGTTCGATACGCCCACAAGGCACCATCCAAGAAGTCATCCCACAACTTTGTCTTGTTTTTCACCATCTTTCTAATGATGCCTGCAATGACACCATTAGCTTTTTCTACCAAACCATTTGATTGGGGATAGTAGGGTGTACTGTGATGATGTAGAATGCAAAGTTCTTCACAGACTTCAGTGAGAAATCCCTTTCTAAACCCTAAACCATTATCAGAACAATCTCCAAAGGTGTGCCAAATCTACAACAAATGTGAGTGTAGACGAATTTGCTCACTGTCCTCTCATTTACCTTTGCCACACTTTGTGCTTCCACCCACCTAGTCATATAGTCTACAGCCACTAGAATGTAGAGTTTACCATTTTTTGTCCTAGGTAGAGGACCCATAGCATCAATGCCCGACTTTTCAAAGGGTTCATTTGCAAGCACAATTTGCCTTGGACCATAAATCAATCTTCTATTCCCATTTACCTGACAATTGTGACAACTTTTACACCAATGTTGGACATCCACATGTAGACTTGGCCAAACATACCCCGCAAGCAAAATCTTCTTCACAGTTAATTCTTGGGCAAAATGACCACCACATGCTTCTTCATGCAAACCTTTTAGAATGGCTAGAATTTCCTCAATAGTTGGTACTCTTCTGCATACTTGATCCCTCCCTCTTTGATAGAGGGAGCCTTCTAGGAAGAGATATGCGCTTGCCTTCTTCATGAGTCTCCTCTTCTGAGCCTTCGTGCAGTCTTGTGGAAACTCGCCCTCCAAAATGTAGCTAATAATGGGAGTCAATGACTCCAATCCTCGGTATCTCGGTTGCTTGACAGTTGCTGCCACCATGATGACCTGCACTTCTTTCTCAACACATGTAACTACTTGCTATGCAAGTAAATTGGCATCTTCATTTTGTTTCCTAGGAATATGATATAGTTGCACTTCTTCAAACTGATTAAACATCCTACGAATGGCATGAACTTTTGTCCTTAATCTTTCATTCTTGCATGCCCAAATGCCTAAAATCTGTTTAACAATGAGAAGTGCATCTCCCTTTACCATGAGACGTTTTATCCCTTGGCCAATGCACATCTTCAAACCATGAAGTAGTGTGTTGTATTCTGCTTCATTGTTGCTAGTTGAACCTGGTAGATTGACCTTCTCTTTCATGACCACCTCTCCATTTGGGTTGAGCAACACTAGCCCTCCCCCTGCTTTCCCTGTGGCTCGTCGAAAAGCTCCATCAAAGAACAAGGTAAAAGCATTGGGAATACTTTTTGGTGGTGGCAATGGTAGGGTCTTTACTTGAGGCACCTTAATTTCCTTCTCATGTACCCTATAAGTGAGAATCCCTGCCAATTGTGCACGCACACTATCTTCTACCTTGAAAGAGTATTGAAACTCTTGCAACTCCATAATCCACTTTGAGATCCTAGTACTAAGATTCATTTGAGATGACACCCAAGGGAACAAATTCTCTGCAGTGAGAATTACAAAAGGTTTTGGTAGCAAGTAGGATCTAAACTTTCTCACCGCAAACATGAGAGAAAGCATCATGAGTTCTGCTTCTGTGTAGTCTCTCTCCAAAGCATTCATGACCCTACTAGCAAAGTAGATGGGTCGCATCCTTGTACTGTGGGGATCTTGTTGTAATAAAACTGCACCAATTGTTTCCTTCCCAACACTAGAGCTAACAAAGAATGTGTACTCCCAACATGGAGGCATGAGTGTTGGTAGCTCTGACAAAATGGCTTTAATGTTACAAAAGTACTCTTCAAGCTCATCAGACCATGCAAATTCTACTTGTTGTGTCAACTTTTGCAAAGGGTGAAGTAACTCCGAGGCTAAGTGAAGGAAGCGTGACATATACTTCACCTTCTGAATGAAAGAGATGACCTCCTTAAGACTCTTCGGTGATGGGAGCTCAATAAGAGCCTTTGCCTTTGAAGGATCCACCTCAATGCCTTTATAGGAAACCTTGTGACCGAGCAAGATCACTTCATCCTCACCTATGTGGCACTTCTCGGGGTTGAGTTGACCTCCCATGTCGTAGAGCTTCTTTAAACCTTCTTCTACCCTTTGTAGATGCAATGATTTTGAGCTATAAATACAGAAATCATCAATGAACACCCTAATTGACTTTCCAAAGAATGCTTGAAACACCATGTTCATGAAACGTTGGAATGTTGCAGGAGCATTTGTTAGACCAAATGGCATGACTCTAAAAGCATAACAACCCCAAGGAGTGATAAAGGTTGTTTTCAATTGATCCTCCAATGCAATCCATATTTGAAAGTAACCTGAGTAGCCATCACACACAGTGTACTTCTCATGACCAGCTACCTCATTTAGTATCTCATCCTGAAATGGGAGGGGAAAGTGATCTCTTTTTGTTGCCTCATTGAGTGGACAGTAATCCACACACACCCTCCACTTTCCGTTTTTCTTAGGAGTGACAACAACGGGAGAGACCCACTCTGAATTCTCCACTGGATAAATGAAACCTGCTGCTAGAATCTTTCTTACCTTCTTGAGTAAAGCCTGCTCCTTGATGACTCCTAGCCTTCGTAGCTTCTGAGCCTTAGGTGTGGCCTCTGGCTTCAACTCAATTTTGTGTTGAACAGCATCTACTCCACGCACATCAGTGTAGTCTTTAGCAAAAAGCCTAGGAAACTTCCTTAGCACACATTTGAACTCCTCTCTTTCATCCTTTGTAAGTGTTGTTGATAGCATACCTTCCAACATCCCTTCATCTTGAACACCTTCGTTCTCTTGAGGACCTACCTCCTCCAAGCCTTGACAAGAGGTCTCTTGGTTGCTTGGCTTAAACCTTACCCCCATGACCTCGATGGAAGACTCCTCTTCAGTAATACTGCTGCTACTTTCTTCTTCTGAAGTGCTATCGGTCCAACCTTCTTCCGTCTCACTTTGAGATGATTCTTCATGGAGCTCCTCTTGGCGTTGCTCCTTCATGTCAAAGACAACCTTCTTATGATTGTCATTCCTGCAAATTAATTTCCCACTCTCCCAATCTTGCAAAGCTCGCATTTTCATTAGCCATGGTCTTCCTAGGATAAATGGATAACCACTTCCCTTGGTCGACATAACATAAAAATCCACCGCTTTCTTAATGCCAAAGGCCTCTACAAAGACATTTTTACAAATGCCTACACACCTAGCCTTGCTATTGTTTGCCATCTTGACTTTGATTTCAGGTGTCTCATGGATGTGCATGCCTAGTCTTTGCATGAGTCCCTCTGTCATGATGCAAATTTCTGCACCCCCATCCACTAGACCTTTCCTAACCAATCTTTCTTTGATGTAACAGTCTAGCACCGGTGTAATGTCCTCATTCATTTCAGCTTGTGCAATTTTTACAACAGGCACACTCTCTTTTACCTTTCTCCTAGTGCTAACTGCCCTTGTTAAATCCCTCCTAACTTGTGGACATAATGCAAGAAATTGAGGCCATGAAATATCAGGACCCTTACCTCTCATGTCTTCCAACAAGTTGTACGGAGTCATACCATGTCCAAGAGGGAAGTCTTGGAGGTTGATACGACGTCGAGTCCTCTTGGTTTCCTTGGTTTCCTTTGCCTTCTTGCCTTGTCCATGGTCACTCTGTGATGTGACTCCTTCTTTCTCTTTACCTTTTCGTCGGCCACGCTTAATGCCATTGGCTTCCATGTCAACCTTATTTGAATTTGTCACCTCTACCACATGCACATTTGGATCTGGCAAAGGTGGAACTCCTTCTACCCCTTGTGGAGGTGGTCTTGGTCCATTTGGCCTTTGTAGAAGCCTTGGTTGTTGACCAGCTCCTTCTCCTGCATTCATCACTGGGTAATTCAAGTTAGGCCTCCCTGGCTCCCCACGGGGCCAAGGACAATTATACATCCCATGTCCAGACTCTCCGCAATTCCAACATTGCAAGACTCTCCTAGGTCGTGGATCTCGCTCTTCAGACTTCTTTGCTTGTCCCTTTGGACCTACAGCTTGTGCAAGGTGAATTGACAGGCTGCTTAAAGATTCGTTTAACTTCTCAATTACTTCCGCCGTTACCTCGGGAAGCTCTATCGATGTTGATGCTTGTGACTTACCTTTGGGTCTAAGAACTTCTATTGGAACCTCTCCCCTTAAGCACTTGAGTTTCCTATACTTCTCAGCAGCCCTAGTTTCCGTTGCATCAAAAGTAGCAGGTGCACCCGCCTCAACTTTTACCTTAAGGTCAGGAAAGAGTCCGGCTATGAACCTCTCCTTCTTTAAAAATTCTGCACCATCAACAGGGTTAGCAACATTTCGTATCCGTAGAGCCCAAAGACGTAGAAACTCTTGCTTGTACAAGTAGTAGTCATCTAAGTCTTTTTGCTTATGAGAAACAATGTCTTGCCATAGTTTTTGAGTGTTTTGGGGATCAAAGAAGTATCTCTTAAAACGATTCAAAACTTCTGTGTAATTCCCCTTAACTTTCTCAGGCAAAGAGTCAAACCAAGTACTATCATCTTTCCTAAAGACCACCTCAAACATTTCTACACGTTTTTGATCGATTACTATCCACTTGATACGGCAAGACATCTTGAAATTTGCTAAAAATAATTCTGCATCCTCTCCAGGCTCTCCAAAGAAAAGAGGATATCCAGACATTTGGCGTTGGCTCTCCATTGAATTGATTTCAAAGTGACGCGTTTTTGTTTTTTCTTTCTTTAAAAGATTTACACAATAATATTTTCTAAATTGCAATCTATTCTACAACAAAATAAAAATATTCACATCAATTTACCTATGATAATCAATAAGAGGTAGAATGACAGGGTTTGGTGACGCGAGAATTTCTCCTGCTCTTTGGGCACCAAACATGAATACCATACGTTGTTGAAAATGGATTTTTCTACTAATTGCAATGTTTACTCTAATGTGTGGAGTGAAATGAAAGAAAAAAACCTGTATTCCTGGGCCATTATCCATGGTCTATGCATGACCTAATTCTTAAAACAAAACAAAAGTATAGACGTCCAAACTAAGGTCGTACCTAATGAGAGGCAAAATAAAAGGATTTACTGAAGCGTTTATCTCGGCCACGTTGAAATTCTACGAATGACACGTTGAAATTGCAACTTAGTACTAACAATTATGTGTACCTTTTGCCTTGCAATGTGAATGAAGGGATCATACAAATTTTCGTGATTCATGTAAACTACTTGACTATGCTAAAGGTTGATTCTACACAAAAATACACAAGCCGTCCTCAGTGGGGGCACCAATTTCAGGCGGTCCGGGGCGGGCAACAAGAAGAGCAACCTCTAGACACCCTTCAAGGCTCCCGTGCTGCTCAATGGGGCTGGGACACAACACAACACAAACCAAAACAACAAACCCACAGCCAAATCCCAACTACACAAGGGGCACCACCTAGTTTAAGAGCGAACTAGGAAGCAAAAGAGGAGAATCGTTAGAGCAACCCACAAACAAGCAAGGAATTTACACTAACCCTAACACCAATGGAACACTCTCACACACTAAAACACGAGATAGAGAGAGAGAGAGAGAGAGAGAGAGAGAGAGAGAGGGAGAGAGATACTGCTCGGGCTACTTTGAAACGTATCGGCAATGATCAAGCAAACACAACTATATATTTAAGAAAGAGAGAGAAAGGGGGAGGGGGTGCTTGTTGCATTAATACCTTCTTACAAATCTGTCGTGACAAATCAAAGTGAGATTAGTATTTGTTCAACATAGCTTGCGTCAATTTCACCACAACACATCAAAAGAAAAGCCACCCCAATCACTGTCTTAAGGCCAGGGAAGTCCTCTCCACCCTGTCGCCCTCTTACAGTATGTGGGATTTATGGCTAGATTGATGACAACACCAGAGACAAGCTATCAAGAACTTAACAAAAAACACCAAGACACTTACGCATCATTGTTGTCCATTACTTCACGTTGGAAGGGAGACAAAGTATCCAAGCTTAGTCCAAATCCACCCTCCTTGATTCAACAAATGTTGGGCTTACACTAGTAGGAGAAATGATAGATTTCCTACTCTCAATTGAATGATCACTCTCTCTCTTACAATGGCATAGAATTCCCTTGCTAATTCCCTATTACAACACATGCACTGAGGCGGTCCGGGGCGGGCAACAAGAGAGGCGACCTCTAAACACCCCTCAAGGCTCCCGTGCTGCTCAATTGGGGCTGGGGCAACCACAAGCACAACACAACAACAAACCCACAGCCAAACCAAAACAAAATAGGGGCACCACCTAGTTATGGTATTCGAACTAGGACGCAAGAGAGATTTTGGCACAACCAAGAAGATGCACCACACAACACACACAAACAACCTCACACCAAGACACACATGAAATGGACCAGAGAGAGCTAGAGCAAGGGAAGAGAGAGAGGGAAGGATCTTGCGTAATACCTTATTTGTGACTTGCAAATGGAGATGGTTCGTTATGATGCTATCGTAGAACTTGTACAAAACTCACTCAATGCTTAGTGATTGCTAATCATTGCCAAAACACACACACACTGTCTTAGGGTGTGGGAGACCTCTCACCACAATACCCTCTTACAATGAACACAAAACTGGCAATGGAAAACACACTAAAACACTTTCTCAAATCAAGATCAACCGATAAAACTCAAAATACACAAGTCACCTTGAATTTACCAAACCGTATTGCACAAATGGAAGGACGAAGATTTAAACGTCGAATCACGCCTTTGATGCACCAAACCTCAATTTATTGATGATGAAGGAGCATGTAAAATAGTGGTTTTGAGATTTGTGGAACTCACGCTCTCTCACTTGCAATGTGTAGCTTGAAGGCTTCTCTCACACCAAGAGTGAAGCTCACAAGTGGTTGCTACACCTAAATCTCTCCTCACGCATAGAGTGTTGGGGTGCTATGTGAGATGTTGGAGGTTGTTTTACAAGAAGGAGAGGGGCCTATTTATAGGTTGGAGACCCCTCATAAAGATTATTGGAAATCCTAATTTACAAGCTAACAAATCAGGATTATGAATTTTTTGAATATCAAAACATTGCGGGCCTTCTTTGTCTGCTTGAGTCATGGGTGTGGGCTCAAAAGAGAGCATTATTGATGGTAAATAAGGTGAAAGTCAGTAAGGAGAGAGAAAGAGAGAGAGAGAGTGTGTGTTACTATACACATGTCTTGAGGTGAGGTGTCTTTTATGGTTAGGTCAATGCTATTTTGTGTTAGCATGTTAGTCGTTAGTAATCACTAGAAAGTTAATGTTACATTTACAATGGGTAGAGTGATTTGATTTGATGAAGGAAGAGGGGTGAATTAAAAGAGAATCATTGAGATGGTGAAGCTTTGAAGAAGCTTGAACTCACCCTTGTGTAGATTGTGGAAAAAATGACCGCTGGTCTTCTTCTTCTTCTTCGCTTCTTTACGCCGCCGCTGCCAAGGTTGATCATCGTGATGAAAATGGTAATTCCGTTGATGAGATCTTTTGATTTGCAGAGGTTAAGCATGGTACACATGCTGAATTTATGTATATATATAAGGAGTAAGATGGAATTGTACTTTGGAGATAATAGAGAGAGGCATAGAGATGGTGTATGTACATGGAGAGCTCATATGAGAGCTATGGGAGTAAGTGGGGAGGTTAATGGTGAAGAAGGTGAGAGAAACCATTGAAGGTGTAGGTTTGAGTGAGGGATTGAGAGAAATGTGTGTGTGTGTGTGTGTGTGTGTGTGTGTGTAGAAGTGTGGAAAGAGGTGAGAGAAGACTAGGGGCTACTTGTGAAAAAAGTGGGCAGACTGGGGTCCACTCAAAAAATCATAGCTCACCGCTGGTAGCTCCAAAAATCATGAAAACATTTGAGGTGATTATTCAAAGCGTGGGCTACATTTTCTCTTTTGACCACTGCTCCAAATTCGGAGTGGAGATAGGTGCCAAAATTCTCACCAAAAAGCCTGTTTTTATGCTTGCAAAAGTCTTTTAGTGGACCCCTCCTTTGTTGAATTTGTACAATGCATCCAAGAGTGAGCCCCTCCTTTGTCATATCATAATACAAAGCATCCAAGTTGCCCTTGACACATGCATGGAGGAGGATTATTGGTGAATAAAGAAATATATACATGGTGGGACTAGTGTATGGACTATTCATGGACTTTAGCTCAATGAGCACATGGTGTTAGAATAATGAGTAAAAATAATAATAAAAATATGGAGGAGTTATGGATATGGAAAGATATTGGAATCATATGATATGATCCCTCCTTGAATTATTTTGGGTGAAAGAGGAAAAGGTATGCAAGTAAATAATATAATAAAAGTAACCAATGAGTAGAAATCAATTTTTTGTTTTCACGAGGGTGAGGGTGAAAATGTGGGAGTGATTTGTATAAAGGAAAAATATGAGGTTAGAGTATGTACATATTGGCAAAAAATATAATTATGGTGTAAGAGGATGAAAGAAGGTGTACATAGGTTTAATAAAACACACACCTAAGTAGAAATATTTAAATAAAATACCAAAATAATTATAAAAAATCCCTATATTTAGGCCATATATACAATGAAATATTTACACACAAAGAGGCCATAATATACTTTTATTTTTTATTTTTTCTATTTTTTTTGGCTCACCTAGCCCAGTGACTAGCTAGCTGAGCGTTTTTTAAGAAAATATAGGAAAAGCCCCCTAACTCACACACGCCTATTTGCAGTGAAATGGTAGGGATAGCCATAGTGTTTGGGTGATTTTGGTAGGGTGGAGTAACTTAGTATAGCAATTATGGAGAGCCGAAAAACGGCTATCATTAGCCCTCCCCCAGGATGATGGTATATTCATGTACCATCATAGAGCATCTTTTCCAAAGAGAGTACTTTAGAGTCCTTGACGAGATCTTCATTGTTTGGCCCCTCAGAATTTTGGCTGGAGTTACACTCATGCTTCATGTAACAATACTTACATGAGACAGAGGCCTTTGGACAGATCTTTGGTAGATCCTTTGGTAGAAGGCGACTCAAATAGGGCTTCAAGCGATACCCGTTTACCTTCCTGGAGTGCTCTTTACCATTCAAGTCCATAAGCTGATAGTAACTAGAATTGAAAGCCTTCTTGACTATGTATGGCCCTTGCCATCTAGTTTCAAACTTGGCATCAAAACGATTGTCAAGTCGATTGTCATACCTTAGCACAAGCTCTCCTTCCTTGATGCCTTTGTCCTTCAGTTTCTTGTCGTGCGATTCTTTCGCTTGTGTGGCTTTCCTCTTGTAGCACTCGTATGCTGCTTCTCTTTTCCACTCAAGCTCCACTAACTTAAGAAGTCGATCCATCCATACCTCTTGATCATCTTGTGCTCCTTTGCCATGAAGTCGCATTGTTGGAATGTTGATCTCGATAGGCTGCAAAGCCTCTTGACCATAGACCAAGTGAAATGGTGTGAACTCCGTGGCTTCCCTATATGTGGTTCGATATGCCCACAAGGCACCATCCAAGAAGTCATCCCATAATTTTGTCTTGTTTTGCACCATCTTTCTAATGATTCCTGCAATGACACCATTAGCCTTCTCCACCAAACCATTTGATTGTGGGTAGTATGGTGTGCTATGACGATGTAGAATGTGAAGCTCTTCACAAACTTCTGTGAGCAAGCCCTTCCTAAACCCTGGGCCATTATCAGAAACAATCTCCAAAGGTGTGCCAAATTTGCAACAAATGTGAGTGTACACAAACTTGCTAACCGTCCTCTCATTCACTCTTGCCACACTTTGAGCTTCCACCCACCTAGTCATATAGTCTACAGCCACTAGAATGTAGAGTTTACCATTTTTTGTCCTAGGCAGAGGACCCATAGCATCAATGCCCCACTTTTCAAAGGGTCCATTTGCAAGCACTATTTGCCTCGGGCCATGCACCAACCTTCTATTTCCATTTATCTGACAATTGTGACAGCTTTTACACCAATGTTGAACATCCACATGCAAGCTTGGCCAAACATACCCCGCAAGCAAACTCTTCTTCATAGTTGATTCTTGGGCAAAATGACCACCACATGCCTCTTCATGCAAACCTTTTAGAATGGCTGGAATTTCCTCAATAGTTGGTACTCTTCTGCATACTTGATCCTTCCCTTTTTGATAGAGGGAGCCTTCTAGGAAGAGATATACGCTTGCCTTCTTCATGAGTCTCCTCTTCTGAGCTTTTGTGAAGTCTGGTGGAAACTCACCCTCCAAAATGTAGCCAATGATGGGAGCCAATGACTCCAATCCCTGGTACCTCGGTTGCTTCACAGCAGCCGCCACCATGATGACCTGCACTTCTTTCTTTACACATGCAACGGCTTGTTGTGCAAGTAAATCAGCATCTTCATTCTGTTTCCTAGGAATATGATATAGTTGCACTTCTTCAAATTGATTAAACAATCTACGAATGGCATGAACTTTTGTCCGTAAGCTCTCATTCTTGCATGCCCAAATGCCTAAAATCTGTTTAACAATGAGAAGTGCATCTCCCTTTACCATGAGGCGTTGTATCCCTTGGCCAATGCACATCTTCAAACCTTGAAGTAGAGTGTCATATTCTGCTTCATTGTTGCTAGCTGAACTTGGTAGATTGAACTTCTCTTTCATGACCACCTCTCCACTTGGGTTGAGCAACACTAGCCCTCCCCCTGCTTTTCCTGTGGCTCGTCGAAAAGCTCCATCAAAGAACAAGGTAAAAGCATTGGGAATACTTTTTGGTGGTGGCAATGGTAGGGTCTTTACTTGAGGCACCTTAATTTCCTTCTCATGTACCCTATAAGTGAGAATCCCTGCCAATTGTGCACGCACACTATCTTCTACCTTGAAAGAGTATTGGAACTCTTGCAACTCCATAATCCACTTTGAGATCCTAGTACTAAGATTCATTTGAGATGACACCCAAGGGAACAAATTTTCTACAGTGAGAATTACAAAAGGTTTTGGTAGTAGGTAGGATCTAAACTTTCTCACCGCAAACATGAGAGAAAGCATCATGAGTTCAACTTCTGTGTAGTCTCTCTCCAAAGAATTCATGACCCTACTAGCAAAGTAGATGGGTCGCATCCTTGTACTGTGGGGATCTTGTTGTAGCAACACAGCACCAATTGTTTCCCTTCCAACACTAGAGCTAACAAAGAATGTGTACTCCCAACAAGGAGGCATGAGTGTTGGTAGCTCTGACAAAATGACTTTAATGTTACAAAAATACTCTTCAAGCTCATCAGACCATGCAAATTCTACTTGTTGTGTCAACTTTTGCAAAGGATGAAGCAACTCCGAGGCTAAGTGAATGAAGCGTGACATATACTTCACCTTCTGAATGAAAGAGATGACCTCCTTAAGACTCTTCGGTGATGGGAGCTCAATAAGAGCCTTTGCCTTTGAAGGATCCACCTCAATGCCTTTATAGGAAACCTTGTGACCGAGCAAGATCACTTCATCCTCACCTATGTGGCACTTGTCGGGGTTGAGTTGACCTCCCATGTCGTAGAGCTTCTTTAAACCTTCTTCTACCCTTTGTAGATGCAATGATTCTGAGCTATAAATGCAAAAATCATCAATGAACACCCTAATTGACTTTCCAAAGAATGCTTGAAACACCATGTTCATGAAACGTTGGAATGTTGCAGGAGCATTTGTCAGACCAAATGGCATGACTCTAAAAGCATAACAACCCCAAGGAGTGATAAAGGTTGTTTTCAATTGATCTTCCAATGCGATACCTATTTGAAAGTAGCCTGAGTAGCCATCACACACAGTGTACTTCTCATGACCAGCTACTTCATTTAGTATCTCATCCTGAAATGGGAGTGGAAAGTGATCTCTTTTTGTTGCCTCATTGAGTGGACGGTAATCCACACACACCCTCCACTTTCCGTTCTTCTTAGGAGTGACAACAACAGGAGAGACCCACTCTGAATTCTCCACTGGATAAATGAACCCTGCTGCTAGAAGCTTTCTTACCTCCTTGAGTAAAGCCTGCTCCTTGATGACTCCTAGCCTTCGTAGCTTCTGAGCCTTAGGTGTGGCCTCTGGCTTCAACTCAATTTTGTGTTGAACAGCATCTACTCCACGCACATCGGTGTAGTCTTTAGCAAAAAGCCTAGGAAACTTCCTTAGCACACATTTGAACTCCTCTCTTTCATCCTTTGTAAGTGTTGTTGATAGCATACCTTCCAGCATCCCTTCATCTTGATATTCACCTTTGTTCTCTTGAGGACCTACCTCCTCCAAGCCTTGACAAGAGGTCTCTTGGTTGCTTGGCTTAAACCTTACCCCCATGACTTCGATGGAAGACTCCTCTTCAGTAATGCTGCCGCTACTTTCTTCTTCTGAAGTGCTATCGGTCCAACCTTCTTCCGTCTCACTTTGAGATGATTCTTCATGGAGATCCTCTTGGCGTTGCTCCTTCATGTCAAAGACAACCTTCTTATGATTGTCATTCCTGCAAATTAATTTCCCACTTTCCCAATCCTGCAAAGCTCGCATTTTCATTAGCCATGGTCTCCCTAGGATAAATGGGTAACCATTTCCTTTGGTAGACATGACATAGAAATCCACTGCCTTCTTAATGCCAAAGGCCTCCACAAAAACATTTCTACAAATGCCTACGCACCTAGCCTTGCTATTGTTTGCCATCTTGAACTTAATTTCCGGTGTCTCATGGATGTGCATGCCTAGTTTTTGCATGAGTCCCTCTGTCATGATGCAAATTTGTGCACCCCCATCCACTAGACCTTTCCTAACCAATCTTCCTTTGATGTAACAGTCTAGCACCGGTGTAATGTCCTCATTCATTTCAGCTTGTGCAATTTTTACAACAGGCACACTCTCTTTTACCTTTCTCCTAGTGCTAACTGCCCTTGTTAAATCCCTCCTAACTTGTGGACATAATGCAAGAAATTGAGGCCATGAAATATCAGGACCCTTACCTCTCATGTCTTCCAACAAGTTGTACGGAGTCATACCATGTCCAAGAGGGAAGTCTTGGAGGTTGATACGACGTCGAGTCCTCTTGGTTTCCTTGGTTTCCTTTGCCTTCTTGCCTTGTCCATGGTCACTCTGTGATGTGACTCCTTCTTTCTCTTTACCTTTTCGTCGGCCACGCTTAATGCCATTGGCTTCCATGTCAACCTTATTTGAATTTGTCACCTCTACCACATGCACATTTGGATCTGGCAAAGGTGGAACTCCTTCTACCCCTTGTGGAGGTGGTCTTGGTCCATTTGGCCTTTGTAGAAGCCTTGGTTGTTGACCAGCTCCTTCTCCTGCATTCATCACTGGGTAATTCAAGTTAGGCCTCCCTGGCTCCCCACGGGGCCAAGGACAATTATACATCCCATGTCCAGACTCTCCGCAATTCCAACATTGCAAGACTCTCCTAGGTCGTGGATCTCGCTCTTCAGACTTCTTTGCTTGTCCCTTTGGACCTACAGCTTGTGCAAGGTGAATTGACAGGCTGCTTAAAGATTTGTTTAACTTCTTAATTACTTCCGCCGTTACCTCAGGAATCTCCCTCGATGTTGATGCTTGTGACTTACCTTTGGGTCTAAGACCTTCTATTGGAACCTCTCCCCTTAAGCACTTGAGTTTCCTATACTTCTCAGCAGCCCTAGTTTCCGTTGCATCAAAAGTAGCAGGTGCACCCGCCTCAACTTTTACCTTAAGGTCAGGAAAGAGTCCGGCTATGAACCTCTCCTTCTTTAAAAATTCTGCACCATCAACAGGGTTAGCAACATTTCGTATCCGTAGAGCCCAAAGACGTAGAAACTCTTGCTTGTACAAGTAGTAGTCATCTAAGTCTTTTTGCTTATGAGAAACAATGTCTTGCCATAGTTTTTGAGTGTTTTGGGGATCAAAGAAGTATCTCTTAAAACGATTCAAAACTTCTGTGTAATTCCCCTTAACTTTCTCAGGCAAAGAGTCAAACCAAGTACTATCATCTTTCCTAAAGACCACCTCAAACATTTCTACACGTTTTTTATCGATTACTATCCACTTGATACGGCAAGACATCTTGAAATTTGCTAAAAATAATTCTGCATCCTCTCCAGGCTCTCCAAAGAAAAGAGGATATCCAGACATTTGGCGTTGGCTCTCCATTGAATTGATTTCAAAGTGACGCGTTTTTGTTTTTTCTTTCTTTAAAAGATTTACACAATAATATTTTCTAAATTGCAATCTATTCTACAACAAAATAAAAATATTCACATCAAATGACCTATGATAATCAATAAGAGGTAGAATGACAGGGTTTGGTGACGCGAAAATTTCTCCTGCTCTTTGGGCACCAAACATGAATACCATACGTTGTTGAAAATGGATTTTTCTACTAATTGCAATGTTTACTCTAATGTGTGGAGTGAAATGAAAGGGAAAAACCTGTATTCCTGGGCCATTATCCATGGTCTATGCATGACCTAATGCTTAAAACAAAACAAAAATATAGACGTCCAAACTAAGGTCGTACCTAATGAGAGGCAAAATAAAAGGATTTACTGAAGCGTTTATCTCGGCCAACCTAAGAGGACCTAAAATTCTACGAATGACACGTTGAAATTGCAACTTAGTACTAACAATTATGTGTACCTTTTGCCTTGCAATGGGAATGAAGGGATCATACAAATTTTCGTGATTCATGCAAACTACTTGACTATGCTAAAGGTTGATTCTACACAAAAATACACAAGCCGTCCTCAGTGGGGGCACCAATTTCAGGCGGTCCGGGGCGGGCAACAAGAAGAGCAACCTCTAGACACCCTTCAAGGCTCCCGTGCTGCTCAATGGGGCTGGGACACAACACAACACAAACCAAAACAACAAACCCACAGCCAAATCCCAACTACACAAGGGGCACCACCTAGTTTAAGAGCGAACTAGGAAGCAAAAGAGGAGAATCGTTAGAGCAACCCACAAACAAGCAAGGAATTTACACTAACCCTAACACCAATGGAACACTCTCACACACTAAAACACGAGACAGAGAGAGAGAGAGAGAGAGAGAGAGAGAGAGAGAGAGAGGGAGAGAGATACTGCTCGGGCTACTTTGAAACGTATCGGCAATGATCAAGCAAACACAACTATATATTTAAGAAAGAGAGAGAAAGGGGGAGGGGGTGCTTGTTGCATTAATACCTTCTTACAAATCTGTCGTGACAAATCAAAGTGAGATTAGTATTTGTTCAACATAGCTTGCGTCAATTTCACCACAACACATCACAAGAAAAGCCACCCCAATCACTGTCTTAAGGCCAAGGAAGTCCTCTCCACCCTGTCGCCCTCTTACAGTATGTGGGATTTATGGCTAGATTGATGACAACACCAGAGACAAGCTATCAAGAACTTAACAAAAAACACCAAGACACTTACGCATCATTGTTGTCCATTACTTCACGTTGGAAGGGAGACAAAGTATCCAAGCTTAGTCCAAATCCACCCTCCTTGATTCAACAAATGTTGGGCTTACACTAGTAGGAGAAATGATAGATTTCCTACTCTCAATTGAATGATCACTATCTCTCTTACAATGGCATAGAGTTCCCTTGCTAATTCCCTATTACAACACATGCACTGAGGCGGTCCGGGGCGGGCAACAAGAGAGGCGACCTCTAAACACCCCTCAAGGCTCCCGTGCTGCTCAATTGGGGCTGGGGCAACCACAAGCACAACACAACAACAAACCCACAGCCAAACCAAAACAAGATAGAGGCACCACCTAGTTATGGTATGCGAACTAGGACGCAAGAGAGATTTTGGCACAACCAAGAAGATGCACCACACAACACACACAAACAACCTCACACCAAGACACACATGAAATGGACCAGAGAGAGCTAGAGCAAGGGAAGAGAGAGAGGGAAGGATCTTGCGTAATACCTTATTTGTGACTTGCAAATGGAGATGGTTCGTTATGATGCTATCGTAGAACTTGTACAAAACTCACTCAATGCTTAGTGATTGCTAATCATTGCCAAAACACACACACACTGTCTTAGGGTGTGGGAGACCTCTCACCACAATACCCTCTTACAATGGACACAAAACTGACAATGGAAAACACACTAAAACACTTTCTCAAATCAAGATCAACCGATAAAACTCAAAATACACAAGTCACCTTGAATTTACCAAACCGTATTGCACAAATGGAAGGACGAAGATTTAAACGTCGAATCACGCCTTTGATGCACCAAACCTCAATTTATTGATGATGAAGGAGCATGTAAAATAGTGGTTTTGAGATTTGTGGAACTCACGCTCTCTCACTTGCAATGTGTAGCTTGAAGGCTTCTCTCACACCAAGAGTGAAGCTCACAAGTGGTTGCTACACCTAAGTCTCTCCTCACGCATAGAGTGTTGGGGTGCTATGTGAGATGTTGGAGGTTGTTTTACAAGAAGGAGAGGGGCCTATTTATAGGTTGGAGACCCCTCATAAAGATTATTGGAAATCCTAATTTACAAGCTAACAAATCAGGATTATGAATTTTTTGAATATCAAAACATTGCGGGCCTTCTTTGTCTGCTTGAGTCATGGGTGTGGGCTCAAAAGAGAGCATTATTGATGGTAAATAAGGTGAAAGTCAGTAAGGAGAGAGAAAGAGAGAGAGAGAGTGTGTGTTACTATACACATGTCTTGAGGTGAGGTGTCTTTTATGGTTAGGTCAATGCTATTTTGTGTTAGCATGTTAGTCGTTAGTAATCACTAGAAAGTTAATGTTACATTTACAATGGGTAGAGTGATTTGATTTGATGAAGGAAGAGGGGTGAATTAAAAGAGAATCATTGAGATGGTGAAGCTTTGAAGAAGCTTGAACTCACCCTTGTGTAGATTGTGGAAAAAATGACCGCTGGTCTTCTTCTTCTTCTTCGCTTCTTTACGCCGCCGCTGCCAAGGTTGATCATCGTGATGAAAATGGTAATTCCGTTGATGAGATCTTTTGATTTGCAGAGGTTAAGCATGGTACACATGCTGAATTTATGTATATATATAAGGAGTAAGATGGAATTGTACTTTGGAGATAATAGAGAGAGGCATAGAGATGGTGTATGTACATGGAGAGCTCATATGAGAGCTATGGGAGTAAGTGGGGAGGTTAATGGTGAAGAAGGTGAGAGAAACCATTGAAGGTGCAGGTTTGAGTGAGGGATTGAGAGAAATGTGTGTGTGTGTGTGTGTGTGTAGAAGTGTGGAAAGAGGTGAGAGAAGACTAGGGGCTACTTGTGAAAAAAGTGGGCAGACTGGGGTCCACTCAAAAAATCATAGCTCACCGCTGGTAGCTCCAAAAATCATGAAAAAATTTGAGGTGATTATTCAAAGCGTGGGCTACATTTTCTCTTTTGACCACTGCTCCAAATTCGGAGTGGAGATAGGTGCCAAAAGTCTCACCAAAAAGCCTGTTTTTATGCTTGCAAAAGTCTTTTAGTGGACCCCTCCTTTGTTGAATTTGTACAATGCATCCAAGAGTGAGCCCCTCCTTTGTCATATCATAATACAAAGCATCCAAGTTGCCCTTGACACATGCATGGAGGAGGATTATTGGTGAATAAAGAAATATATACATGGTGGGACTAGTGTATGGACTATTCATGGACTTTAGCTCAATGAGCACATGGTGTTAGAATAATGAGTAAAAATAATAATAAAAATATGGAGGAGTTATGGATATGGAAAGATATTGGAATCATATAATATGATCCCTCCTTGAATTATTTTGGGTGAAAGAGGAAAAGGTATGCAAGTAAATAATATAATAAAAGTAACCAATGAGTAGAAATCAATTTTTTGTTTTCACGAGGGTGAGGGTGAAAATGTGGGAGTGATTTGTATAAAGGAAAAATATGAGGTTAGAGTATGTACATATTGGCAAAAAATATAATTATGGTGTAAGAGGATGAAAGAAGGTGTACATAGGTTTAATAAAACACACACCTAAGTAGAAATATTTAAATAAAATACCAAAATAATTATAAAAAATCCCTATATTTAGGCCATATATACAATGAAATATTTACACACAAAGAGGCCATAATATACTTTTATTTTTTATTTTTTCTATTTTTTTTGGCTCACCTAGCCCAGTGACTAGCTAGCTGAGCGTTTTTTAAGAAAATATAGGAAAAGCCCCCTAACTCACACACGCCTATTTGCAGTGAAATGGTAGGGATAGCCATAGTGTTTGGGTGATTTTGCTAGGGTGGAGTAACTTAGTATAGCAATTATGGAGAGCCGAAAAACGGCTATCAGCACATGCATAAGACAATGAGCTTCCACTCAAGAGCTCCTTCTAGAGAGGTTGAGCTTGGCTTCTCAAGCTATAGCATAGTGCTCTTGCTTATGGCTCCCCTTTTGTGCTAGCTACACCCTCCTTTTATAGCAATTTTGAAGGCTAGGGTTACTCCTCTAACCATGGTTGGGTTAGATTTTCAGCAATTTATCTAATTTCTTTTGCTTGGAATTATCAAGAAGTTGGTGGGGAAAGAGAGAGGAGAGAAATGGAGGTGATAGAACTTTTCATAGTGGGTTAGTGTTAGTATAGTTAGTATTAATTTACAAATGGAATTGGATATTTACAATGGGAGTATCCATGTAGGATACAAATAAGGAAGAAAAACTCTTAAGAGGTAAGAAAAGGTGGATTTCTTACAAGGTTGATGCTCCAAGTGTCTTGAGTAGGGCCAATTTTGACGCTTGTTGACGGTCCACTAGCTTTCACGGTACATTTTTTCTCCACTCTTGACCTTCCTTGAGAGACAAGGTATTTGAAGCTGAGTAATCAACCACCATGATGCTCTCTTTTAAGAGAAGAGGCTGAATTTTGTGGTTTTTTTGATAGATATGGGTAATTTGGAGGAGGAAAAATGAGACTAGGTGGTCAATTTTGGAATGAAATTGTGTGTGGGAGGTATGAGTTCACCATGGTTTCTCTTATTCTTCAAGGTTGAGGAGAAGGTGAGTAGGGTGCAGAGAGGAGTGGTGAGAGAGGTGGGGATGATGAGTGGAGAAGTGTGTGTGAAAGAGGAAAATGATAAAGTGGAAGAGAGAGTGTGGCTGCATAGCATGGGAAAACTGGGGTCCACTAATAAAATCATAGCTCACAGCTCGTAGCTCAAAAAAATATGAAAAACTTTGAGGCAAAAGTTCAGCCCACGAGCTACAACTTTTGTTTGTATCACCTTTTCAAATTCGGAGAGCAAGTGAACTTTATAAATTCAGCAAAACCGACCGTTTTTTTCCACTGCACAAGGTCCTTGTGGGGTCCTTCTTTGGATGATTCTTTTGAATACCTCCAAGAGTGAGCCCTCCATAGTGCATGTATGCATGCCACCTACCCTTGACCTTATTTGGTAGGTCTATAATTGAAGATATTGTTGAGATTGTGATATAAGTGAATAGTACAACTAAGAAAATCAAATATTGAGGGGTCTAAAAAATATGTACATGTCAAATATAAATAATATAAGTGGAAAAAATATAAAGGGGTCAAAAGAAATCTCTCTCATTATGAGGCTACCATAAAAAGATAAATATTTTTGGTGTTCTAATTTTTTAGAAAAAAACAAAATAGATGTAGGAAGGGAAAAATCACAATAGTGAAAAAATATACACATAAATAAAACTAGTTTTTTTTGGATTTTTGTTGGGGTGGAGTTACACCAAATATAAGAGAAGCTTACATGAAAATATTTCTATATGGAATAAAGAGTGAAAAATGGTAAGAAAAATTGTGGTAATGGTGAGGCAATGTACAGAGCATAAATAACACACACCTAGGTATACATATTTAAATAAATACCAAAATAATTATGAAAAAATCTTTTATTTAGGCCCTATATACAAAGAAATATTTACATACGCATAGGCCATAATATACTTATATTTTTTATTTTTTTGGCTCAACTAGCCCAATGACTAGCTAATTGAGGGCTTTTCTATTTCAGTAAGGATATATGGGAAAAGTCCCCTAACTCACACGCACCTATATACAGTGAAAGGGTGAGGGTAACCACAGTGTTTGAGTGATTTGATAGGGTGAGATAACTCACTATGGCAATTACAGAGAGCCAAAAAACGGCTATCAGTAGCAGTTTTGTGATTCTTGCTCTTTATGTGGATGATACCATCCTTGTTTCCAATGATTTGGGATTTCTTCAGCAAGTGAAAAAGTTATTGTCTTCTGCATTCGATATGGTGGATCTTGGAGAGATTCACTCTTGTCTTGGCATTCAAATCCAACGGAACCGTACAAAAGGTATTTTATTCCTTCGACAGTCAAAGTTTATTGCAGATACTATTCAAAAATTTGGTATGGAATCTGCACATTCAGCCAACACACATTGTCTTGCGAGCTCTACGAAGAATACTTCTGACAATGGCGGTCAACTTGTCACAAATCAACCTTATGCTAACTTGATTGGATGTCTTCAGTTTGTTGGCATGAACACTCGTCCTGATATTCTGTTTGCTGCTAACTATCTTGGACAACATCTTGCATGTCCTTCTCTTAAGCATTGGTCTGTTGCAAAGCGTGTATTGAAATACTTGAAAGGCACTACAGATTTTGGTTTAGTCTATCGACGACAACTCACATCGGATTCTATGCAATCTCTTTCTCTTTTGGGTTACACAGATGCAGACTGGGCAAGCTCACATTTATCTATGCGATCTACTAGTGGAAATTGCTTCTTTATAAATGGTTGTCTTGTTTCTTGGACCAGCAAGAAACAACGTTGTGTTGCAGTTTCTATGACTGAGTCAGAATATGTTGCGGCATCACTTGCAGCTCGTGAGTTGATTTGGCTTCGACAAATGCTGGTTGATATTGGTCACTCTCCTCTTTCTAGCACACCCTTGCGGTGTGACAACCAAAGTGCTATTAGTCTTGCAAAAGACTATGTTCAACATAATAAGTCAAAGCACATTGCTGTCCATTATCATTATGTCAGGTATGAAGTACGCAAGGGAACCATTATGATTGAACACTGTCCAATTGACCAGATGATTGCAGACATTTTGACCAAAGGCCTCAATGAGTCACGTTTCATCCTCTTGCGCTCGGAGCTTGGAGTTGCTTCGGCCTCACTCTTTCTAGATTAGCTTCTTTTCTATTGTAATAGCTTTGTACATATGACATTGTAATCTTTTAGGTACCATGCACTATGCACACTCCACATTTGCACCTTGTGATATCTAAGTCACTTGAATATTTATACATAGATGCACAATTCACTTTCACATCATCACCGCTAGTTCATATTTCACATTGTATAGGGGCTTGGGTTTTTCCCTTGAACTCCCCAAGGGTTTTTTCATCCAAAGCTAGAGACCTTTGTTTGAGTGGGGGTGTTGGAGCTATATATGGCTCACTCTACTGAACTTGGTCTCACCTATATATTTGTATCTTGTCCTCAATATGAATCAGTCTTTGGGAGCGTATATGGTGTGTCTCTTGTCTCGTCTCTCTCTCTTTCTCTCTACATCTCAACAAACATAAAGGTGAAAATGTACATGTATACAATGAATGAGTACAACTGTATCAAGAAGATCACAGTTAATATATATGGAGGATGTCACCCTCATGGTAATGCCTCCCAATTGACAGTCTCTCCCTCCTCTTGCAGTTGGGTCAAAAGGGCCACAAGTCCATGCTTGTACCCATACTTCTCCTCTCGGTGTGCCTGAGGGCACTTCACGATAACTTCCTCCACAATTATGGTTTAATAATTAGATAAATCCTCAAATAACATATACATTTTGAATAATTTGAAGCATACGTATAATACTTACAAACTCATGCCGAAGTGTGTCATAGCCTCCACTCCCAAGATGTGACGCTTCAGCAGACTCCACACATACTCTAGCTGCATCTCTCTACTGCATAAATCTCTCACGGTTATCTTGTGTCTCTCCTCGTCCACTCCCATGTGCCCAACCATGCCGGCTTTGCACCACCGTGCTTGTACCTGTCTCTTGCCTCTGACCGATGGTGTGACATTGTGGCAATCGCCACGCTCAAAATCCAATCGTACCCCTCTGCCGCCGGTCTGTGCTCTCTGTGAATGGCCTCGATGATGTAATTCTTTCTTTCAT
The DNA here is from genome assembly GCF_014529385.1 of Adiantum capillus-veneris. Taxonomy (NCBI): domain Eukaryota; kingdom Viridiplantae; phylum Streptophyta; class Polypodiopsida; order Polypodiales; family Pteridaceae; genus Adiantum; species Adiantum capillus-veneris. The sequence continues at coordinate 54,120,865 of NC_140949.1, read as the reverse complement.
CATCTTGATTATCCCAAGTCTCCATCATAGAGTGGACAAATTGAAGTCTAGAGAGCTATCAAATCCTCTACTGCATGGCCTTTCCTACCCTATCTGCCACAACAGCCCCATCCCTGTTCTTGTACACCTTGCTATGATCATGCTCGTGTGATACCCAAGGTGTACGTGTTGTGACAACCGTTGAACTATATACTGAAGAGAGTGGTGCACACTTTCTCGGTGGTGTGGACGCATCGGTAGAACCGCTACCACAACAACCATCACCTCCAGAACGACGCCTTCCTCGTCTAAAAGATGAACTAGTCATTGGTATGTGGGGCCAGTCGTTGGTGTAGGGCGCACACTAGTCCTAGGCGTAGGGGCGGCCATAGTCATTCTAGAGCAACAAGCTGCCCAAAGGTTCTGTGTGTAACTAATCTACTCTTGTGTGAACTATGTCAAAAATGAGCCCATCTACTCGGGTGACATGCCGGTTGGAGTAACAGGAAAACTAAAACTAGGAGAGTATGTATCGTTGTCATTGGCCATGGCTACACATACACAAATAGCACAGATAAAAAATGTTATTTTACAAAAGAAACGCTTAAGAATGCAAATAACAAAAAAAGAAGCTGCAACACAATTCAATGAATCTATCGAGTATTGTAGACTAATAAAAATAGTTTTACAAAAGAGTTCCTAGAAAAAATCAATAGTCAATCTGTCATCTTCTATGAGAGATGATGCACCAAAGATTTCTATCTCAATCTATACTTTTGCATCTTTGTCATCAAAATCCACTTCTTTGTCGTTCTCTGCATCAGCTTCAATATTTGAAAGCTCATTTCCAGGCAAGATTTGCTCGCTGAGCAACCTATCGTTACATGAACAAGTCAACCCCTTGATCACATTATTGAATTGTAATTTTAACTTTGGCATGCTTAGGATACAATGTATTTACCTAAAAAGTTATGTCACAAAGGCGTCAGACCACCCGTATAGATAGATTGCAAATTAAGAATTGCCAAAGTGGTACGGAGAATTGAGATTTTTGCACCATTGTAAAGAGGCATATGTGCAAGAGTTTTCATCATCTTGCCCTCTTTATCATTGCTATCATGTCGTCAATATGGACGGGATGACTGAGGTTGGTTCATAGTATTGCCTCGAACGTTGTTGTCTTCTATGTTTTCAATGATGGGATCCATGTCAAAGAATGCGTGTAACATCTCCTCCATCTCTACTTCTTGAAATGTGGAATTGGGTATCGGTTGGGTGGATTCAGTTGATTGCTGTTCATTTGAAAATCCACTTCTTTGGGATAAAGTTGGAGAAATATCTACTTGCAGAGGTTGATCTACTACCTCCGGACCATGAGATCGATGATGCAGGTCTTGTAGTTTCACTATGAGAAAGAGACCGTTATCGCGTATGTGCTGGTCGTAGATTTTTTGTTTTCGAAAGATCTCATGCTTGCAATGCGCACAAGGACAGGCCATCCTATCGTCCATATTTTATCTACCAATGATGCAACAAATAATTAAATCACTCTTGTTATAAGTACACACTAGCTACATGACAACCTCACATTCTCTAGCCATGCCCGATCGCCGCACACCTCAGTCTAGAGGTGCACGCAGATCAGGACCACAGGGTAATAATCTCGTCTTTATTGGTCAATGACTATATATTAGGGTTTTTGAATTCTAGGTGCGCTATTGAAGTCAGATTGCATTATTTTACTTTGTTTATCAAAGTTCGTTTGCATTTTTGAAGTACACAAGTCATTTTCGAAGTCCGTTTGTGATTTTTCTACTATTTGCCTCTAGCTCTAACAACCTCACATTCTCTAGCCATTTCCGATCCCCGCACACCTCAGTCTAGAGGTCCATAGAGATTAGGATCATAGGGTAATAATCTTGTCTTTATTAGTCGATGACTATATATTAGGGTTTTTGAAATTTTTGTGTGTAATTAAAGTCCGATCGCGTTATTTTACTTTTTTTATCAAAGTTCGATTGCATTTTTGCAGTACACAAGTCAATTGTCGCAGATTTTTGTTAAGTATGGAGCCTAAGTTACCCCTTGTAATTTTTTATATTAAAAACGCACATTTGTAAGGCCCCTATTATGAGGAGAATCCATCGTGCGTAAAGAAAAATCACTCGCCGAAAACCAAAATCACTCGTCAGAAACCAAAATTTTCACACCAAAATATTCCTTTTTGCCGGAATATTATGGAGAGACAGCGGCCAAAAAGTGGTCGAAAAATGACCAGTCGTTTGGCCGGTAGTCAATGGCCGGTGGCCGATTTCAAAGGAAGACTTGTCTTCTCAAGGGCGACCACACATAGGCGGATTAGAGGGTCTGATTTGGACTTATCTACACAAGGGCGGCTACACATGGCTGTCTCTCATGAGAGAGGGCAGGCCTTTTGGCATATAAAAGGAGGCCATTTCTACACACATTTCATAGTGTGAAGTTGATGCAACAAGGTGGGTGTGAGGTGGTGAGAGTGAAGCAAGGCGGGAGATCTATTAAGGGTATAATCTCTTTGTAACCTACTTCTTGTTTGAAGTAAGAAAGCCATTAATTGGTTGTTTTCCCGTGGATGTAGCCCACATTCAGTTAACCACGTATATCGTGTGTACTCTCTCTCTCTCTCTATATAATCTCTTGTATGTGAAAATTATCTCTCTTCATTAAGTAATCTACTTATCTACTTAGCTACGTCATATTTCATAGCAACTTTTGAATTTTCCAAGTTCGTTTGTGATTTTTCTGCTATTTTCCCCTAGCTCTAACAACCTCACATTCTCTAGCGATTTTCGCACACCTTGATCTAAAGGTTCACAAAGATAAGGACCACATGGTAATAATCTTATCTTTATTGGTCAATGACTATATATTAGGGTTTTTGAAGTCTGTGTGCGCTATTGAAGTTTGATTGCGTTATTTTAGTTCGTTTATCAAAGTCTGTTTGCATTTTTGAATTACACAAGTCTGTTTGCAGTTCTGGGACTATGTGTCACTAGCTCTAACAACCTCACATTCTCTATCCATGCCCGATCTCCGCACACCTTGGTCTAGAGATGCACGAATATCAGGATCACCTGGTAATAATCTTGTCTTTATTGGTCAATGAATATATATTAGGGTTTTTGAAATCTGTGTGTGCTCTTGAAGTTCGATTGCATTATTCTACTTTGTTTATCTGAGTCTGTTTGTATTTTTGAAGTACACAAGTAATTTTTGAAGTCCGTTTGCGATTTTTCTACTATTTTTCGCTAGCTCTAACAACCTCACATTCTCTAGCCATGCCCGATCTCCGCACACCTTGGTCTAGAGGTGCACAAAGATCAGGACCAAATGGTAATAATCTTGTCTTTATTGGTCAATGACTATATATTAGGGTTTTTGAAGTCTGTGTGCGCTATTGAAGTCCAATTGGGTTATTTTACTTCGTTTGCTGAAGTCCGTTTGCGTTTTTGAAGTACACAAGTCAATTGTCGCAGACTTGTGTGTTTTCAAAGTTTGTTTACGGTGTTTCTACTACTTTCCGCTATCTCTAACAACCTCATATTATCTAGCCATGTCCGATCTCCGCACACCTCGGTCTAGAGGTGCACGCACATCATGACCACAGGATAATAATCTCAACATTATTGGTCAATGACTATATACTAGGGTCTTGAAGTCTGTGTGAGCTATTAATGAACTCTGATTGCATTATTTTAGTTCGTTTATTGAAGTTCCTTTTTGTTTTTGAATTACACAAGTCATTCTTGAAGACTTTTGCATTTTCAAAGTTCGTTTGCGGTTCTTCTACTATTTGTCGCTAGCTCTAACAACCTCACATTCTCTAGCCATGCCCGATCTGCACACACTTCGGTCTAGAGGTGCATGGAGATCAGGACCACAGGGTAATCATCGTGTCTTTATTGGTCAATGACTATATATTAGGGTTTTTGAAGTCTCTGTGCGCTATTGAAATCTGATTGCGTTATTTACAAGTCATTTTTTATGACTTTTGCATTTTCGAAGTCTGTTTGCGGTTTTTTTACTATTTGCCGCTAGCTCTAACAACCTCACATTCTCTAGCCATGAGACAAGTCTGTTTTTGAAATCTTTTTGCCTTTTTGTAGTCTGTGTGCACTATTGAAGTCCAATTGCATTAGTTTACTTCATTTGTCAAAGTTTTTTTGCGGCTAACATTGAGCGGCTAGCACTAAACGGCTAGCCCTAAGCGTGTAGCCTTCAACATCCTAAATATGGAGAAGTCATTACTGAGCGATAAGCATATAAATACCTAATCGATTACCTATAAGCGACAAACCCTAATAAACCGCTCGAATATTGATTAAACCTACACGACTAGCCCTAAGTCACCAAGTGACTAAATAATGAAACTAGTTGAGCCGCGTGTAAGACTAAGCGGGCTCGGCTAAACGATTCAATACGTAAGCAGTTACACGGTCTAATTAAGTACCTAACCTTCACAGATCTAGCTGCGGATCGGTCCTAAGCGATAAAACCAATTATTACCTAAATTGATTAGTATTAAATGATTAAACCTAATTAAGCAATAGCCTATGATAAGTCGCCATTACAAAAATAACAATATATTTTTTAAATTTCTAAGTTTACTTACATAAAAACCATAATACTAATTATAAAATAACAGATATAAAAATAAATCTTTCTTTTAATGATAAAAGGTAGTTATCTTTCTTAGTTAATGATAATTTTTAATTAATATTACTTATAAAATAATATTTTTTTAAATTAAAAAATATGTGTTTTTCTTTTAATGATAAAAGGTAGTTATCTTTCTTAGTTAATGATGATTTTAAATTAATATTATTTATAGAATAGTATTTTTTAAATTGAAAAAATATGTGTTTGTGTTTTATATATATTGTGTTTTTATTGTTTAATGTGCATTTTTATTTACTTGCGTTCATATGTTCACGTGAATGTGTGTGTGTATGCAACAAAAAAGAATGTTAGAGCACTCACATGCGGCCTATTTGAGCAAGAAAGAGTTAGAAAAATGTCCTCAAACCTGCAAAAACACACACACACACTCACACATGCTATGTTACACACACATACACTAAAGTACACAAATATGCAAGGAAACTAGAAAAGAATCTCACCTTGTTGACGGGGAGTAGTCCATGAGTGAAAATCTCACCTTTGGCAAGTCATGAGGCAACAAAGCTGAAGCAACTGAGGAGGAGGATGGCAAGAGAAGAAGAGAACAAAGGAGGAAAATGCACACGAAAGACCCGCGGTTTTGTTTTTTGCAGGGTCCGCCGATATAGGTGCCGGTATCGGCATCGGTATGAGCATTGGTATGTGCACCGTTATAGTCATCGATATAGGCGCCGGTATGAGCATCGAAAATTTAACCTTTTTTCAAAAAAAAACTTGATCTCTCTCCAAATTTACCATATACTGATGCCCGCCCATTGACGGCGGTAATTTGACGTCAAAATTTCAGCGAGCCCTTGTACTGTATGCCAGTGTATGAAACCCGTTATTTTTGGCCAAGATCGCCCACATTTAACTTTCTAGGTAAAACAAGCGTGCCACTTTGAACCACTTGGTACATTGCTAAAGCAAACTATGCATATATTTATGTGACAAAACATCACATAGTTCCACATCTAATTGAGAGTGAGGTAGATCTTTTAGTTTCACATTATGCTTGATCCACGGCACAACATCCACCCCCTCTAAACCTGTACATCCTCCGCCATGTTCCACACATATCTTTTGCAGGCTCAGTCCTCATTTAATTCAACATACATATCAAATTTTTCATCACTTGCAATGAAGTCCAATGCATCATTATCTCTTTATTCATCTTCATCCATAGCATGTTCATCAGAGTATTCATTTTGACTTTCTTGTGAAACAAAGGGATCTGTATCACCTCTTCTTTTGAAAAACTTGATTCTTAATTTTTCCTATAGTGGGAGTCTTCATTTTTGTCCCATCTAACTCATTCAAGGTATAAGTTGCATTACCATGTACATGTTTAACCACATATGGACCAAACCATCTATCTTATCGTTGAATGTTGATTATCAAGACTACCCTCATACACCAACACCCAATCACCTTCCTCAATCTCTAGGTCTGAGTCTGTGCCTTTTATTAAATCAATCCTTTTTCTTCAACCTTACATCTTTAATCTTTCTACTGTAAATTTCAAGGATTTCATTGACGTGATCATGATTGTGTGATCATGTTAATAATGCAAGTAATTGCACATAAGAAAGACGTGATCACATTAATTAATGACGTGGTCTTGATGGTGACCTGCAAAAACCAATAAAGCTGGTAGGCCCGTCGGGGTTTTAATTTTTTCCTACAGTGCCATTGGGCATTATAGTTTTCCTGGAGGGCTCGTCGAGAAAATGAAAAGCCTCTGCTTCAACTTTTCTCTTTTGTGTGATAAAATTGGCCGCCTTAGGCAATGTGCATTGAATGTCATCCAACTCTATAGTTAGTTTCTGAATCCGATCACAGACCTTGGCTTATATCTCATCCTGATCATTGCCCAAGCTCCCACTATGCGAAGGCACAAAAGAACTCTCCTGAGAATCTTCACAATTCCACTGCATTGGTTCTCTTATAGTTTCTGGCTAACTCTATGATGAATCCACCTGATTCTTTCCCAGTCTAGTAACCTCAGTCTTGGTCAAGTCTCCTCTGACTTGCCTTGATTCTTCTCTCAAACTCTATACTACAGCAATCATAGACTCATTTAGTCCCTCTGCTCCTTTCTCTTGTTTTGATTCTGAAGGCTGGACTGGTATTTTGTGAATGTTCCAAGCGTCTGAAGTTTTTGGTTGTTCTAGAAACTTCTTTGATAGACTTTTTGTGATTTTTGTTGCAAGCTCCCTTTGCTCTTGCCATTCAATTAGTACCTTTCTGATAGCATCCCCTTCCTCCTCTAGTAGTTCTTGTAGTAGTTTCATTTTCCCTAGTACCATTGGCTCCATCCACCTTAGGCATTTCTAGATTCATAAGGGCAATCATTGACGATTCCTTTCCTTTCTTGATGTGATGAAGTCAAATTCCACAGTTGTTCTAGACATGCCCAAAGGCTTTGCAATATGTGCATTGGGAACACTCACTTGACATATGGTCCTTTGACCTGCACTTAGAACACCATATTTCTATTCTCCTCACGGAGGGTTCTTGTTTTGGCTATCTCAGTGATTTGCTTAGACATTTCTTCAATCTTTCTGATGCAAGCTCCTTTCTTAGTTCTGATTTTTTTATCTAGCTCACTTTTAGAAGAACTAGAACTGGAGTTGGTTTTTGAACTTCCTTCAATAGAGGATTCATCGCCATTGGATTGCCTTCTTCTATGCATATTTTCCTTTTCAGCCTGATGTTCCAACTTTAGTGCTCTCTGTACTAGATCATTGAATTTCCTTGTTGGTACTGGTATTTCCTACTCTGGTAGCTTCCTATCCTTAAAGCCATTTAGAAACCAAGCTCTCATTATTTTTTCGGAGGGAGTTTCTTGTAGTTCTTTGGGTAGTTATTTTATCTTTTCCACATAACTTATGATTGATAGCTTGCCTTGTTTGATCTTATCTAGCTCACACAAAATATCTTCATCTCCCCTATTATTTGAGTATTCAAGTTTAAAGGCTTTAATGAGCTTTTGATATGATCTAAGTTGACAAGCTAGGTATTGGTAAAACCATTTCCTAGATGCTTCTTTCAGTGTTTGTGGAAAGTATTCCCCCCATTCATCTTCATCTGTCTTTCAGTTCAGCATTCTACTCAAAAGCTTATATGTGAACATTGGGATCATCCTTATTTCCTCCTCTGAATATAGGAGAGGAAATTTTCAAATGAGTAGAATGTTCCTTGGTCCTGCTGATTCTGGCTTTACCTATTGGTTTCTTCCCTCTTGCCTTCTTCTTGTCGTAATGATCAATGTCAGCCTCACAATCCTCTGTTTCCATCTCTCTATCACTGTCTCTTCAATTGCTTTCTTCATTCCCTTGTGTGTTGAGTGATGAGTTCTTCGGCTTCTATCACTCTCATCAGTGTATCGTTGACTTTTGGATCCTTGAGTCCTATTCCGTCTAGACGCTCTTTCAGCTTGTTGACGCCTGGAATGATTGGAATATGCTGCAAATCCCTTGATTACTCAGTCTCACCCCTCTTGGAGCAACCTCAGTTTCATTCCTAGGTTGTGGATCAGTTTCAAAGCTTACTTCAGTCTCTTCTAGAATTGGAATGATCCTTTCTTGATTTTTCATAAAGCGAGTTGTTGGCCTACGACCTCTAGTGCTTCTTCTTGGTGCCATTGTGGACATACAATAGCTCTAGTACCAACTGGGAGATTGTTCATATGTCTCATAGCTTTTATCTCAAACCATGATGATTGCCAAAATGGAATGAGCTGGATGTGTTCAGACATATGTTCTAGGTTGTTCAGGGTGGCATTGTGGACATACAACACCTCTAGTACCATCTGGGAGATAGTTTGTCCATCTTAGAGCATTTAGCTCAAACCATCATGATTGCCAAAATGGAATGATGTGGCCAATGTGTTCAAACATGTATTCTAGGTTGGTACTTAGAACTAAAAGATGTCACATTCAAAGATTTGACAATTAGTGGAAAACAAGACTGAAACTAGACTAGAAACCACCAAAACCAAAAGGTGAAATACTGGAACTGAAAAACAAGACACTCGAAAGGAAACTGAAATTGGAATTCTATTTCAGATATGTAGAGTACAATGGAGTAACTGACATTCCAAAAGATTTCTTTGTCATAAAGAAGAGAGAGAGTGCACCAAAATGATTACAAGAGAACAAGTAGCTCTAAACATAGACTATTGTAGATTCTAAAAGAGTCAAAAGATATACAAAATGAGTAATGGGTTCTATTTACAAGCTGTCGGTGGACTAATGTTTGACTGACTATGCACTGGTAATTACTACGTTAACTCACTGGTAACTTCCTTTGTGTGCCAGTCCAACTTGGGGTTGGTTACCACTTTCTACAATGATCCATCTAGGGTTTTTTATGGTTCATTCATATGTCTAGGAATATTGATATTGATTCATCTCTCTAGGTTCACAAGGTGACCATTTGATCATGCCTAGGTTCAATTCTAGAGTACATCATCATTGAAGCTGTAAAGATCATGTATCGTAGCTGCCTTCTTCATGCCTGAATCCTGCTCATGTATTTGTTGTGTCTCCATTGTCACTTCTGTATTGTAGTACAAAGAGATTCATGTTCATGATTATTTTGATGCAAAGTATGAAAACTTGAATAAGATGCTTGATTCAAGCTCAAGGCCTTACCAACAGAGATATTCTTCCCTCTATGGTTGTGTGTATGCTGATTGAAGCACAAAGATAATTATTAAAAAATGCAATAAGAATAATGATAGCTCCCCCATGAACTTTCCATTGAGGCTTTGAACCTTGTAATTGCAAGGAGATATTTTCCTCTTAGCAAAAAACTTGAGCAGTGGAATGTCAACAAATCTCATGGCCTCATCTAAGCCATGCTTCTCTTTATCAAACACATGTATGTCAAGCTCATGTGGTGCATCTAGGATCTCAAACAAGAATATTTTGTTTTGTTCCAAACTAGACTCTCCCCTCCATCATGAATCGTCTTGCTTGTGTTATTTTTTTCACCAATGTATCAAGTGTCAGATGGATCAAACTTGCCAGACCGTCCTTGAGATTGTGACCTTTGATGAGCTCAACCTCTACGCTTCTCTTAGGCATGATGGTGAGCTGAGAGTGCATGTGTGCAAAGGACTTGAGAATATATTGAAGCATTAAGAGTGTGTGAAAATGTGCCTATTTGTAACGGTGTTGTCAAGGACTACTTGATGCAAGAAGGGGTAGAGGTCAACCAAAGGGGCAAGTTTGCAAGATGAGCAGAGCCAAAAGGATAGTTTGTGATTGTATGGCTTTGATGGGGATCTTGAGTGAAAATAGATGATGGTGGCAAGGCTTACAAGCTTATAGCAAGCATGAAAGATTGGATCTTCTTCTTTAGCTATTTCTCGCGAGTAGTTTCGGGCCAGCTGTTGCAATGGTGTCCACATTTGATAGAGCCTCAACTTTCCATGGAAAGATTTGGCGATGTTGACTTTGACGCTTCAATGTTGAATTTGGAAAATCTAGGGAGAGACAAAGAACTATCAACTAATCTAAAAGCAATTAACTATGAAAGAGATTAATGATGGGCAAAAAAATTCTCGTCCAATTGAAGGTGACACCTAGGATCAATAGATTAGACTAGCCTTCTTGAGGATCTGATACCACATGTTAGAGATGTTAGATCCCAAAACTTGATTAGGGTTAAGATTAGCATAGGGTGTAATTTGATTAGTACCATTCATAATTGCATGTGCTTAATGATAGTCACAAACATAGGATGTAGACTAATAAGGTGTTGGTTAAAATGCTAAGATCCTTGATTAGCTTGAATGCAAGAGAGAGCAATTTGTACAATGAGGCGTGTGTGCTTATATAGCACTAGGTTAAAGCATATGTTGATGCACTACATAGGTTGTAAGAATATTGACCTTCATTTAGTACTAATGGGCCTAAGAAGGAGAGAAAATCATGGGGCTCTAGTATAATGGAGTCACATGGGTGATGGATTTGTGTTCATGGAACCATGTGTGCCTCATGGATATGTATGGTCATCATGTCATAGAGAGAGAGAGAGAGAGAGAGAGGGTATTCCCATAGCACTCCATAGCCTTGCCAATCCCAACATGGTGTCATTTCTAGAGGGAAATAAGAAAACTAGATGCAAATGCGTCTACAAGATAAAGCACAGTACTGATGGCAATGTGAGTAGGTAGGAAGCAAAGCTTGTGACAAAGGGTTATGCACATTGTACAAACATGAATATAGACAACCCATACTCTCTCTCTCTCTCTCTCTCTCTCTCTCTCTCTCTCTCTCTCTCTCTCTCTCTCTCTCTCTCTCTCTCTCTCTCTCTCTCTCTCTCTCTCTCTCTCTCTCTCTCCTCCCTTCACCATTGAGGATGGGTAGTGGGCAATCATGCTATAGAAATGTGGTTGTAAATGCATGCATTCACATCTCACAATCTCCAAGGACAAGTCCTTTGAGCAAGGCAAAAAAATCTAAGCTAAAGCCATCCCTTCAAGGATTTCTCTCTCTCTCTCTCTCTCTCTCTCTCTCTCTCTCTCTCTCTCTCTCTCTATATATATATATATATATATATATATATATATATATATATATATATATATATATATATATATATATATATATATATGTTTTTCTCCTCCCTTCACCATTGAGGATGGGTAGTGGGAAATCATGCTATAGAAATGTGGTTGTAGATGCATGCCTTCACATCTCACAAATCTCCAAGGATACGTCGTTTGAGAAAGGCACAAAAATCTAAGCTTAAGCCATCCCTTCAAGGATTTCTCTCTCTCTCTCTCTCTCTCTCTCTCTCTCTCTCTCTCTCTCTCTCTCTCTCTCTCTCTCTCTCTCTCTCTCTCTTTCTTTGTTTTTCTCCTCCCCTCAACATTAAGGATGGGTAGTGGGAAATCATGCTATAGAAATGTGGTTGTAGATGCATGCCTTCACATCTCACAATCTCCAAGGATAAGTCGTTTGAGAAAGGCACAAAAATCTAAGCTAAAGCCATCCCTTCAAGGATCTCTCTCTCTCTCTCTCTCTCTCTCTCTCTCTCACACACACACACACACACACACACACACACACACACACACACACACACACACATGTAGAGGGTGACAGAGGGATGAGACTTGATTTTCATACTATCTCTAAGCTGCACATCTTGTTTGAGCCCATGCTTTACATGACCATGGAGAAATTCAAAGAGATGGAAATTGGCCTAAATAAGAAAATGTCTATAAGAAAGAATCTCTCCCCATTGCTAACACTAAAACCTACATTGTCTATCCATGATTGATGTGCGTGCTCTTGTGATGAAGTTGTAGAGTTGGTATATTTGTGGAAATTTTCTTCTAGGTTGCTATGCATGCTTGTCATTTGCACCACCCACCTATATCCACACAAGCATCATGCTAACATGTTTGCATCACGAGCATTGACAATGTCTAGTAGACCTAGTATTATGTATGCCATAGGGTCATGTGAATATGATGCTACGAGATCTTGTATGGATGCTAAAGAAATACTTATATGGGTTGAATCAAGAACCTAAATCTTGGTATAAGAGGATTGTGACATTCCTCATATTTTTGGGATTTGAGATGTCTAATGCAGATCATTCATTGTATGTGCAGAAGAATGAAGAAGGAATTGTGGTGATATGCTTCTATGTGGATGAAGTGATTGTTGGAGGTAATAATGTGGTTGTAGAGGGTGTACAAGCCCTCCTTATGCAAGAATTTGAGATGCAAGATTTGGGAGCTTTGTGATACGTAAAAGTGAGGTGGCATGGTTGGGATTTCTACTTCAAATGCTTGGGGTACATGTATAGAGATTGATTGCCATCTTTTGTGACAACCTTAGCAGCAAATAGTTGGTTGGGAACCTGGTGTCTCATGCAAGGATAAAGCACATTGATATCCATTAACACTTCATCCAAGAGGAAGTATTGTTAGGTAACATCAACCTTGAGTAGGTGATGATGTATGAATAGGTTGCAAACGTCTTCACAAAGGCCCTTGAAACGGGAGATTGTGTTGAGCTTGATGGATAAGCATATATTTTTTGGTGATACTATAGCTAGAGTGCACTAACTTGGTTTACCTACTAGAGTAATGGCATACTTATCCATCTAGCTCACTCACTACTAGTTCACACTACACCGTTATGCTAGTTTCCCCTTATGTTCTATTTTTCCTTTTTATGCATTGTAGACTTCTTATCTTGGGTTGGTGAGAATGAGAAGAAGTTTTTTCTCCATCTTTTTGTGTGAATATGTGTGCTTGTAATAGATTTTGATAGATCAAGCTCTCTTCTTCTCTATGTCTTAACATTGTGTAGCAATTTCAATCATGTCTCTAAGAGGGATGACATAGCTACTAATTCCAATGTTCCAAACACTCCATTGAACAATATTATTGACCATGATATTCATGCAATGTTCTGATAGTCTCAATTTGGGAATTTTAATGGTGAAGGCAATGATGTGGGCAAGATTCTTGAGGACAAGAATGAGGGTATAGATAACTATTTTGCCTTATCTCATTCATCCACAAATAACAAAGCCATAATTGCTAATCTTATGTTTGATAAGACCACCAAGTGTTGGTAGAAGAACCATTCTGATGAGAATCATGTCAACCAAGCCAAAGTGCCTTGGGAATACATTAAGACTAAGCTAAAGACCATTGAGATAAGAATCAAATCAACCACACCATATTGACTTGATAATAAACATTAGGAAAATTTGGACTCTCAAAGGGGCCCTATAATGACTTTGAATTTCTCTCTCTTGTCCAAAACGAATGCACAATAAGTTTTCTTACAAATGAAATCAAAACTTCTCGAACCTTTTGGATCTAGAATGTACTCATCGAGATGTATCCATTGATATATAACATGCCATAAAATTCCTTATATTCTAGAAGATTCCATTTTTTGATTTGACAACTTCATCTTATAAATGGAATATCTCCCCACATATCAGCTTCAATGGGGAGGCCATAACTTCTACAAATCAACTCGAAATTTGTTGGAGTTTGGGGATTCATAACCTACTTTCTAAGAACTTTCCAATGGTATATTGGCTGATAGGGTTTTGATAAAGCATTTATGTACTTCATCGGGTTACCCACTTTGGACAAGAGAGTAAAAAATACCATATTAGGTAAAGTGGGAAAATCCCAATTCCCAGGTTGGACAACTTTCAATATATCATGTACAAAATATATCTAGACTTTGTCAAAATTTTGAGTTTTCTTAAGGTCTCATTCCACTTTATGCACATACAATACACAATGAAAACAACTAAAATTACATGGTTTCAATCAATTGGATTATAAAGAGACGAGTATATTGCATCCATTATCGTTGTCTATGTTCTACTATCCTACCTACAACTTATCTGAACATGGAGAGCTTGGTTTCTAGTTCCACCACTAGTCCAAGTTAATGTAACAGTGACTCAAGGTTACAGCTTTTGAAAGCAAGGATCCATTGAGGAATACAATCCACTTGGCTATGTTTCCTTACTTTATTGTATGTGACATTCAAGCAAGGTCCACTTCTAATCTAGAACTTCTTAATTTGAGTCATGGGGCATACATAAAATATGTAGCATATGCTCTATTGCCTCATAGGAAGGTTGGTTTCAGGGTGCACTTATCCAGGCTAGCCTATCCTGGAGAAATGATGGAGCTTGCTTCTCTCTTTGTTTCAAGGAGACTAGCTTGGACAAGTGGTGGACCTTTGCTTCCCTCTATGTTTCAATAGAGTTAGCTTGGACATGTGGTGACCTTGGAACAAAACCCCCATGTAAAACATATCATGGGTATTCCAAGTGATTAGAAAGATTACCATTTAAGATATAACCTTATAGGTTGGACAACTGGAGCTTATCTTGGAGAAATGGTGGACCTTTGATTCTCTCCATGTTTCAATGGAGCCTATCTTGGAGAAATGGTGGAGCTTTCTTCTATCCATGTTCCAATGGATCCTAGCTTGGACAATTGGTGGACCTTTCTTCTCTCTATGTTTCAATAGAGTTAGCTTAGACACATGGTGGATCTTCAAACTAAACCAACTACTATCAATGTTTCCTAGCTTGGATAAGTGGTGGAGTTTTTCTCCTCTCCATGTTTCAATGGAGCTTAGCTTGGACAAGTGTTGGACCGTAAAACAAAAACCCCATGTACACCATAGAATGGATTTTCTAGATTTCAATGGAGTCTAGATTTAACAAATGGTGGAGCTTGCCTTCATCCATGTTTCAATGAAACTAGCTTGGACAAGTGGTGGACCTTCTAACAAACCCCCCCCCATGTACAAAATAACATTGGTTTTCTAAGTGATGGGAAGGAATACCATTCCCCAGGGCAATCACTTATCAAAAGACCCCTATATCACGTGCGTTCAAGAGATAATTTATAATACCCCAATATACATACTATACTTACACTGTGAGCCTATTTAAAAAACCCCCACCCCCCTCTATATGTATACATTTTTATATGTTTTGGTCTTTAAATAATCCTCTCCGGTTAACTCGCGTGATATCATACACATTCTAAAAAGTGACCGCCCCGGGAACCACTCAAGATATAAACTTATATCTTGGATAAGTAGTTGACCTTAAAACCAAATTCATCATAATACAATGAAATACAGGTCAACCAATTCCTAAATCTTGAGACCAAACCTCCCATGCTATTAGAGATAATATATTGGATAAGTGGTGGACCTTCTATTATTTTCCCATGCCTAGTGTAACAACCGGTACACTTTGCAGCTCTAAAGGTTGGACGAGTGGTGGAGCCTTGTTTCTATCCATGTTTAAATGGATCCTAGCTTGGACAAGTGGTGGACCTTGGAAAAAAGCTTCCATGTACAACATATATGAGGTTTTCCATGTTTTAATGGAACCTATCTTGGACAAATGGTGAAGCTTGCTTCTCTCCATGTTGATTTTGGAACTACCTTAGACAAGTGGTCGAGCTTTGCTTTTCTACTCTTCATAATACAATGAAGTATAGGCTGATTACATGGTGAATCTTAAGGCCAAACCTAATATTTTACTAGAGATAATAGGTTAGACAAGTGGATCAACCTTCTATCATTTCTCCATGATTATATTAGATAATTAGTAGACCTAGCATCTCTCTATGTTGTCTAGAGATGAGCTTGGACAAGTGATGGACCTTGCTTCTCTCTTCCCTTGGTTTACTAGTTTGAAGACTCATTATATATACTTTCTTAGATCTAGCTTGAACAAGTGGTGGACCTTGTATCCACAATCTTAATCCATTACAAAAAAGTATATGAAAAAATAACATAGGAATCTTGGTTTGAAGGTCAAGCAATTAGGTTCCAAATGCAAATAATAATATATTTTCCACCCATAAGAAAAGAAAGTTAAATATGTTATTTCATACCAAATTGAAAAAGGTAGCGTCCAAGAATTCTAGCTTTGCATCTTGTTAGATCTAAACCTTCATCAAGGCGACATGCATGTATACATCAGCTTTCAAGCCATTCAAGAATACATGGACTTAGATTCCATAGTTTTCTTTTCAAAGTCTTTTAGGTTCTAAAACTCTTTTAAATAAAGGATGTAATGATAAAATTCTTTAAGCAAACATTTTTGCCCGAGAAAAAGATCCCTCTCACATATTTAAAGTCCATGAATTCTCTAATCCACACTTACAAGTTTAATTTTGACATCAAACATCAATTCTCTCCTAGTTACAAATAAATGCAACCTCGATAAGAATTGACAAAAAATGAATTTCTTTTACTATATGATCCAACATAGGCCCCAATCAAATAAAAAATGAGTCCCCAAAAATTTGGGTGCACTCTAGCAATACATCAAAGTCCCCTTACAATAGGATTCACTCCAATAGTACATTTAAGTCCCCTTAGAGTACGGTGCACTCCATTGAAGTGTTCATAAAATTGACACACCTTTGTTTTTTTTTTTTAAAGACTATATCAAATTATATAGATGTTGAAAGATACACACTAGAATAAAGAAAGCATCTTATGGCCATATTTATTCAATGCTTTCGTGTTGACAAGTACACACCAAGGACATCAATCATGGACATTACAAGTGGTGAGAAAAAATACCATTCAATATATACCTTATAGGTTGGACAAGTGGTGGACCTTAACACCCAATTATTCTTGATATAATGACATAGAGTGGACAAGTGGTGAATCTTGCGACCAAACCTACTAGGAAAAGTAGGTTGGACAAGTGGTGGACATTGAATGCAAACCGCCCATGTACAAAATATCACTCATGCTACTAGGAATAATTTGGTATTAAGGTCCATGTTTCAATGGAGCCTAGCTTGGACAAGTGGTGGACCTTTGTTTCTCTCTATGTTTCAATAGAATTAGCTTGGACAAGTTGTGAACCTTGGCAAAAAACCCCCATGTAAATAACGTCATGAGCATTACAAGTGGTGAGAAAAAATACCATTCAAGGTATAACCTTATAGGTTGGACAAGTGGTGGACCTTAACACCCAATTCCTCTTAATATAATGACATAGAGTGTAAAAGTGGTGAATCGTGAGACCAAACCTACTAATGATAATAGGTTGGACAAGTGGTTGACCTTGAATATAAATCCCCCATGTACAAAATATCATGGGTTTTGGGTATTTCAATGGAGCCTAGTATCTTGGAGACATGGTGGAACTTACTTCTCTCCATGTTTTAATGGAGCCTATCTAGGAGAAATGATAGAGGTTCCTTTTCTCCATGTTTCAATGAAGCCTAGCTTGGGTAAGTTGTGGACCTTTGTTTCTCTCTATGTTTGAATATGGTTAGCTTGGACAAGTGGTGGATCTTGGAATGAAACTCCCATGTAAAACATATCATAGGCATTTCAAGTAGCGAGAAAGGATACCATTTAAGATATAACCTTATAGGTTGGGCAAGTGGTGGACCTTAAAACTATGTTCTTATTAATATAATGACATAAAGTGTACAGGTGGTGAATCTTGAAACCAAACCACTCATGCTACTAGGGATAATAGGTTAAACAAGTGGTGGGCCTTGAAATGAAACCCCCTAGAGTGTTTCAATGGAGCCTAGCTTGGAAACATGGTAAAGCTTTCTTCTCTCCGTGTTTCAATGGAGCCTATCTTGGATAAATGGTGGAGCATCATTCTCTCCATGTTTCAATGGAGCCTAGCTTGGGCAAGTGGTGGACCTTTGTTTCTCTCTATGTTTGAATAGAGTTAGCTTGGAAAAGTGGTGGACCTTGGAACAAAACCCCCATGTTAAACATATCATGGGCATTACAAGTGGTGAGAAAAAATACCATTCAATATATAACCTTATAGGTTGGACAAGTGGTGGATCTTAGCACCCATTTATTCTTAATATAATGACATAGAGTGGACAAGTAGTAAACCTTGGGACCAAACCTACTAGGGAAAATAGGTTGGACAAGTGGTGGACCTTGAATGTAAACCCCCCATGTACAAAATATCACTCATGCTACTATGAATAATTTGCTATTAAGGTCCATGTTTCAATGGATCTTAGCTTGGAAAAGTGGTGGACCTTTGTTTCTCTCTATGTTTCAATAGAGTTAGCTTGGACAAGTGGTGGACCTTGGAACAAAACCCCCATGTAAATCATGTCATGGGCATTACAAGTGGTGAAAAAAAATACCATTCAAGATATAACATTATAGGTTGGCCAAGTGGTGGACCTTAACACCCAATTCCTCTTAATATAATGACATAGAGTGGACAAGTGTTGAATCATGAGACCAAACCTACTAGGGATAATAAGTTGGACAAGTGGTGGACCTTGAATGTAAACCCCCCATGTACAAAATATCATGGGTATTGGGTATTTCAATGGAGCTTAGAATCTTGGAGACATGGTGGAGCTTACTTCTCTCCATGTTTCAATGGAGCCTATCTAGGAGAAATGGTGGAGGTTCCTTCTCTCCATGTTTGAATAGAGTTATCTTGTACAATTGGTGGACCTTTCTTTCTCTCTATGTTTCAATAGAGTTAGTTGGACAAGTGCTGGACCTTGGAATGAAACCACCATGTAAAACATATCATGGGCAATTCAAGTGGTAAGAAAGGATACCATTTAAGATATAACCTTATAGGTTGAACAAGTGGTGGACCTTAACACATAGTTCTTCTTAATATAATGACATAGAGTGCACAAGTGGTGAATCTTGAGACCAAACCACTCGTGCTACTAGGGATAATAGGTTGGACAAGTGGTGTACCTTGAATGTAAACCCCTCATGTACAAAATATTATGGATTTAGGGTATTTCAATGCAGCCTAGCTTGGAGACGTGGTCGAGGTTTCTTCTCTCAATGTTTCAATGGAACCTATCTTGGAGAAATGGTGGAGCATCCTTCTCTCCATGTTTCAATGGAGCTTATCTTGGACAAGTGGTGGACCTTTGCTGCTCTCTATGCTTCAATAGAGTTAGCTTGGACAAGTGGTGGGTCTTGGAACAAAACCCCTTTGTAAAACATAGCATGGGCATTACAAGTGATGAAAAAAAAATATCATTCAAGATATAACCTTATAGGTTGGAAAAGTGGTGATGTACCTTGACAAGTGGTGAAGGATACCATTTAAGATATAACCTTATAGGTCGGAATCTAAAAACTATCTATAATCAATTACCTAAAAGTATAAATCTTAGAGTGACCAACCTGTGCGCTTTTTTTCCCATGTTTCAGAATCACAGCCGCCAAGGTTTGTCTCTTTTAAGATTTATGAAAAAAAAAACAATGTTTAGCGTTGGAAAGTTACCCGACTCATCGGGTCCACCCGTCCATAGAATGATACCGTCGGGGTACCATTCTCCCACTTTCCACACCACAATCACCCTTCTTTTGTTATCTAATTACTACCACACTGTTTAAACATACATGTTCCTTTACTTTATTTATGATACTGGTTCGTTAAAATAGCCCTTCAAATAGTATTACAAACAATAGTCAAACAAGAAGTCGTCCAATTTTTTAAAAAAAACCCTTGGATTAGGTTCACTCAAGAATCTCTACCGGCGCTTGGTGGACCTTAACACCCAGTTCTTTTCAATATAATGACATAGAGTGGATAAGTGGTGAATCTCAAGACCAAACCACTCATGCTACTAGGTATGATAGGTTAGACAAGTGGTGCACCTTCAATGTAAACACCCCATATACAACATATCATGGTCTTAGGGTGTTTCAATGGAGCCTAGCATCTTGGAGACATGGTAGATCTTGATTCTCTCCATGTTTGAATGGCACCTATCTTGGAAAAATGATGGAGGTTACTTCTCTCCATGTTTCAATAGAACCTAGCTTTGACAAGTGGTGAACTTTTGCTTCTCTCTATGTTTGAATAGAGTTAGCTTGGACAAGTGGTGGACCTTTGCGTCTCTCTATGTTTGAATAGAGTTAGCTTGGACAAGTGGTGGACCTTAGAATAAAACCCCCATGTAAAACACATCATGGGCATTTCAAGTGGTGAGAAAGGATACCATTTAAGATATAACCTTATAGCTTGGACAACTGGTGTACCTTAACACATAGTTCTTCTTAATATAATGACATAGAGTGTACAAGTGGTGAATCTTGAGAACAAACCACTCGTGCTACTAGGGATAATAGGTTAGACAAGTGGTGGGCCTTGAAATAAAACCCCCCATGTACAAAATATAATGGTTTTAGGGTATTTAAATGGATCCTAGATTGGAGACATGGTGGAGCTTGTCTCTCCCCGTGTTTGAATGAAGCCTATCTTGGAGAAATGGTGGAGCATCCTTCTCTCCATGTTTCAATATAGCCTAGCTTGCACAAGTGGTGGACCTTTGGTTCTCTCTATTTTTCAATAGAGTTAGCTTGGACAAGTGGTGGACATTGAAACAAAACCTCCATGTAAAACATATCATGGGTAGTTCAAGTTGTGAGAAAAAATACCATTTAAAATATAACCTTATAGGTTGGACAAGTGGTGCACCTTAACACCCAATCCTTTTTAACACAATGACATAGAGTGGAAAAGTGGTGAATCTTGAGACCAAACCTATCAAGCTACTAGGGATACTAGGTTGGACAAGTGGTGGACCTTGAATGTACATCCCCTATGTACAAAATATCATGGGTTTAGGGTGTTTCAATGGAGTCTAGCATATTGGAGACATGGTGGAGCTTGCTTCTCTCCATGTTTCAAGTGGTGGACCTTCAATTATTTTCCCATACCTAGTTTAGACAACCCATACACTTTGCAACTCTCTCTCTCTCTCTCTCTCTCTCTCTCTCTCTCTCTCTCTCTCTCTCTCTCTCTCTCTCTCTCTCTCTTTTCATTAGGAGATTTCGGAGGTCGTTTGGAAGGCCTTTTGGAAGAGAGAGGAAAATAAGCTCCTCCAATGAGAGAAGAGCCTACGTTACGTAGAAAAATAGATTGATATTAACAAAAATATAAAAGGTGTCCCTCTCTTCATTTAATAATCTAGTGGTCCTTGAAGACGATCACTCTCTTTCATTTAATGCGAGCACCTTTTTCAGAAGGTAGATGCGGTGCATTTGATACGTCTTACGTCATCACTATGATTCAAAAAGTTACAAAACTATCAAGTGGTGGAAAATTTTGAAACTTTTGATACTGTCAATGCGTCCGGAACGCCCAAATATCCTAGAAATGAATGTCCAATTGCCTAGCTCCGACATCCAAAGAGGCAAAGAATGTCAAAAACCCCTAAAAGAACATTTTACTAACGGCGCGCGAGGGGGCATTCCAAAATTTTGGAATGCCTCATCGCGCGCCGTTATTAAAAAAACCCATTTTTTCCTCTTTTAGAGAGCTTTTTGAGAGGAAAATGTCAAAAAATCTCTAAAAAGGCCTCCATCTATCACATAGGTTTTTTCTTCATCATCTTAGCCTTAGAGATCATAATTTCGGGTCTATAAGAGTGAGCACGCACACCCATTGTTACAATTCTACAAAGTGCATTTTGATCACACACACACACACAAAGACATACAAATATAACATACACACAAACACACAGAGAGACACAAATATAGCATATACACATAGACGACACACACAGAGACACACACTCACAAACACACAGACACACAAATATAACACACACACACACACACACACACATAGAGATAAACACAAAGAGCCTCTCTCTCTCTCTCTCTCTCTCTCTCTCTCTCTCTCTCTCTCTCTCTACTATAGGCGCGCGTAGAGAGGCACAACCGGTGTGCATGTCTCTATGCGCGCCTTTAGTACTGTGCATCCACCAGTGTATGTGTTTATGTGTGTATGTGTGAGTGTTATAGAGAGAGGAAGTAAGGCGGGGGAAAGAGAGAGAGAGAGAGAGTCTTTCTGTTACCTTATACTAACGGCGCGAGGAGGTGTTTTTTGAGGTCAAAACATGCTCCACGCGCGCCGTTAGTAATGGGAGTCTCTCACTCTCTCTCTCTTTAAATATGCTAAGCTATAGAAAGAAGAGGGAGAGGGAGAGAGAGAGAGAGAGAGAGAGAGAAAGAGAGAGAGAGAGAGAGATAGAGAGCATGGTGCAAAAGTGCATTAGAGGAACATGGGTAGGCTTTCTTGAAAGATAATTGTCCAAAAATCACTAAAAAAAGCTTTGTACTAACGGCGCGCAGATGGGCATTCTAGCATTTTAGAATGCCTCCTCGCGCGCCTTAAGTGAAAAGCCCATTTTTTGGGGTTTTTTGACATTTTTTGCCTCTTCGGATGTCGGAATGAGACAAGTAGACATTCGTTTTTAGGGTATTTTGGCGTTCCGGACGCATTGGTGGTGTCAAAAGCCTCAAAATCTATCACTATTTGACAGTTTGTGACTTTTCAACTTTCAGTGATGACGTAAGCTGCCTTGAATGCGCCGCACCTACCTCCTGAAAAAGACACTCACATTAAATAAAAAAGTGACCGTTTTCAAGGACGATTGGGAATATAAATCTACTTTTTAAAGTGTCTGGTTTTCCTTTTGGACGTACTCACAAGATGCAAGTGCATTTTAAAAAAAGTTTCTAGAGAGAGAAATACAATTTCTTACAAGGCCCTCCAAATGACCTCCGAAATTTTCTAATGTCTCCTCCCTTCACCATTGAGGATGGGTAGTGGAAAATCATGCTATAGAAATGTGGTTGTAGATGCATGCATTCACATCTCACAATCTCCAAGGACAAGTCCTTTGAGCAAGGCACAAAAATCTAAGCTAAAGCCATCCCTTCAAGGATTTCTCTCTCTCTCTCTCTCTCTCTCTCTCTCTTTGTTTTTCTCCTCCCTTCACCATTGAGGATGGGTAGTGGGAAATCATGCTACAGAAATGTGGTTGTAGATGCATGCCTTCGCATCTCACAAATCTCCAAGGATACATCGTTTGAGAAAGGCACAAAAATCTAAGCTTAAGCCATCCCTTCAAGGATTTCTCTCTCTCTCTCTCTCTCTCTCTCTCTCTCTCTCTCTCTCTCTCTCTCTCTCTTTGTTTTTCTCCTCCCTTTAACATTGAGGATGGGTAGTGGGCAATCATGCTATAGAAATGTGGTATAGCACTTGAAATCTCTCTTGCCAAAGTCAGTTCTACCACTACCTCGACCATTGTCACCCTCATATCTTTCTCTCCCAGCTCCAATACTTGTATTGGCTTCATTCCCCTTAGAACCAATTGTTGCATTCGTCTTCACCATTTCTGGATTGGTTAGTGCAATCATGGACAAATCTTTAACCTTTTTGAAATGGTGAATTTCGATTTCACAATTATTCTGGACATGACCATACACTTTACAGTACGTACATTAGTTGCACTCATCTAACCTGTATTTCCTGGATCTACATTTCGAACACCAGGTCTCTAGCTTACAGACTTAGGGTCGTCTTAACCATTTCAAATATCTGCTTTGACATCTCCTCTTGTTTCCTTGTCCAATATCCCTTCCTTTCGCCTTTAGCTTTTTCATGTGAATCACCATTAAATGAGACAGAACTAGAGCTTGAATCTGACTCCTTAGTTATCGTATCACTGTACTAGAACCCTTCTACTCTTGTGACCCTTTTCCTTTTAGGCCATATGTTCAAGATTTAAAGCTCTTTGAACCAGATCATTGAATTTCTAAGTTGGAGCTAGAACCTCCTGTACTCTCCCCACTCGTCCTCATCGATGTCTTTAAGCTCAACATATTGTTCAAATGCGTGATTATGGACACATGGGAAATGCAATCTTCAAATCAATAAATCATTCATGATGCCTAGATCGTTCATGATGCGTGGACTTCTCTTTTGAGATTGATTTGTGCTCTTTGGTTTGTCTTTTGTTATGGTGATCAATATCAACATCCCACGTATCATTGTCATCCATCTTAGTCAAAGTATCTGGTTCTAGCTTTCACTCTCACCTCAGTGTACTGATATGTGACTCTTATTACTTTGATCACTGTCTTCAATATTCTTCTGACTCTTGTCCTTATCTTTTCGATGTGATCCACTAGAGCAAGGGCGTCTCTTTGTTCTCTCTGAATGCCTCGTCTTGGGCTGGTGAGAATGCTATAGTAATCTTCCCTATCCTCAGCGTTACTAACTCCAAAATCCAACAGGGGGATTGGTAGAGTTAGTTAAAGTAGATCATGCAAGCAAATTTCAGACAACAAATTAGACAAAGACAACGACTGTGCTGAAATGGCAATGCGAGAAAACAAATTAAAGAAAGACAACGACTCAAAGATAAGTGTACTTTTAAGGGTTGTGTATGTGTGAATTTGAGTGTGTGAGACAAAAAAGGGAGGGAAGGGGAGGGAGGGGTCTTGTAAGATCCCAAGAACTGCCAGGTCCTACTACATCCTCCCAACCTCCCTTTAATAGGCTCCTAGCCACTTTCGGACACCTTCCCATTGGCAGTCGGCCCTTGGACGAGTCCATGACCCCTTGGTTGGCCCTTGGCTTGACATTACTCCCCCCTTGGAGAAGCGTTTTTGTCCTCGAAAACAAAAGTGGGTAATTTCTTCCTAAGAACACTAATATTTTCCAAAGTGGCACCCTGTTCAGGGCGATCTTTCCACTTGACTAAAGCTTGACTACGAACATGATGACGAGTACGGAGTTCATGAAAATCTAAAATGCGTTCAGGTTCATGCGGTTGAATGGGAGGTTCAGTGAAATCAACCAATATCTGTTGGCTGATAACGTTGTCGTCCCCATGCAAGCGTTTACGTAAACGACTTACATGAAATACCGGATGGACACGAGAGTGCGCAGGTAACTCAAGTTTGTAGGCCCTATCTCCAACTTGCTTGAGTATCTTGAATGGCCCACAATAACATGGAGATAATTTGGGTGTACGCCCAGTCTTCAGACTTTCTGAATGCTCTGGCACACGCAAAAATACCTCTTCCCCTTCCGTGAAGGTAACTTGCTGACGTTTCTTATCAGCATACTTCATATACCGATCCTGTGCTTGTCGAACATTTGACGAGCAAGTCTCAGCATTTCCATATGATCTTGGAGAAACTCCTTGACCAGTTGGAGCTTCTCAGTTTCCAACCCCACCGTCACTGGTGATCTAGGAAGATAATCTTTCCAATCTGATTGCTTCTTGCTAACGTATGCTCGTAGCATTTCCTCTAGCACTTGGTTGACTCGTTCAGTCTGACCATCTGTTTCAGGGTGATCAGCCGTACTTCAATTAAGTTGTGTACCCAATCGTTTAAAAAAAGCCCTCCAAAAATGACTATTAAACTTGGGATCACGATCACTCATAATGTTACTTGGCAATCCATACAACCTGTAAAGATTGTCCACAAATAAGTTAGCTAATGCTGGAGTCTTAATGGTTGACTTGGTTGGAATAAACCGACAAAGTTTAGTCAACCGGTCTATGACCACCCATACCGAGTCATGTCCTCGAATAGTGGTTGGTAAACCCATAATAAAATCCATGGAGATACTTTCCCACTTACCATTGGGAATCTCTAAAGGATGTAAGAGTCCTCCTGCTTTCAGGCGCTCTGCTTTATTAACTTGACATTTTTGGCAATGCAAGACATAGTCTTGAACATACCCATGCAAACCTGGCCAGTAAAACTGTCGTCTTACGAGTGCATAAGTTTTCTTAATTCCCGGGTGCCCTGCACTTGGACTATCGTGACATTCATAAAGAATTTGGCGTCGAATGTCCGCGTCCATCGATACACACACTCTCCCCTTGTGGAGTAGGTACCCATTATCTATGGAAAAATTCTTCCATCTCTGCAGTTCATCACTCGAAAGAGGAGAACTGGGTGTGGAGGAAAGAAAACCACTACCAGCATTGGAGTGAGAAGGATCCCTCTTTCTAACATAGCTCCACACCTTGGAGTATGCAGTATCATGCTCGCACTCACCTTTGAGAGATTCCAAAAACTCACTCTGCAATTCCGTGAAAAGGAGAGAGTTGATCTCTGGCATTAGGCTAAGAGTATCAGCCACTACATTGTACCGCCCGTTGCGATATCATAGCTTGGCATCATACTCCTGAAGAATCTCAGCCCACCGGGCCTTTCGACCCTTCAAATCACTCTGTTGTGTGAACCACTTGATGCTTTCATGGTCAAACACAATCTCAAATTGTGCACCATACAAATAATGTCTCCATGTCTTTAAAGCAAACACTATTGCATAGAGCTCTCGTTCATAAGCAGAGTAATTCTGTTGTGCTGAATCAAGCTTTTTGCTTTCAAATGCAATTGGCCTTCCCTCTTGCAGAAGGACAGTTGGAATCGCACGGTTACTAGCATCCGTTTCCAAAACGAATGGCTTTAAGGGATCCACAATAGCCAAAACAGGACTTGTGGCTAATGTGTCTTTAAGTTTGTTAAAACTTTGTTGTTGTTCTAATCCCCACTGAAAGGTTTTGCCCTTGGCTTTCACTTGATCTGTCATGGGAACAGCAATATGGGCATAGTTTTTAACGAATCTACGATAAACACCTGCAAAACCCAAAAAATCTGGAGCTCTTCCAAATTTATGTATTATAGTCTAATTACATGGTGAATCTTAAGGCCAAACCTCCCATTTTACTAGAGATGATAGGTTAGACAAGTGGATAATTAATAGACCTAGCATCTCTCTATGTTGTCTAGAGATGAGCTTGGACAAGTGATGGACCCTGCTTCTCTCTTCCCTTGGTTTACTAGTTTGAAGACTCATTATATATACTTTCTTAGATCTAGCTTGAACAAGTGGTGGACATTGTATCCACAATCTTAATCCATTACAAAAAAGTATATGAAAAAATAACATAGGAATCTTGGTTTGAAGGTCAAGAAATTAGGTCTCAAATGCACATAATAATATATTTTCCACCCATAAGAAAACAAAGTTAAATATGTTATTTCATACCAAATTGACAAAGGTAACGTCCAAGAATTCTAGCTTTGCATCTTGTTAGATCTAAAATTTCATCAAGGCGACATGCATGTATACATCATCTTTCAAGCCATTCAAGAATACATGCACTTAGATTCCATAGTTTTCTTTCCAAAGTCTTTTAGGTTCTAAAACTCTTTTAAATAAAGGATGTAATGATAAAATTCTTTAAGCAAACATTTTTGCCCGAGAAAAAGATCCCTCTCACATATTTAAAGTCCATGAATTCTCTAATCCACACTTACAAGTTTAATTTTGACATCAAACATCAATTATCTCCTAGTTACAAATAAATGCAACCTCGAAACGAATTGACAAAAAATGAATTTCTTTTACTACATGATCCAACATAGGCCCCAATCAAATAAAAAATGAGTCTCCAAAAATTTGGGTGCACTCTAGAAATACATCAAAGTCCCCTTACAATAGGATGCACTCCAATAGTACATTGAAGTCCCCTTAGAGTAGGGTGCACTACATTAACGTGTTCATAAAATTGACACACCTTTGTTTTTAAAAGAAAAGACTATATCAAATTATACAAATGTTGAAAGATACACACTAGAATAAAGAAAGCATCATATGGTCATATTTATTCAATGCTTTCGTGTTGACAAGTACACACCAAGGACATCAATCATGGACATTACAAGTGGTGGGAAAAATACCATTCAATATATACCTTATAGGTTGGACCAGTGGTGGACATTGAATGCAAACCCCCCATGTACAAAATATCACTCATGCTACTAGGACTAATTTGGTATTAAAGTCCATGTTTCAATGGAGCCTTGGAACAAAACCCCCATGTAAAGCATGTCATGAGCATTACAAGTGGTGAGAAAAAATACCATTCAAGGTATAACCTTATAGGTTGGACAAGTGGTGGACCTTAAAACCCAATTCCTCTTAATATAATGACATAGAGTGGAAAAGAGGTGAATCGTGAGACCAAACGTACTAATGATAATAGGTTGGACAAGTGGTTGACCTTGAATATAAATCCCCCATGTACAAAATATCATGGGTTTTGGGTATTTTAATGGAGCCTAGTATCTTGGAGACATGGTGGAACTTACTTCTCTCCATGTTTTAATGGAGCATATCTAGGAGAAATGGTGGAGGTTCCTTCTCTCCATGTTTCAATGGAGCCTAGCTTGGGTAACTTGTGGACCTTTGCTTCTCTCTATGTTTGAATATGGTTAGGTTGGACAAGTGGTGGATCTCGGAATGAAACTCCCATGTAAAACATATCATGGGCATTTCAAGTGGCGAGAAAGGATACCATTTAAGATATAACCTTATAGGTTGGACAAGTGGTAGACCTTAATACATTGTTCTTATTAATATAATGACATAGAGTGTACAGGTGGTGAATCTTGAAACCAAACCACTCATGCTACTAGGGATAATAGGTTAAACAAGTGGTGGGCCCTGAAATAAAACCCCCTAGAGTGTTTCAATAAGCCTAGCTTGGAAACATGATAAAGCTTGCTTCTCTTCGTGTTTTAATGGAGCCTATCTTGGATAAATAGTGGAGCATCATTCTCTCCATGTTTCAATGGAGCCTAGTTTGCGCAAGTAGTGGACCTTTGTTTCTCTCTATGTTTGAATAGAGTTAGCTTGGAAAAGTGGTGGACCTTGGAACAAAACCCCCATGTAAAACATATCATGGGCATTACAAGTGGTGAGAAAAAATACCATTCAATATATAACCTTATAGGTTGGACAAGTGGTGGACCTTAACACCCAATTATTTTTAATATAATGACATAGAGTGGACAAGTAGTGAACCTTGGGACCAAACCTACTAGGGAAAATAGGTTGGACAAGTGGTGGACCTTGAATGTAAACCCCCCATGTACAAAATATCACTCATGCTACTAGGAATAATTTGGTATTAAGGTCCATGTTTCAATGGAGCCTAGCTTGGAAAAGTGGTGCACCTTTGTTACTCTCTATGTTTCAATAGAGTTAGCTTGGACAAGTGGTAGACCTTGGAACAAAACCCCCATGTAAATCATGTCATGGGAATTACAAGTGGTGAGAAAAAATACCATTCAAGATATAACATTATAGGATGGAAAACTGGTGGACTTTAACACCCAATTCCTCTTAATATATTGACATAGAGTGGAAAAGTGCTGAATCATGAGACCAAACCTACTAGGGATAATAAGTTGGACAAGTGGTGGACCTTGAATGTAAACCCCCCATGTACAAAATATCATGGGTATTGGGTATTTTAATGGAGCCTAGAATCTTGGAGACATGGTGGAGCTTACTTCTCTCCATGTTTCAATGGAGCCTATCTAGGAGAAATGGTGGGGGTTCCTTCTCTCCATGTTTGAATAGAGTTAGCTTGTACAATTGGTGGACCTTTCTTTCTCTCTATGTTTTAGTAGAGTTAGCAGGACAAGTGGTGGACCTTGGAATGAAACCACCATGTAAAACATATCATGGTGAACCTTTCTTTCTCTCTATGTTTGAATAGAGTTAGCTTGGAAAAGTGGTGGACCTTGGAACAAAACCCCCATGTAAAACATATCATGGGCATTTCAAGTGGTGAGAAAAAATACCATTCAATATATAACCTTATAGGTTGGACAAGTGGTGGAACTTAACACCCAATTATTCTTAATATAATGACATAGAGTGGACAAGTAGTGAACAATGGGACCAAACCTACTAGGGAAAATAGGTTGGACAAGTGGCGGACGTTGAATGTAAACCCCCCATGTACAAAATATCACTCATGCTACTAGGAATAATTTGGTATTAAGGTCCGTGTTTCAATGGAGCCTAGCTTGGAAAAGTGGTGGACCTTTGTTTCTCTCTATGTTTCAATAGAGTTAGCTTGGACAAGTGGTGGACCTTGGAACAAAACCCCCATGTAAATCATGTCATGGGCATTACAAGTGGTGGGAAAAAATATCATTCAAGATATAGCATTAGAGGTTGGACAAGTGGTGGACCTTAACACCCAATTCCTCTTAATATAATGACATAGAGTGGACAAGTGCAGAATCATGAGACCAAACCTACTAGGGATAATAAGTTGCACAAGCGGTGGACCTTGAATGTAAAACCCCATGTACAAATTATCATGGGTATTGGGTATTTCAATGGAGCCTAGAATCTTGGAGACATGGTGGAGCTTACTTCTCTCCATGTTTCAATGGAGCCTATCTAGGAGAAACGGTGGAGGTTCCTTCTCTCCATGTTTCAATGAGCTTAGCTTGTACAAGTGGTGGACCTTTTTTTCTCTATATATTTTAATACAGTTAGCTGGACAAGTGGTGGAACTTGGAATAAAACCCCCATGTAAAAGATATCATGGGAATTTCAAGTGGTGACAAAGGATACCATTTAAGATATAACCTTATAGGTTGGACAAGCGGTGGACCTTAACACATAGTTCTTCTTAATATAATGACATAGAGTGCACAACTGGTGAATCTTGAGACCAAACCACTCGTGCTACTAGGGATAATAGGTTGGACAAGTGGTGGACCTTGAATATAAACCCTCACGTACAAAATATTATGGATTTAGGGTATCAATGGGTCCTAGCTTGGAGACATGGTGGAGATTTCTTCTCTCAATGTTTCAATGGAACCTATCTTGGAGAAATGGTGGAGCATCCTTCTCTCCATGTTTCAATGGAGCTTATCTTGGACAAGTGGTGGACCTTTGCTTTTCTCTATGTTTCAATAGAGTTAGCTTGGACAAGTGGTGGATCTTGGAACAAAACCCCTTTGTAAAACATACAATGGGCATTACAAGTGATGAAAAAAAATATCATTCAAGATATAACCTTATAGCTTGGAAAAGTGGTGATGTACCTTGACAAGTGGTGAAGGATACCATTTAACATATAAACTTATAGGTTGAACAAGTGGTGGACTTTAACACCCAGTTCTTCTCAATATAATGACATAGAGTGGATAAGTGGTGAATCTTAAGACGAAACCACTCATGGTACTAGTTATGATAGGTTAGACAAGTTGTGGACCTTCAATGTAAACACCCCATGTACAAAATATCATGGTCTTAGGGTGTTTCAATGGAAGCTAGCATCTTGGAGACATGGTAGATCTTGATTCTCTCCATGTTTGAATGGCACCTATCTTGGAAAAATGATGGAAGCTACTTCTCTCCATGTTTCAATGGAGCCTAGCTTTGATAAGTGATGAACTTTTGCTTCTCTCTATGTTTGAATAGAGTTAGCTTGGACAAGTGGTGGACCTTTTCTTCTCTCTATGTTTGAATAGAGTTAGCTTGGACAAGTGGTGGACCTTATAATGAAACCCCCATCTAAAACGCATCATGGGCATTTCAAGTGGTGAGAAAGGATACCATTTAAGATATAACCTTACAGGTTGGACAAGTGGTGTACCTTAACACATAGTTCTTCTTAATATAATGACATAGAGTGTACAAGTGGCGAATCTTGAGACCAAAGCACTCGCGCTACTAGAGATAATATGTTAGACAAGTGGTGGGCCTTGAAATTAAACCCCCCATGTACAAAATATAATGGTTTTAGGGTATTTAAATGGATCCTAGCTTGGAGACATGGTGGAGCTTGCTTCTCTCCATGTTTCAATAAAGCCTATCTTGGAGAAATGGTGGAGCATTCTTCTCTCCATGTTTCAATATAGCATAGCTTGTACAAGTGGTGGACCTTTGGTTCTCTCTATGTTTCAATAGAGTTATCTTGGACAAGTGGTGGACATTGAAACAAAACCCCCATGTACAACATATCATGGGTAGTTCAAGTTGTGAGAAAAAATACCATTAGAAATATAACCTTATAGATTGGACAAGTGGTGGACCTTAACACATAGTTCTTCTTAATATAATGACATAGAGTGCACAAGTGGTGAATCTTGAGACCAAACCACTCGTGCTACTAGGGATAATGGGTTGGACAAGTGGTGGACCTTGAATGTAAACCCCTCATGTACAAAATATTATGGATTTAGGGTATTTCAATGGAGCCTAGCTTGGAGACATCGTGGAGATTTCTTCTCTTTGAGAAATGGTGGAGCATCCTTCTCTCCATGTTTCAATGGAGCTTATCTTGGACAAGTGGTGGACCTTTTCTTCTCTCTATGTTTCAATAGAGTTAGCTTGGACAAGTGGTGGATCCTGGAGGAAAACCCCTTTATAAAACATAGCATGGGCATTAAAAGTGATGAAAAAAAAATATCATTCAATATATAACCTTATAGGTTGAAAAAGTGGTGATGTACCTTGACAAGTGGTGAAGGATACCATTTGAGATATAACCTTATAGGTTGGACAAGTGGTGGACCTTAACACCCAGTTCTTCTCAATATAAAAACATAGAGTGGATAAGTGGTGAATATTAAGACCAAACCACTCATGCTACTAGGTATGATAGGTTAGACAAGTGGTGGACCTTCAATGTAAACACCCCATGTACAAAATATCATGGTCTTAGGGTGTTTCAATGGAGCCTACCATCTTGGAGACATGGTAGATCTTGATTCTCTCCATGTTTGAATGGCACCTATCTTGGAAAAATGATGGAGGTTACTTCTCTCCATGTTTCAATGGAGCCTAGCTTTAATAAGTGGTCAACTTTTGCTTCTCTCTATGTTTGAATAGAGTTAGCTTGGATAAGTGGTGGACACTAGAATGAAACCCCCATGTAAAACACACGTTCAAGATATAAACTTATAACAATTCTGGTCTTTTAACAATTCTCTCCGGTTAACTCGCGTGATGTCATACACATTCTAAAAAGTGACCGCCCCGGGTACCATTCAAGATATAAACTTATAGCTTGGATAAGTAGTTGACCTTAAAACCAAATTCATCATAATACAATAAAATACAGGTCAGCCAATTCCTAAATCTAGAGACCAAACCTCCCATGCTATTAGAGATAATATATTGGATAAGTGGTGGACCTTCTATTATTTTACCATGCCTAGTTTAACAACTGGTACACTTTGCAGCTCTAAAGGTTGGAGGAGTGGTGGAGCCTTGTTTCTATCCATGTTTTAATGGATCCTAGCTTGGACAAGTGGTGGACCTTGGAAAAAAGCTTCCATGTACAACATATATGAGGTTTTCTATGTTTTAATGGAACGTATCTTGGACAAATGGTGAAGCTTGCTTCTCTCCATGTTGATTTTGGAACTACCTTAGACAACTGGTCGAGCTTTGCTTTTCTACTCTTCATAATACAATGAAGTATAGGCTGATTACATGGTGAATCTTAAGGCCAAACCTCCCATTTTACTAGAGATGATAGGTTAGACAAGTGGATCAACCTTCTATCATTTCTCCATAATTATATTAGATAATTAGTAGACCTAGCATCTCTCTATGTTGTCTAGAGATGAGCTTGGACAAGTGATGGACCCTGCTTCTCTCTTCCCTTGGTTTACTAGTTTGAAGACTCATTATATATACTTTCTTAGATCTAGCTTGAACAAGTGGTGGACCTTGTATCCACAATCTTAATCCATTACAAAAAAGTATATGAAAAAATAACACAGGAATCTTGGTTTGAAGGTCAAGCAATTAGGTTCCAAATGCACATATTAAAATATTTTCCACCCATAAGAAAACAAAGTTAAGTATGTTATTTCATACCAAATTGACAAAGGTAATGTCCAAGAATTCTAGCTTTGCATCTTGTCAGATCTAAACCTTCATCAAGGCGACATGCATGTATACATCAACTTTCAAGCCATTCAAGAATACATGCACTTAGATTCCATAGTTTTCTTTTCAAACTCCTTTAGGTTCTAAAACTCTTTTAAATAAAGGATGTAATGATAAGATTCTTTAAGCAAACATTTTTGCCCGAAAAAAAGATCCCTCACATATTTAAATTCCATGAATTCTATAATCCACACTTACAAGTTTAATTTTGAGATCAAACATCAATTCTCTCCTAGTTACAAATAAATGCAACCTCGATAAGAATTGACAAAAAATGAATTTCTTTTACTATATGATCCAACATAGGCCCCAATCAAATAAAAAATGAGTCCCCAAAAATTTGGGTGCACTCTAGCAATACATCAAAGTCCCCTTACAATAGGATGCACTCCAATAGTACATTGAAGTCCCCTTAGAGTACGGTGCACTCCATTGAAGTTTTCATAAAATTGACACACCTTTGTTTTTTTTTAAAAAGACTATATCAAATTATACAGATGTTGAAATATACATACTAGAATAAAGAAAACATCTTATGGCCATATTTATTCAATGCTTTCGTGTTGACAAGTACACACCAAGGACATCAATCATGGACATTACAAGTGGTGAGAAAAAATACCATTCAATATATACCTTATAGGTTGGACAAGTGGTGGACATTAACACCCAATTATTCTTAATATAATGTCATAGATTGGAAAAGTGGTGAATCTTGCGACCAAACCTTCTAGGAACAGTAGGGTCGACACGTGGTGGACATTGAATGCAAACCCCCCATGTACAAAATAACACTCATGATACTAGGAATATTTCGGTATTAAGGTCCATGTTTCAATGGAGCCTAGCTTGGACAAGTGGTGGACCTTTGTTTCTCTCTATGTTTCAATAGAATTAGCTTGGACAAGTTGTGAACCTTGGCAAAAAACCCCCATGTAAAGAACGTCATGAGCATTACAAGTGGTGAGAAAAAATACCATTCAAGGTATAACCTTATAGGTTGGACAAGTGGTGGACCTTAACACCCAATTCCTCTTAATATAATGACATAGAGTGGAAAAGTGGTGAATCGTGAGACCAAACCTACTAATGATAATAGGTTGGACAAGTGGTTGACCTTGAATATAAATCCCCCATGTACAAAATATCATGGGTTTTGGGTATTTCAATGGAGCCTAGTATCTTGGAGACATGGTGGAACTTACTTCTCTCCATGTTTTAATGGAGCCTATCTAGGAGAAATGGTAGAGGTTCCTTTTCTCCATGTTTCAATGAAGCCTAGCTTGGGTAAGTTGTGGACCTTTGTTTCTCTCTATGTTTGAATATGGTTAGCTTGGACAAGTGGTGGATCTTGGAATGAAACTCCCATGTAAAACATATCATAGGCATTTCAAGTAGCGAGAAAGGATACCATTTAAGATATAACCTTATAGGTTGGGCAAGTGGTGGACCTTAAAACTATGTTCTTATTAATATAATGACATAAAGTGTACAGGTGGTGAATCTTGAAACCAAACCACTCATGCTACTAGGGATAATAGGTTAAACAAGTGGTGGGCCTTGAAATGAAACCCCCTAGAGTGTTTCAATGGAGCCTAGCTTGGAAACATGGTAAAGCTTTCTTCTCTCCGTGTTTCAATGGAGCCTATCTTGGATAAATGGTGGAGCATCATTCTCTCCATGTTTCAATGGAGCCTAGCTTGGGCAAGTGGTGGACCTTTGTTTCTCTCTATGTTTGAATAGAGTTAGCTTGGAAAAGTGGTGGACCTTGGAACAAAACCCCCATGTAAAACATATCATGGGCATTACAAGTGGTGAGAAAAAATACCATTCAATATATAACCTTATAGGTTGGACAAGTGGTGGACCTTAACACCCAATTATTCTTAATATAATGACATAGAGTGGACAAGTAGTGAACCTTGGGACCAAACCTACTAGGGAAAAAAGGTTGGACAAGTGGTGGACCTTGAATGTAAACCCCCCATGTACAAAATATCACTCATGCTACTATGAATAATTTGGTATTAAGGTCCATGTTTCAATGGAGCCTAGCTTGGAAAAGTGGTGGACCTTTGTTTCTCTCTATGTTTCAATAGAGTTAGCTTGGACAAGTGGTGGAACTTGGAACAAAACCCCCATGTAAATCATGTCATGGGCATTACAAGTGGTGAGAAAAAATACCATTCAAGATATAACATTATAGGTTGGACAAGTGGTGGACCTTAACACCCAATTCCTCTTAATATAATGACATAGAGTGGACAAGTGTTGAATCATGAGACCAAACCTATTAGGGATAATAAGTTGGACAAGTGGTGGACCTTGAATGTAAACCCCCCATGTACAAAATATCATGGGTAGTCGGTATTTCAATGGAGCCTAGAATCTTGGAGACATGGTGGAGCTTACTTCTCTCCATGTTTCAATGGAGCCTATCTAGGAGAAACGGTGGAGGTTCCTTCTCTCCATGTTTCAATGAGCCTAGCTTGTACAAGTGGTGGACCTTTCTTTTTCTCTATGTTTTAATAGAGTTAGCTGGACAAGTGGTGGACCTTGAAATGAAACCCCCATGTAAAACATATCATGGGAATTTCAAGTGGTGAGAAAGGATACTATTTAAGATATAACCTTATAGGTTGGACAAGTGGTGGACCTTAACACATAGTTCTTCTTAATATAATGACATAGAGTGCACAAGTGGTGAATCTTGAGACCAAACCACTCGTGATACTAGGGATAATAGGTTGGACAAATGGTGGACCTTGAATGTAAACCCCTCATGTACAAAATATTATGGATTTCGGGTATTTCTATGGAGCCTAGCTTGGAGACATGGTGGAGATTTCTTCTCTCAATGTTTCAATGGAACCAATCTTGGAGAAATGGTGGAACATCCTTCTCTCCATGTTTCAATGGAGCTTATCTTGGACAAGTGGTGGACCTTTGCTTCTCTCTATATTTCAATAGAGTTAGCTTGTATAAGTGGTGGATCTTGGAACAAAACCCCTTTGTAAAACATAGCATGGGCATTACAAGTGATGAAAAAAAAATATCATTCAAGATATAACCTTATAGGTTGGAAAAGTGGTGATGTACCTTGACAAGTGGTAAAGGATACCATTTAAGATATAACCTTATAGGTTGAGCAAGTGGTGGACCTTAACACCCAGTTCTTCTTAATATAATGATATAGAGTGGATAAGTGGTGAATCTTAAGACTAAACCACTCATGCTACTAGGTATAATATGTTAGACAAGTGGTGGATCTTCAATGTAAACACCCCATGTACAAAATATCATGGTCTTAGGGTGTTTCAATTGAGCTTAGCATCTTGGAGACATGGTAGATCTTGATTCTCTCCATGTTTGAATGGCACCTATCTTGGAAAAATGATGGAGGTTACTTCTCTCCATGTTTCAACGGAGCCTAGCTTTGACAAGTGGTCAACTTTTGCTTCTCTCTATGTTTGAATAGAGTTAGATTGGACAAGTGGTGGACCTTTTCTTCTCTCTATGTTTGAATAGAGTTAGCTTGGACAAGTGGTGGACGTTAGAATGAAACCCCCATGTAAAACATATCATAGGCATTTCAAGTGGTATGAAAGGATACCATTTAAGATATAACCTTATAGCTTGGACAAGTGGTGTACCTTAACACATAGTTCTTCTTAATATAATGACATAGAGTGTACAAGTGGTGAATCTTGAGACCAAACCACTCGTGCTACAAGGGATAATAGTTTAGACAAGTGGTGGGCCTTGAAATAAAACCCCCCATGTACAAAATATAATGGTTTTAGGGTATTTAAATGGATCCTAGCTTGGAGACATGGTGGAGCTTGCTTCTCTCCGTGTTTCAATAAAGCCTATCTTGGAGAAATGGTGGAGCATCCTTCTCTCCATGTTTCAATATAGCCTAGCTTGCACAAGTGGTGGACCTTTGGTTCTCTCTATGTTTCAATAGAGTTAGCTTGGACAAGTGGTGGACATTGAAACAAAACCCCCATGTAAAACATATCATGGGTAGTTCAAGTTGTGAGAAAAAATACCATTTAAAATATAACCTTATAGGTTGGACAAGTGGTGCACCTTAACATCCAATCCTTTTTAATACAATGACATAGAGTGGAAAAGTGCTGAATCTTGAGACCAAACCTATCAAGCTACTAGGGATACTAGGTTGGAGAAGTGGTGGACCTTGAATGTACATCCCCTATGTACAAAATATCATGGGTTTAGGGTGTTTCAATGGAGTCTAGCATATTGGAGACATGGTGGAGCTTCCTTCTCTCCATGTTTCAAGTGGTGGACCTTCAATTATTTTCCCATACCTAGTTTAGACAACCCATACACTTTACAACTCTCTCTCTCTCTCTCTCTCTCTCTCTCTCTCTCTCTCTCTCTCTCTCTCTCTCTCTCTCTCTTTCTCCTCTCTCTCTTTGCAACCCATACTTTTTTTTTCATGCAACTTTTCTATTCTTAGCCTAGCTCGTATACCAGTGTAAGATCCCAAGAACTACCACGTTCTGGCCCATCCGCCCAACCTCCCTTTAATAGGGTCCTAGCCACTTTCGGACCCTTCCCACTGGCAGGCGGCCCTTGGCCGAGTCCATGACCGCTTGGTTGGCCCTTGGCCTGACACACACAAGCATCATGCTAACATGTTTGCATCACGAGCATTGACTATGTCTAGTAGACCTAGTATTATGTATGCCATAGGGTCATGTGAATATGATGCTACGTGATCTTGTATGGATGCTAAAGAAATACTTATATGGGCTGAAGCAAGAACCTAAATCTTGGTATAAGAGGATTTTGACATTCCTCATATCTTTGGGATTTGAGATGTGTAATGCAGATCATTCATTGTATGTGCAGAAGAATGAAGGAGGAATTGTGGTGATATGCTTCTATGTGGATGAAGTGATTGTTGGAGGTAATAATGTGGTTGTAGAGGGTGTACAAGCCCTCCTTATGAAAGAATTTGAGATGCAAGATTTAGGAGCTTTGTGCTACGTAAAAGTGAGGTGGCATGGTTGGGATTTCTACTTCAAACGCTTGGGGTACATGTATAGAGATTGATTGCCATCTATTGTGACAACCTTAGTAGCAAATAGTTGGCTTGGAACCTGGTGTCTCATGCAAGGATAAAGCACATTGATATCCATTAACACTTCATCCAAGAGAAATTATTGTTAGGTAACATCAACCTTGAGTAGGTGATGATGTATGAATAGGTTGCAAACTTCTTCACAAAGGCCCTTGAAACATAGAAGTTGTGCTTGTTTCAAGCTATACTTGGCATACGGGAGATTGTGTTGAGCTTGATTGATAAGCATATATTTTTTGGTGATACTATAGCTAGAGTGCACTAACTTGGTTTACCTACTAGAGTAATGGCATACTTATCCATCTAGCTCACTCACTACTGCTTCACACTACACCGTTATGCTAGTTTCCCCTTATATTCTATTTTTTCCTTTTTATGCATTGTAGACTTCTTCTCTTGGGTTGGTGAGAATAAAAAGAAGTTTTTTCTCAATCTTTGTGTGAATATGTGTGCTTGTAATAGATTCTGATAGATCAAGCTCTCTTCTTCTCTACGTCTTAACATTGTGTAGCAATGTCAATCATGTCTCTAAGAGGGATGACATAGCTACTAATTCCAATGTTCCAAAAACTCCAAAAATTTGTTGGAGTTTGGGATTCATAACCTACTTTCAAGGAACTTTCCAATCGTATGCTGCTGATACGGTTTTGAGAAATCATTTATGTACTTCATCGGGTTACCCACTTTGGACAAGAGAGGAAAAAAGACCATATTAGGTAATGTGGGAAAATCCCAATTCCCAGGTTGGAAAACTTTCAATATATCATGTACAAAATATATCTAGACTTTGTCAAAATTTTGAGTTTTCTTAAGGTCTCATTCCACTTTATGCACATACAATACACAATGAAAACAACTAAAATTCCCTGGTTTCAATCAATTGGATTATTAGGAGACGAGTATATTGCATCCATTATCGTTGTCTATGTTCTATTGTCCTACCTACAACTTATCTCAACATGGAGAGCTTGGTTTCTAGGTCCACCAGTTGTCCAAGTTAATGTAAAAGTGACTCAAGGTTACAACTTGTGAAAGCAAAGATCCATTGAGGAATACAATCCACTTGGATATGTTTCCTTACTTTATTGTATGTGACATTCAAGCAAGGTCCACTTCTAATCTAGAACTTCTTAATTTGAGGCATGCGGCATACATAAAATATGTAGCATATGATCTAATACCTCATAGGAAGGTTGGTTTCAGGGTGCACTTATCCAGGCTAGCCTATCTTGGAGAAATGATGGAGCTTGCTTCTCTCCTTGTTTCAAGGAGACTAGCTTGGACAAGTGGTGGACCTTTGCTTCCCTCTATGTTTCAATAGAGTTATCTTGGACAAGTGGTGACCTTGGAACAAAACCCCCATGTAAAACATATCATGGGTATTCCAAGTGATTAGAAAGATTACCATTTAAGATATGACCTTATAGGTTGGACAACTGGAGCCTAGCTTGGAGAAATGGTGGACGTTTAATTTTCTCCATGTTTCAATACTATACTATACTTACACTGTGAGTCTATTTAAAAAACCCCCACCCCCAATATACATACTATACTTACACTGTGAGTCTATTTAAAAAACCCCCACCCCACTCTGTATGTATACATTTTTATATGTTTTGGTCTTTTAATAATCCTCTCCGGTTAACTCGCGTGATATCATACACATTCTAAAAAGTGACCGCCCCGGGTACCACTCAAGATATAAACTTATAGCTTGGATAATTAGTTGACCTTAAAACCAAATTCATCATAATACAATGAAATACAGGTCAGCCAATTCCTAAATCTTGAGACCAAACCTCCCATGCTATTAGAGATAATATATTGGATAAGTGGTGGACCTTCTATTATTTTCCCATGCCTAGTTTAACAACCGGTACACTTTGTAGCTCTAAAGGTTGGACGAGTGGTGGAGCCTTGTTTCTATCCATGTTTTAATGGATCCTAGCTTGGACAAGTGGTGGACCTTGGAAAAAAGCTTCCATGTACAATATATATGAGGTTTTCCATGTTTTAATGAAACCTATCTTGGACAAATGGTGAAGCTTGCTTCTCTCCATGTTGATTTTGGAACTACCTTAGACAAGTGGTCGAGCATTGCTTTTCTACTCTTCATAATACAATGAAGTATAGGCTGATTACATGGTGAATCTTAAGGCCAAACCTCCCATTTTACTAGAGATGATAGGTTAGACAAGTGGATCAACCTTCTCTCATTTCTCCATGATTATATTAGATAATTAGTAGATCTAGCATCTCTCTATGTTGTCTAGAGATGAGCTTGGACAAGTGATGGACCCTGCTTCTCTCTTCCCTTGGTTTACTAGTTTGAAGACTCATTATATATACTTTCTTAGATCTAGCTTGAACAAGTGGTGGACCTTGTATCCACAATCTTAATCCATTACAAAAAAGTATATGCAAAATTAACATAGGAATCTTGGTTTGAAGGTCAAGCAATTAGGTTCCAAATGCACATATTAAAATATTTTTCACCCATAGGAAAAGAAAGTTAAGTATGTTATTTCATACCAAATTGACAAAGGTAACGTACAAGAATTCTAGCTTTGCATCCTGTCAGATCTAAACCTTCATCAAGGGAACATGCATGTATACATCAACTTTCAAGCCATTCAAGAATACATGCACTTAGATTTCATAGATTTCTTTTCAAACTCCTTTAGGTTCTAAAACTCTTTTAAATAAAGGATGTAATGATAAGATTCTTTAAGCAAACATTTTTGCCCGAAAAAAAGATCCCTCACATATTTAGATTCCATGAATTCTCTAATCCACACTTACAAGTTTAATTTTGACATCAAACATCAATTCTCTCCTAGTTACAAATAAATGCAACCTCGATAAGAATTGACAAAAAATGAATTTCTTTTACTATATGATCCAACATAGGCCCCAATCAAATAAAAAATGAGTCCCCAAAAATTTGGGTGCACTCTAGCAATACATCAAAGTCCCCTTACAATAGGATGCACTCCAATAGTACATTGAAGTCCCCTTAGAGTACGGTGCACTCCATTGAAGTGTTCATAAAATTGACACACCTTTGTTTTTTTTTTTTAAGACTATATCAAATTATACAGATGTTGAAATATACACACTAGAATAAAGAAAGCATCTTATGGCCATATTTATTATATGCTTTCGTGTTGACAAGTACACACCAAGGACATGAATCATGGACATTCCAAGTGGTGAGAAAAAATACCATTCAATATATACCTTATAGGTTGGACAAGTGGTGGACCTTAACACCCAATTATTCTTAATATAATGACATAGAGTGGAAAAGTGGTGAATCTTGCAACCAAACCTACTAGGAAAAGTAGGGTCGCCACGTGGTGGACATTGAATGCAAACCCCCCATGTACAAAATATCACTCATGCTACTAGGAATATTTTGGTATTAAGGTCCATGTTTCAATGGAGCCTAGCTTGGACAAGTGGTGGACCTTTGTTTCTCTCTATGTTTCAATATATTTAGCTTGGACAAGTTGTGAACCTTGGAACAAAACCCCCATGTAAAGCATG
The DNA here is from genome assembly GCF_014529385.1 of Adiantum capillus-veneris. Classification (NCBI taxonomy): domain Eukaryota; kingdom Viridiplantae; phylum Streptophyta; class Polypodiopsida; order Polypodiales; family Pteridaceae; genus Adiantum; species Adiantum capillus-veneris. The sequence goes on along the minus strand of NC_140949.1, from coordinate 54,078,390 downwards.
TCATGGGAATTACAAGTGGTGGGAACCAATTCCTCTTAATATAATCACATAGAGTGGAAAAGTGGTGAATTGTGAGACCAAACCTACTAATGATAATAGGTTGGACATGTGGTTGACCTTGAATATAAATCCCCCATGTACAAAATATCATGGGTTTTGGGTATTTCAATGGAGCTTAGTATCTTGGAGACATGGTGGAACTTACTTCTCTCCATGTTTTAATGGAGCCTATCTAGGAGAAATGGTGGAGGTTCCTTCTCTCCATGTTTCAATGCAGCCTAGCTTGAGTAAGTTGTGGACCTTTGTTTCTCTCTATGTTTGGATATGGTTATGTTGCACAAGTGGTGGATCTTGGAATGAAACTCCCATGTAAAACATATCATAGGCATTTCAAGTGGCCAGAAAGGATACCATTTAAGATATAACCTTATAGGTTGGACAAGTGGTGGACCTTAAAACATTGTTCTTATTAATATAATGACATAAAGTGTACAGGAGGTGAATCTTGAAACCAAACCACTCATGCTACTAGGGATAATAGGTTAAACAAGTGGTGGGCCTTGAAATAAAACCCCCTAGAGTGTTTCAGTGGAGCCTAGCTTGGAAACATGGTAAAGCTTACTTCTCTCCGTATTTCAATGGAGCCTATCTTGGATAGATGGTGGAGCATCATTCTCTCCATGTTTCAATGGAGCCTAGCTTGGGCAAGTGGTGGACCTTTGTTTCTCTCTATGTTTGAATAGAGTTAGCTTGGAAAAGTGGTGGACCTTGGAACAAAACCCCTATGTAAAACATATCATGGGCATTACAAGTGGTGAGAAAAAATACCATTCAATATATAACCTTATAGGTTGGACAAGTGGTGGACCTTAACACCCAATTATTCTTAATATAATGACATAGAGTGGACAAGTAGTGAACCTTGGGACCAAACCTACTAGGGAAAAAAGGTTGGACAAGTGGTGGACCTTGAATGTAAATCCCCCATGTACAAAATATCACTCATGCTACTATGAATAATTTGGTATTAAGGTCCATGTTTCAATGGAGCCTAGCTTAGAAAAGTGGTGGACCGTTGTTTCTCTCTATGTTTCAATAGAGTTAGCTTGGACAAGTGGTGGACCTTGGAACAAAACCCCCATGTAAATCATCTCATGCGCATTACAAGTGGTGAGAAAAAATACCATTCAAGATATAACATTATAGGTTGGACAAGTGGTGGACCTTAACACCCAATTCCTCTTAATATAATGACATAGAGTGGACAAGTGTTGAATCATGAGACCAAACCTACTAGGGAAAATAAGTTGGACAAGTGGTGGACCTTGAATGTAAACCCCCCATGTACAAAATATCATGGGTATTCGGTATTTCAATGGAGCCTAGAATCTTGGAGACATGGTGGAGCTTACTTCTCTCCATGTTTCAATGGAGCCTATCTAAAACGGTGGAGGTTCCTTCTCTCCATGTTTCAATGAGCTTAGCTTGTACAAGTGGTGGACCTTTCTTTATCTCTATGTTTTAATAGAGTTAGCTGGACAAGTGGTGGACCTTGGAATGAAACCCCCATGTAAAACATATCATGGGAATTTCAAGTGGTGAGAAAGGATACCATTTAAGATAAAACCTTATAGGTTGGACAAGTGGTGGACCTTAACACATAGTTCTTCTTAATATAATGACATAGAGTGCACAAGTGGTGAATCTTGAGACCAAACCACTCGTGCTACTAGGGATAATAGGTTGGACAAATGGTGTACCTTGAATTTAAACCCCTCATGTACAAAATATTATGGATTTCGGGTATTTCTATGGAGCCTAGCTTGGAGACATGGTGGAGATTTCTTCTCTCAATGTTTCAATGGAACCTATCTTGGAGAAATGGTGGAACATCCTTCTCTCCATGTTTCAATGGAGCTTATCTTGGACAAGTGGTGGACCTTTGCTTCTCTCTATATTTCAATAGAGCTAGCTTGGATAAGTGGTGGATCTTGGAAAAAAACCCCTTTGTAAAACATAGCATGGGCATTACAAGTGATGAAAAAAAAATATCATTCCTTATAGGTTGGAAAAGTGGTGGTGTACCTTGACAAGTGGTGAAGGATACCATTTAAGATATAACCTTATAGGTTGGACAAGTGGTGGACCTTAACACCCAGTTCTTCTTAATATAATGACATAGAGTGGATAAGTGGTGAATCTTAAGACCAAACCACTCAGGCTACTAGGTATGATAGGTTAGACAAGTGGTGGACCTTCAATGTAAACACCCCATGTACAAAATATCATGGTCTTAGGGTGTTTCAATGGAGCCTAGAGTCTTGGAGACATGGTAGATCTTGATTCTCTCCATGTTTAAATGGCACGGCCTATCTTGGAAAAATGATGGAGGTTACTTCTCTCCATGTTTCAACGGAGCCTAGCTTTGACAAGTGGTCAACTTTTGCTTCTCTCTATGTTTGAATAGAGTTAGCTTGGACAAGTGGTGGACCTTTGCTTCTCTCTATGTTTGAATAGAGTTAGCTTGGACAAGTGGTGGACGTTAGAATGAAACCCCCATGTAAAACATATCATAGGCATTTCAAGTGGTATGAAAGGATACCATTTAAGATATAACCTTATTGCTTAGACAAGTGGTGTACCTTAACACATAGTTCTTCTTAATATAATGACATAGAGTGTACAAGTGGTGAATCTTGAGACCAAACCACTCGTGCTACTAGGGATAATAGGTTAGACAAGTGGTGGGCCTTGAAATAAAACCCCCCATGTACAAAATAAAATGGTTTTAGGGTATTTAAATGGATCCTAGCTTGGAGACATGGTGGAGCTTACTTCTCTCCGTGTTTCAATAAAGCCTATCTTGGAGAAATGGTGGAGCATCCTTCTCTCCATGTTTCAATATAGCCTAGCTTGCACAAGTGGTGGACCTTTGGTTCTCTCTATGTTTCAATAGAGTTAGCTTGGACAAGTGGTGGAAATTGAAACAAAACCCCCATGTAAAAAATATCATGGGTAGTTCAAGTTGTGAGAAAAAATACCATTTAAAATATAACCTTATAGGTTGGACATGTGGTGGACCTTAACACCCAATCCTTTTTAATACAATGACATAGAGTGGAAAAGTGGTGAATCTTGAGACCAAACCTATCAAGCTACTAGAGAGACTAGGTTGGACAAGTGGTGGACCTTGAATGTACATCCCCTATGTACAAAATATCATGGGTTTAGGGTGTTTCAATGGAGTCTAGCATATTGGAGACATGGTGGAGCTTGCTTCTCTCCATGTTTCAACTAGTGGACCTTCAATTATTTTCCCATACCTAGTTTAGACAACCTATACACTTTGCAACTCTAAAGGTTGGACGAGTGGTGGAGCTTTGTTTATTTCCATGTTTTAATGGATCCTAGCTTGGACAAGTGGTGGACCTTGGAAAAAAGTCCCCCTTGTACAACATAGCTGAGTTTTTTCATGTTTTAATGGAAGAGAGCTTCGACAAATGGTGGAGCTTGCTTATCTCCATGTGGATTTTAGAACTAGCTTGGACAAGTGGTGGAACTTTGCTTTTTCTACTCTTCATAATACAATGACGTATAGGTTGGTTACATGGTGAATCTTAAACCTCCCGTCTTACTAGAGATGATAGGTTGGACTAGTGGTCAACCTTCTATCATTTCTCCATGCCTATAATTAGACAATAGTAGAACTAGCATCTTTCTATGTTGTCTAGAGCTGAGCTTTGACAAGTAGTGGACCTTGCTACTCTCTTCCCTTGGTTTATTAGTTTGAAGACTCATTATATATACTTGCTTAGATCTATATACTTACTCATTAGTTAGGTTACAAGTAGGTATGTAATTTGTTAGCCTCAAGGGACTTTGAATATTGAATAGTAATAAAGTCAAGTGCTGGTTTGAAGATCTTTTGCTTATCTAAACTAGACTCTAACTCAATAATAAGTTTCTTAAGTTCCACAAATTGTCCTATCTAGGCTCCAAAAGAGTCTTAATTGGTTTGTGCTAGATTCTAACTTCCTTGATGGGGTAGAATCCTAGAAAAATGAGGCACTATAAGTTTTAACTTAGCTCAAATGGATTTTCACTTAAACTAGACTGCAATTTGGCACTCTAGTATCTTTGTCTCGATGGAGTTTGGCACAAGATACATAGTAGTGATATTTAAGCTTCATGTCTCTTCTCTTGATCGAGATATGAGACCATACTTTCAAGGTCACCACTTGTCTTACCTAAAGACCAATGTGAGACATGGGAGTAAGAAAGCCATCCGATATTGTTTTAAGGACTATTACATAGACAATCAATAATTTAAATAAAGCAAAAATACTTGGATCTTTCACAATTAATAACTTAAGTAAAGCCAAAAATACTTGGATCTTTGATAATTGTTTTCAAACTAAAAAAGCACAATCTAATGCTAACAAAACTATAAATCACAATTGAAAGTTTTGAACAGGAAAAAGATCAGCAATCTTAATAAGAAGGATACTTTTCATTTCATTTAATGATTACAAATTAATAGAAAATCTCTCAAGAAATTGATAAACAAAAAATGTAGGTGACTGCTTCATTATTTTTAGCAAAAATATCAAAATCTCGATTGATTGAGCTCCATCTAGTAATATCCTTTGTAAGATCCTGCAGGAAGGAATAAAAAGAAATATTTGTTAGATACCATGCACATGAGTGTTCAAGCATTTGTATCAAGAATATATGACATGTCACTAGTACCTTAGGGTTGGTTTCTATCCAGCCTTCGAAGATTGTTCTCAGCTTTCACCTCATTTATATAATCCGTTGCTATGGCTGCCTTCAAAACTCCTTTTGTGTTACAACCCAATTGCCTAGCTAAAGTGGTCAATTGTGATGCCTTCATGCTTACAATGGGTGTACGCTCCTTTGCCAAGATCTCTTGTATTTGGGCTCTTCTCATTTCATTGCGGTGGCTTGTGTCACTTGCGTCTTCAATGATAGTTTCATCTCTGTCACCTTTTGCAGGTGGTATTCTTCTTGTAAAGAACACCTTAGCTTACCAAACATCATTTTCTGCTTCCAATACTCCATGATTTGTTTGTATTCACTATAGGTTGTCCATAACGATTAGAAGCAATTAAATCACGCACATCCCTTCTCTCATCAAGTTGAAACAAGTATGGTAGTAGCTCCTCCAAGAGCATATTGTCAACCATCTTCTCAGCATCAAATTGTGGTGGAAAAATGCAATTGTTTGCTGGTGAAATACATCCCTTGTAAGGAGAGTCATCAATAAGCATTGTTCTTTGTGGATCACATTCAAACCCCATGGCAATTTTGGCCAGAGGCTTGAACATTGCCTCAACGTTTGGATTGTTGGGTCTAAAGAATTTTTGAGTTTGAGCGGTGTAGCAAACATCTTGCGACCAAATTGCAAAGAAAGGAAATGTATCCTCAGCTAAGTTGTTTAGTGCTCCAAGGATTTCATACACATTATTCCTAGTAGTTGTCAACCAAATTACAACATTAAACCTCTGTAAAATAGTCTTCAAGAATTGGATGCAACCTGGCCTGAGTATAATATATCTTTTTGAATCCATTTGCACTAAGTTATGGTGTGAGGATGGTTGAGGGGAATGTTCCAACAATAGACCATTTAAATCCAATGTAACTGTAAGCATGGATTTCTCAACATCTACACTACATGAAGTAGTAGCAATTGGCAATAGCTCGTGAGTGGACTTTTCAGTCTCTTTTGATGTATGTTGCATTTTTGAAGCATCGATTTCATGGTTCTCATTATTGCAAGCTTGCTCAAGTTGCACAACACTAGACTCTAGTATAGAAATATCATCCATCTTGGGCACTTCAGAAACCATAGAATCTATGGATTCTATAGTTGTTGACTGAACCCTAGGAGCATTATCCATCCCAGTTTTTGAATCTAAGAAGAAAACACACACACAAATGATATCTCAAAACCACTAGAATTTTATTCACCATATCTACATGTAGAACTCCTAGTAACAAATTTATTTAAGGTAAAATCATTGTTAGAATCCTTGCAACCATTTACAGCATTCGTACACAAAACACCACTTGTCTAAAATACAATCTACTAACTCAACATTTTCCATCCTACACTTTATCAAAGATGAGTACTTAAATTAAAAACTAAAAGCCACAACTTGTTGAGGAAACATGGATACAAGGTCCACCAAATGTCCAACCTAGACTAGAAGCAAACAATTAGAGATTTGGCTTAGATTTGGATTCAAAGGCCACCACTTATTCAAGTAAGATAACGCCACTTGTTTAAGACAGTAATGTTTGAAGCCCCACCACTTGTCCAACCTAGACATTGATTAAATTTTGGTGAGATTTATCACAAATCTAGAGTAGAATCAAGATTCTATGGCCAAGGTAAACAAATAAGTTAGACAACACACACAGCATAAGAGCACTTTAGATTCTCGTTGAGCATAAACTAAACAATAATCAAATGTTACATTCACTTGAGATTTCATCCATGAAAAATGAAAATGATGCATGTACTTGAGATTTCCATCCATGAACAATACTTTACAATGTCAAGTAAAGTCATAGTCAGCAAACAACTCTTCTCCTGCTTCAACTTGACAAATAGTCTCAATGCATACATGGCCATATTCTTCTGACTTGATGTGTGAAGAGGTGCATTTATGCCAAGGTGGAAAATTTGAATCAGATGTATAGCGTACGTTGGGACAGACATTTGTACTGTGAGAACTATTTATATAGCCCGACACGTTTCCTTCTTATACACAACCAATAATGTATGATTGATCTTCCTCTTCTTCTATGTTTGGATCCTCTAGAAGAGAATATTTAGAAGCTCTTGGAAATATTTTACATATCTTTTTCCAGTCTTGAAATCTATACTTATGTCCTCCATAGTTTAGAATAGTCACACCACTTTCCACGGTAGTATGCACAAGGGAAACATATACACAGTAGATAGTGCTCCTAATACTATTGCAGGTAAAGGAGACATACCCATTCACTTGGGCATAGGACTAAATAAGACCCTTGGAAATGTTCTCTTGGTACCATCCCTTACCAAGAACATACTCTCCATTGCAGCTCTATGATAGAGAAAGGTCTGAAAATGGAGTTTGAAGGCAACCAATTCCACATTAGAGACCCAAATAATCACTACAAAATGATTTCCAGAGGGAAGAAGCATGGGTAGCTCTTCAAATTGGAAGAAGAACCCTCAGCATTTTCAGCTTTTGATAGTGAACAATCAACCCCTCTTACATCCATAAAGATATTGCATAAAAGGTATGGAGATCTAAGCTTCAATACCATGTGTATATTGGAGTCAAGGTATGATTTTTGTCATTCAAACCTTACAAAGGAGTGAATGACTACAAAAAGTATGTGAAGCATGTTGTCTAGGAAAGCAGTCCAGAAGCAAGTTTCCAAAGAGAAAAACTAGAGCACTTGGAATAATTGATTTGCTCCATGATGATGTGTGTGAATCAATCTACACTCCCTCACTTGGTGGCGCACTTATTACGTTTCACTAATGATTACTCAAGATTTAATTGGGTTTACTTCATGAAATCCAAGGCTGAAGTAATTTAGATTTTCAAGCTTTTTCACTTGATGATTGAGAGGATGACAGGTAGAAAGTTTAAATCTTTAAGGTCAAACAATGGAGGATAATTCTTATCTAAAGAACTCAGCCAATACCTCCTTCAACATGTCATCAAAAGACAACTCACTTGCAGCCACACACCCCAACAAAATGGTGTAACAGAAAGGAAGAATAGGACACTCTTTGAAGCGGCTAGGTGCATGCTTAAAGACAAAGATCTTAACAATAACTATTGGGTTGAATCTATAAATATGGCATGCTACTTAATGAACTGGTCTCTTAAAAGAGATCTTGAAGAGAATTACACCCTCCAAAGATCTACACAAGGTAAAACCAAAAGTACATCATCTACGAGTCTTTGGTTGCTTAGCATTTGCTCATATTCTACATGCCAAGAGGAAGAAGCTTGATGACAAGTCAAGGAGAAGCATACTTGTTGGATATAGTGATGTCAGAAAAGCTTACAAAGTCTATGATCCACTCAATAAGGAGTCATTCATCTCAAGGGATGTCATATTTGAAGAGAATGCAAGCTTCAAATTAGCCACCAATTCAAATAATACAACCTCTTCCTCACCACTTAAGGTGGAAGTGTCATTATCCATACAAGAGGATAGACGAATTGGAAGAGGAAGATGAGGAGCATTAACTAGCTCTCAGAAGGTCTTCAAAGACAGGAACACAACCTCAAAAGGTGACATATCAAATATGTAATGCATCAAATTTTCAGCAATGCAATGTTGCCATTGTAAGCTCTATTTTACAAAATGAAGAGACTACTACCTACAAGGAGGCAAGAACCAAGAAGGAATGGAAGGAAGCCATGGAAAAGGAGATGGCAACCCTAACCAACAATGAGACATGGAAGTTATGTCCCCTACCTCCCAAAAAGAAATCCTTAGGATGCAAATGGCTTTACAAGCTCAAATTCAACAAAGAAGGAAAGATTGGTCAACACAAAGCAAGGTTAGTGGCCAAAGGTTTCTCTCAACAATGTGGCATGAACTATGATGAAACCTATGTTTCTATAGCCAAGATGAGTTCCATCATACTATTAATTGCTTTAGCATCTATCTGTAAGTGGAAGCTTAAGCAAATGGATGCTAACAATTCTTTCCTCAATGGGCTACTTGAGGAGGAAGTTTATATGCAGCAACCCGAAGGATATGTTATTGTTGCTGGTCTAGAAGACATGGTATCAAGATATTTTTCAGCACCCTTCTATATGTAAAAATCAAGAAAAATATAGAAAAAAAACATCCCTATTGTTGAACTTACGTGATAGGCATTTTTTATTGTAGTGACTCTCCGAGCTCTAGGTTGAAAAAGGGAGACATCTTTACCTCTTAACAAAAATACCTCCACTCTATTCTTGACAAGTTTGTCATGATCAGATCCAAACTAGTCTCTACACCCATGGGGCCCACTCTTAGGCTCACCAAGGATGAGCATGGTGTTCTCTATGATGCTACTCTCTATAGGCAGCTCATAGGATCTCTAATCTTCTTAACAATCACTCGGCCTGACATTTGTTTTACAGTAAATTATCTTTCTCAATACATGCAAGCACCAAAGGTATCTCAATGGAATGCAACGAAGAGGGTACTATAGTACTTGGAAGTTATTCCCTCTTTAGGTATTCTATATGGAGGAGATATGCTCAAACTCCATGGGTATAGTGCCTTAAATTTGGTGGATAGAAAGAGAATTAGTGGTAATGCTTCCTTTCTAGGTATTGGGTCCATTTCATAGAGCTCCAAGAAGAAAAACACCATCAGCCTTCACTCAATGAGGCTGAATATAAAGCTCTTACTACATCATCTTGTGAATCTATCTGGTTATAGAGATGCTTGCAAGAACTAGGTTTCTATGAAAGTGGACAACCTATACCTATCATGTGTGACAACACCTTAGTTGAAGCATTAGCCAAGAATCTAGTGATGCAACAAAGGATCAAGCATATTGAAGTTAGAAACCATTTCATAAGGGAGAAGGTGCATAGTAGAGACAAAGTCCTACACCATTGCAACATCAAGGAGAATGTTGTTGATATTTTCACTAAAGCTCTAGGGAAGGATCTTTTCTTCAAACATAGATCAATACATGGTAGGATGGAGCTTCTTTTAAGGGAAGTATTTGAACAGTAAGGGAAGGCTCCTCATGCAAGGCTTGTGAATAAGGGAAAACTTCTTCAGAAAGCCTTTAATTTTAGCGTTTTTTCAACTCATGTTTGGTTTTAGGTTTTTTAGCTTTCGCATTAGAGATGCTTATGGACTTGAGGGAAGATGTTAAAGTTTGAAGTCCAACACATCCTTTTCAATAAGGTAGAAACATGCGGTCAATAAAAATAGTTAGGATGATGACATGGTACCTTAGCATGGTTTGTTGACATCATTTTGGATGGCCATGAGCCTCTACATCATCAGATCTACACGCTAGAGGAATCTACAACCACCACTTAGAAGACACATGAAAATTATTTAAAAGGTAGGAGTAATTGAAAGAGGTCTGTAAGCATATTTATAGGGGTGATAGTAGCCACCTACAAACAGTGATCTCATGGAGCAATACAAAGAGAAATTGTTCTACGTCTCAATATGGACTACATCTTGGTCAGAGTGTTTAACATAATTTCACTTCTACCATTTCTGGTGAAGGCCCCAAGCTGGGTGTGCCTGTAGAACTTGAGATTGCACAGAGGAACTAACACGCGAACTTTGGAGCTACATCCCAGGATATACAACCATGATCTTCTCATGAAGTGTAAATAAGAATTGTTTCCCACATTATGGTGCATCTATCTAATAAAAGAATCCACGGCACGTGAGAGCTAAAACTACATAAAGATGTGTCAAGACACCAGTTTTGCAGTGAGGCAGAGAGAGTGTTGAAAGACATTGAGAGGCATTAGATCATCGTGTATAGAGTGTTATTCGCTTGGAAAAACAACCTCATTGTACTGAGGCGGTCCCGGGCGGGCAATAAGAAGAGCAACCTCTAGACACCCTTCAAGGCTCCCGTTCTGCTCAATGGGGCTGGGGCAAAACACAACACAAACCAAAACAACAAACCCACAGCCAAATCCCAACTACACAAGGGGCACCACCTAGTTTAAGAGTGAACTAGGACGCAAAAGAGGAGAATCGTTAGAGCAACCCACAAACAAGCAAGGAATTTACACTAACCCTAACACCAATGGAACACTCTCACACACTAAAACACGAGAGAGAGAGAGAGAGAGAGAGAGAGAGAGAGAGAGAGAGAGAGAGAGAGAGAGATGGTGTACAACTTAGCTTCAACTTTATATTTTGCACAAAAAGGAGCTTAGAGCTTGCGAAATCAAGTGACAAGATTTGGTTATAGCATCACTAGCACATTGTATTAGGGTTATGGGAGCCCTCTCACCATCCACCCTCTTACAATGGTAGCCAAACAGTAGCCAATGAATCACAAGCAACAAAACAACAACCTTCAATGAAACAAGTCACCTTATGAAGCTGAATGAGTTTGCCAAGCCAAATTGGAGGAGAAGCATGAGCCTTTGGACATGAATTGCACCCAAAACTACCAATTCATTGATGTTGGGGTAGATACAACAATGGTAGGAAGAATATCTTCTACTCGCACTCACTCAAATTAGCTCAAGCTTTTCTATGCACCAAAGTGATGGTGTATAGAAAGCTTACTCTCTCTTTACAACCAAGATAGAACTGGCGTGTGCTACGCTCAATCTAGTGTGCAATGGTATAGTTATGTCTTTTACAAGGAGGAATGGGTTCTATTTATAGGTTTTAGAAGCCTTGATTAGGATTAAGCCTAATCAATTTTATTAGGAAAGATCAAGGATTATGAATTTTTATGAATTTGAAATGAGAATGGGGTCTCTCTTTTCTCTTGAGTCACATGGATGTGGGCTCAAGTAAGAGAATTATTGATGTGGTGAAAGGAGAGAAACTTCCATGGGAGTGAGTGAATTTGTTTTACTTGTGCGGTTGCCTACTCCATATGTTGATAGTGTGGGTGCATTTTTACAACAGAAGTTAGTTGTTAGTGGTAATAATCACTAGAATTGTTAGTGATACATTTACAATGGGTAGGATGAGTTGATTTGATGAAGGAAGAGGGGTGAATTAAAAGAGAATCATTGAGATGGTGAAGCTTTGAAGAAGCTTGAACTCACCCTTGTGTAGATTGTGGAAAAAATGACCGCTGGTCTTCTTCTTCTTCTTCGCTTCTTTACGCCGCCGCCACAGTTGACCACCACGATGAAAAGAGGATTTGTTGATGAAAAATCCTCAATTTGCAGAAGTTATCATGGTTAAGATGCTGAATTTTAGATATTTTTAGGAGAGGTAAATGAAATTGTAACATAGAAGCAATAGAGAGAGACATGGAGAGGGTGTATGTATGTAGAGGTTCATAAAAGAACTATAGGGATGAGAGAGAAGGGTAATGGTGAAGAGGGTGGGAGAAGCCATGGAAATTGCACGTTTGAGTGAGGGAAGGAGAGGGAGGGATGTGTAAAAGTGAGTAGGTGTGTGGAAGGGTTAGAGAAGACTAAGGGCTACTTGTGAGAAAAGTGGGCAGACTGGGGTCCACTCAAAAAATAATAGCTCACTGCTGGTAGCTCCAAAAATCATGAAAAATTTGAGGTGATTATTCAGAGCGTGGGCTACATTTTATCTTTTGACCATCGCTCCAAATTAGGAGTGGAAATAGGTGCCAAAATTCTCACCAAAAAGCCTGCTTTTATGCTTGCAAAAGTCTTTTAGTGGCCCCCTCCTTTGTTGAATTTGTACAATGCATCCAAGAGTGAGCCCCTCCTTTGTCATATTATAATACAAAGCATCCAAGTTGCCCTTGACCCATGCATGGAGGAGGATTATTGGTGAATAAAGAAATATATACATGGTGGGACTAGTGTATGGACTATTCATGGACTTTAGCTCCATGAGCACATGGTGTTAAAATAATGACTAAAAATAATAATAAAAATATGGAGGAGTTATGGATATGGAAAGATATTGGAATCATATGATATGGTCCCTCCTTGAATTATTTTGGGTGAAAGAGGAAAAGGTATGCAAGTAAATAATATAATAAACGTAAACAATGAGTAGAAATCAATTTTTTGTTTTCACGAGGGTGAGGGTGAAAATGTGGGAGTGATTTGTATAAAGGAAAAATATGAGGTTAGAGTATGTACATATTGGCAAAAAATATAATTATGGTGTAAGAGGATGAAAGAAGGTGTACATAGGTTTAATAAAACACACTCCTAAGTAGAAATATTTAAATAAAATACCAAAATAATTATAAAAAATCCCTATATTTAGGCCATATATACAATGAAATATTTACACACAAGAGGCCATAATATTTTTTTATTTTTTTATTTTTTTTATTTTTTTGGTTCAACTATCCCAGTGACTAGCTAGCTGAGGGTTTTTAAGAAGATATGGGAAAAGCCCCCTAACTCACACACGCCTATGTACAGTGAAATGGTAGGGATAGCCATAGCGTTTGGGTGAATTTGGTAGGCTGGAGTAACTTACTATGGCAATTATGGAGAGCCAAAAAACGGCTATCATTAGCCCTCCCCCAGGATGATGGTATATTCATGTACCATCATAGAGCATCTTTTCCAAAGAGAGTGCTTCAGAGTCCTTGACGAGATCTTCATTGTTTGGCCCCTCAGAATTTTGGCTGGAGCTACACTCATGCTTCATGTACCAATACTTATATGAGACAGCGGCCTTTGGACAGATCTTTGGTAGATCCTTTGGTAGAAGGCGACTCAAATAGGGCTTCAAGCGATACCCATTTACCTTCCTGGAGTGCTCTTTACCATTCAAGTCCATAAGCTGATAGTAACTAGAATTGAAAACCTTCTTGACTATGTATGGCCCTTGCCATCTAGTTTCAAACTTGGCATCAAAACGATTGTCAAGTCGATTCTCATACCTTAGCACAAGCTCTCCTTCCTTGATGCCTTTGTCCTTCAGTTTCTTGTCGTGCGTTTCTTTCGCTTGTGTGGCTTTCCTCTTGTAGCACTCATATGCTGCTTCTCTTTTCCACTCAAGCTCCACTAACGTAAGAAGTCGATCCATCCATACTTCTTGATCATCTTGTGCTCCTTTGCCATGAAGTCTCATTGTTGGAATGTTGAGCTCAATAGGCTGCAAAGCCTCTTGACCATAGACCAAGTGAAATGGTGTGAACTCCGTGGCTTCCCTATATGTGGTTGGATATGCCCACAAGGCACCATCCAAGAAGTCATCCCATAATTTTGTCTTGTTTTGCACCATCTTTCTAATGATTCCTGCAATGACACCATTAGCCTTCTCCACCAAACCATTTGACTGTGGGTAGTATGGTGTGCTATGACGATGTAGAATGTGAAGCTCTTCACAAACTTTTGTGAGCAAGCCCTTCCTAAACCCTGGACCATTATCAGAAACAATCCACAAAGGTGTGCCAAATCTGCAACAAATGTGATTGTACACAAACTTGCTAATTTTCCTCTCATTCACTCTTGCCACACTTTGAGCTTCCACCCACCTAGTCATATAGTCTACAGCCACTAGAATGTAGAGTTTACCATTTTTTGTCCTAGGCAGAGGACCCATAGCATCAATGCCCCACTTTTCAAAGGGTCCATTTTCAAGCACTATTTGCCTCGGGCCATGCACCAACCTTCTATTTCCATTTATCTGACAATTGTGATAGCTTTTACACCAATGTTGAACATCCACATGCAAGCTTGGCCAAACATACCCCGCAAGCAAAATCTTCTTCACAGTTGATTCTTGGACAAAATGACCACCACATGCCTCTTCATGCAAACCTTTTAGAATGGCTGGAATTTCCTCGATAGTTGGTACTCTTCTGCACACTTGATCTTTCCCTCTTTGATAGAGGGAGCCTTCTAGGAAGAGATAGAAACTTGCCTTCTTCATGAGTCTCCTCTTCATGGAAACTCACCCTCCAAAATGTAGCCAATAATGGGAGCCAATGACTCCAATCCCTGGTATCTCGGTTGCTTGACAGCTGCTGCCACCATGATGACCTGCACTTCTCTCTCAACACATGTAACTGCTTGTTGTGCAAGTAAATCTGCATCTTCATTTTGTTTCCTCGGAATATGATATAATTGCACTTCTTCAAACTGATTAAACATCCTACGAATGGCATGAACTTTTGTCCTTAAGCTTTCATTCTTGCATGCCCAAATGCCTAAAATCTGTTTAACAATGAGAAGTGCATCTCCTTTTACCATGAGACGTTTTATCCCTTGTCCAATGCACATCTTCAAACCATGAAGTAGTGTGTCGTATTCTGCTTCATTGTTGCTAGTTGAACCTGGTAGATTGACCTTCTCTTTCATGACCACCTCTCCACTTGGGTTGAGAAACACTAGCCCTCCCCCTGCTTTCCCTGTGGCTCGTCGAAAAGCTCCATCAAAGAACAAGGTAAAAGCATTGGGAATACTTTTTGGTGGTGGCAATGGTAGGGTCTTTACTTGAGTCACCTTAATTTCCTTCTCATGTACCCTATAAGTGAGAATCCCTGCCAATTGTGCAAGCACACTATCTTCTACCTTGAAAGAGTATTGGAACTCTTGCAACTCCATAATCCACTTTGAGATCCTAGTACTAAGATTCATTTGAGATGACACCCAAGGGAACAAATTTTCTGCAGTGAGAATTACAAAAGGTTTTGTTAGTAGGTAGGATCTAAACTTTCTCACCGCAAACATGAGAGAAAGCATCATGAGTTCTGCTTCTGTGTAGTCTCTCTCCAAAGCATTCATGACCCTACTAGCAAAGTAGATGGGTCGCATACTTGTACTGTGGGGATCTTGTTGTAGCAACACAGCACCAATTGTTTCCCTTCCAACACTAGAGCTAACAAAGAATGTGTACTCCCAACAAGGAGGCATGAGTGTTGGTAGCTCTGACAAAATGACTTTAGTGCTACAAAAATACTCTTCAAGCTCATCAGACCATGCAAATTCTACTTGTTGTGTCAACTTTTGCAAAGGATGAAGCAACTCCGAGGCGAAGTGAATGAAGCGTGACATATACTTCACCTTCTGAATGAAAGAGATGACCTCCTTAAGACTCTTCGGTGATGGGAGCTCACGAAGAGCCTTTGCCTTTGAAGGATCCACCTCAATGCCTTTATAGGAAACCTTGTGACCGAGCAAGATCACTTCATCCTCACCTATGTGGCACTTGTCGGGGTTGAGTTGACCTCCCATGTCGTAGAGCTTCTTTAAACCTTCTTCTACCCTTTGTAGATGCAATGATTTTGAGCTATAAATGCAGAAATCATCAATGAACACCCTAATTGACTTTCCAAAGAATTCTTGAAACACCATGTTCATGAAACGTTGGAATGTTGCAGGAGCATTTGTCAGACCAAATGGCATGACTCTAAAAGCATAACAACCCCAAGGAGTGATAAAGGTTGTTTTCAATTGATCTTCCAGTGCGATACCTATTTGAAAGTAGCCTGAGTAGCCATCACACACAGTGTACTTCTCATGACCAGCTACCTCATTTAGTATCTCATCCTGAAATGGGAGGGAAAAGTGATCTCTTTTTGTTGCCTCATTGAGTGGACGGTAATCCACACACACCCTCCACTTTCCGTTTTTCTTAGGAGTGACAACAATGGGAGAAACCCACTTTGAATTCTCCACTGTATAAATGAAACCTGCTGCTAGAAGCTTTCTTACCTCCTTGAATAAAGCCTGCTCCTTGATGAATCCTAGCCTTCGTAGCTTCTGAGCCTTAGGTGTGGCCTCTGGCTTCAACTCAATTTTGTGTTGGACAGCATCTACTCCACGCACATCGGTGTAGTCTTTAGCAAAAAGCCTAGGAAATTTCCTTAGCACACATTTGAACTCCTCTCTTTCATCCTTTGTAAGTGTTGTAGATAGCATACCTTCTAGCATTCTTTCATCTTCCACTTTTTGGTTCTCTTGGGAACCTACCTCCTCCAAACCTTGACAAGAGGTCTCTTGGTTGGTTGGCTTAAACCTTACCCCCATGACTTCGATGGAAGACTCCTCTTCAATAATGCTGCCGCTACTTTCTTCTTCTGAAGTGTTATCGGTCCAACGTTCTTCCATCTCACTTTGAGATGATTCTTCATGGAGCTCCTCTTGACGTTGCTCCTTCATGTCAAAGACAACCTTCTTATGATTTTCGTTCCTGCAAATTAGCTTTCCACTCTCCCAATCCTGCAAAGCTCGCATTTTCATTAGCCATGGTCTCCCTAGGATAAATGGGTAACCATTTCCTTTGGTAGACATGACATAGAAATCCATTGCCTTCTTAATGCCAAAGGCCTCCACAAAAACATTTTTACAAATGCCTACGCACCTAGCCTTGCTATTGTTTGCCATCTTGACCTTAATTTCAGGTGTCTCATGGATGTGCATGCCTAGTTTTTGCATGAGTCCCTCTGTCATGATGCAAATTTGTGCACCCCCATCCACTAGACCTTTCCTAACCAATCTCCCTTTTATGTAACAATCTAGCACACGTGTAATGTCCTCATTCATTTCAGCTTGTGCAATTTTTACAACAGGCATACTCTCTTTTACCTTTCTCCTAGTGCTAACTGCCCTTGTTAAATTCCTCCTAACTTGTGGACATAATGCAAGAAATTGAGGCCATGAGATAGCAGGGCCCTTACCTCTCATGTCTTCCAACAGATTTTATGGAGCCATTCCATGTCCAAGAGGAAAGTCTTGGAGGTTGATACGACGTCGAGTCCTCTTGGCTTCCTTGGTCTCCTTTGCCTTCTTTTCTCGTCGATGGTCACTTTGTGATGTAACTCCTTCTTTCTCCTGACCTTTCCCTCGACCACGCTTAACGCCATTTGCTTCCATGTCAACCTCTCTTGAATTTGTCACCTCTACCACATGCACGTTTGGGTCTGGCAAAGGTGGAACTCCTTCCACTCCTTGTGGAGGTGGTCTTGCTCCATTTGGCCTTTGTATAAGCCGTAGTTGCTGACTAGTTCCTTCACCTGCATTCATCACTGGGTAATTCAAGTTAGGTCTCCCTGGCTCCCCACGGGGCCAAGGACAATTATACATCCCATGTCCAGACTCACCGCAATTCCAACATTGCAAGACTCTCCTAGGTCGTGGGTCTCGCTCTTCAGACTTCTTTGCTTGTCCCTTTGGACCTACAGCTTGTGCAAGGTGAATTGACAAGCTGCTTAAAGATTCATTTAACTTCTCAATCACTTCCGCCGTAAACTCAGGAAGCTCCTTAGATGTTGATGCTTGTGACTTAACTTTGGGTCTAAGACCTTCTATTGGAACCTCCCCCCTTAAGCACTTGAGTTTCCTATATTTCTCAGCAGCCCTAGTTTTAGCTGCATCAAAGATAGCAGGTACACTCGCCTCGACTTTTACCTTAAGGTCAGGAGAGAGTCCCGCTATGAACCTCTCCTTCTTTAGAAATTCTGCACCATCACCAGGATTAGCAACATTTCGTATCCATAGAGCCCAAAGACGTAGGAACTCTTGCTTGTACAAGTAGTAGTCATCTAAGTCTTTTTGCTTATGAGAAACAATGTCTTGCCATAATTTCTGAGTGTTTTGGGGATCAAAGAAGTATTTCTTGAAACGATTCAAAACTTCCGTGTAATTCCCCTTAACTTCCTCAGGCAAAGAGTCAAACCAAGTGCTAGCATCTTTCCTAAGGACCACCTCAAACATTTCTACACGTTCTTGATCAGTTACTATCCTCTTGATACGGCAAGACATCTTGAAATTCGCTAGAAATAATTCTGCATCCTCTCCAGGCTCTCCAAAGAAAAGAGGATATCCAGACATTTGGCGTTGGCTCTCCATTGAATTGATTTCAAAGTGACGCGTTTTTGTTTTTTCTTTCTTTAAAAGATTTACACAATAATATTTTCTAAATTGCAATCTATTCTACAACAAAATAAAAATATTCACATCAAATGACCTATGATAATCAATAAGAGGTAGAATGACATGGTTTGGTTATGCGAGAATTTCTCCTACTCTTTGGGCACCAAACATGAATACCATACGTTGTTGAAAATGGATTTTTCTACTAATTGCAATGTTTACTCTAATGTGTGGAGTGAAATGAAAGGAAAAAACCTGTATTCCTGGGCCATTATCCATGGTCTATGCATGACCTAATTCTTAAAACAAAACAAAAATATAGACGTCCAAACTAAGGTCGTACCTAATGAGAGGCAAAATAAAAGGATTTATTGATGCGTTTATCTCTACCAACCTAAGAGGACCTAAAATTCTATGAATTACTCGCTGAAATTGCAACTTAGTACTAACAATTATGTGTACCTTTTGCCTTGCAATGGGAATGAAGGGATCATACAAATTCTCGTGATTCATGCAAGCATACTTGATTATGCTAAAGGTTGAGCGTTCACAAAACATACACAAGCCTGTCCTCAGTGGGGGCACCAAAATTGAGGCGGTCCGGGGCGGGCAATAAGAAGAGCAACCTCTAGACACCCTTCAAGGCTCCCGTTCTGCTCAATGGGGCTGGGGCAAAACACAACACAAACCAAAACAACAAACCCACAGCCAAATCCCAACTACACAAGGGGCACCACCTAGTTTAAGAGTGAACTAGGACGCAAAAGAGGAGAATCGTTAGAGCAACCCACAAACAATCAAGGAATTTACACTAACCCTAACACCAATGGAACACTCTCACACACTAAAACACGAGAGAGAGAGAGAGAGAGAGAGAGAGAGAGAGAGAGAGAGAGAGATGGTGTACAACTTAGCTTCAACTTTATATTTTGCACAAAAAGGAACTTAGAGCTTGCGGAATCAAGTGACAAGATTTGGTTATAGCATCACTAGCACATTGTCTTAGGGTTATGGGAGCCCTCTCACCATCCACCCTCTTAAAATGGTAGCCAAACAATAGCCAATGAATCACAAGCAACAAAACAACAACCTTCAATGAAACAAGTCACCTTATGAAGCTGAATGAGTTTTCCAAGCCAAATTGGAGGAGAAGCATGAGCCTTTGGACATGAATTGCACCCAAAACTACCAATTCATTGATGTTGGGGTAGATACAACAATGGTAGGAAGAATATCTTCTACTCGCACTCACTCAAATTAGCTCAAGCTTTTCTATGCACCAAAGTGATGGTGTATAGAAAGCTTACTCTCTCTTTACAACCAAGATAGAACTGGCGTGTGCTACGCTCAATCTAGTGTGCAATGGTATAGTTATGTCTTTTACAAGGAGGAATGGGTTCTATTTATAGGTTTTAGAAGCCTTGATTAGGATTAAGCCTAATCAATTTTATTAGGAAAGATCAAGGATTATGAATTTTTATGAATTTGAAATGAGAATGGGGTCTCTCTTTTCTCTTGAGTCACATGGATGTGGGCTCAAGTAAGAGAATTATTGATGTGGTGAAAGGAGAGAAACTTCCATGGGAGTGAGTGAATTTGTTTTACTTGTGCGGTTGCCTACTCCATATGTTGATAGTGTGGGTGCATTTTTACAACAGAAGTTAGTTGTTAGTGGTAATAATCACTAGAATTGTTAGTGATACATTTACAATGGGTAGGATGAGTTGATTTGATGAAGGAAGAGGGGTGAATTAAAAGAGAATCATTGAGATGGTGAAGCTTTGAAGAAGCTTGAACTCACCCTTGTGTAGATTGTGGAAAAAATGACCGCTGGTCTTCTTCTTCTTCTTCGCTTCTTTACGCCGCCGCCACAGTTGACCACCACGATGAAAAGAGGATTTGTTGATGAAAAATCCTCAATTTGCAGAAGTTATCATGGTTAAGATGCTGAATTTTAGATATTTTTAGGAGAGGTAAATGAAATTGTAACATAGAAGCAATAGAGAGAGACATGGAGAGGGTGTATGTATGTAGAGGTTCATAAAAGAACTATAGGGATGAGAGAGAAGGGTAATGGTGAAGAGGGTGGGAGAAGCCATGGAAATTGCACGTTTGAGTGAGGGAAGGAGAGGGAGGGATGTGTAAAAGTGAGTAGGTGTGTGGAAGGGTTAGAGAAGACTAAGGGCTACTTGTGAGAAAAGTGGGCAGACTGGGGTCCACTCAAAAAATAATAGCTCACTGCTGGTAGCTCCAAAAATCATGAAAAATTTGAGGTGATTATTCAGAGCGTGGGCTACATTTTATCTTTTGACCATCGCTCCAAATTAGGAGTGGAAATAGGTGCCAAAATTCTCACCAAAAAGCCTGCTTTTATGCTTGCAAAAGTCTTTTAGTGGCCCCCTCCTTTGTTGAATTTGTACAATGCATCCAAGAGTGAGCCCCTCCTTTGTCATATTATAATACAAAGCATCCAAGTTGCCCTTGACCCATGCATGGAGGAGGATTATTGGTGAATAAAGAAATATATACATGGTGGGACTAGTGTATGGACTATTCATGGACTTTAGCTCCATGAGCACATGGTGTTAAAATAATGACTAAAAATAATAATAAAAATATGGAGGAGTTATGGATATGGAAAGATATTGGAATCATATGATATGGTCCCTCCTTGAATTATTTTGGGTGAAAGAGGAAAAGGTATGCAAGTAAATAATATAATAAACGTAAACAATGAGTAGAAATCAATTTTTTGTTTTCACGAGGGTGAGGGTGAAAATGTGGGAGTGATTTGTATAAAGGAAAAATATGAGGTTAGAGTATGTACATATTGGCAAAAAATATAATTATGGTGTAAGAGGATGAAAGAAGGTGTACATAGGTTTAATAAAACACACTCCTAAGTAGAAATATTTAAATAAAATACCAAAATAATTATAAAAAATCCCTATATTTAGGCCATATATACAATGAAATATTTACACACAAGAGGCCATAATATTTTTTTATTTTTTTATTTTTTTTATTTTTTTGGTTCAACTATCCCAGTGACTAGCTAGCTGAGGGTTTTTAAGAAGATATGGGAAAAGCCCCCTAACTCACACACGCCTATGTACAGTGAAATGGTAGGGATAGCCATAGCGTTTGGGTGAATTTGGTAGGCTGGAGTAACTTACTATGGCAATTATGGAGAGCCAAAAAACGGCTATCATTAGCCCTCCCCCAGGATGATGGTATATTCATGTACCATCATAGAGCATCTTTTCCAAAGAGAGTGCTTCAGAGTCCTTGACGAGATCTTCATTGTTTGGCCCCTCAGAATTTTGGCTGGAGTTACACTCATGCTTCATGTAACAATACTTATATGAGACAGCGGCCTTTGGACAGATCTTTGGTAGATCCTTTGGTAGAAGGTGACTCAAAAAGGGCTTCAAGCGATACCCATTTACCTTCCTGGAGTGCTCTTTACCATTCAAGTCCATAAGCTGATAGTAACTAGAATTGAAAACCTTCTTGACTATGTATGGCCCTTGCCATCTAATTTCAAACTTGGCATCAAAACGATTGTCAAGTCGATTGTCATACCTTAGCACAAGCTCTCCTTCCTTGATGCCTTTGTCCTTCAGTTTCTTGTCGTGCGTTTCTTTCGCTTGTGTGGCTTTCCTCTTGTAGCACTCATATGCTGCTTCTCTTTTCCACTCAAGCTCCACTAACGTAAGAAGTCGATCCATCCATACTTCTTGATCATCTTGTGCTCCTTTGCCATGAAGTCGCATTGTTGGAATGTTGAGCTCAATAGGCTGCAAAGCCTCTTGACCATAGACCAAGTGAAATGGTGTGAACTCCGTGGCTTCCCTATATGTGGTTCGATATGCCCACAAGGCACCATCCAAGAAGTCATCTCATAATTTTGTCTTGTTTTGCACCATCTTTCTAATGATTCCTGCAATGACACCATTATCCTTCTCCACCAAACCATTTGACTGTGGGTAGTATGGTGTGCTATGATGATGTAGAATGTGAAGCTCTTCACAAACTTCTGTGAGCAAGCCCTTCCTAAACCCTGGACCATTATTAGAAACAATCCACAAAGGTGTGTCAAATCTGCAACAAATGTGATTGTACACAAACTTGCTAACTGTCCTCTCATTCACTCTTGCCACACTTTGAGCTTCGACCCACCTAGTCATATAGTCTATAGCCACTAGAATGTAGAGTTTACCATTTTTTGTCCTAGGCAGAGGACCCATAGCATCAATGCCCCACTTTTCAAAGGGTCCATTTGCAAGCACTATTTGCCTTGGGCCATGCACCAACCTTCTATTTCCATTTATCTGACAATTGTGACAGCTTTTACACCAATGTTGAACATCCACATGCAAGCTTGGCCAAACATATTCCGCAAGAAAAATCTTCTTCACAGTTGATTCTTGGACAAAATGACCACCACATGCCTCTTCATGCAAACCTTTTAGAATGGCTGGAATTTCCTCGATAGTTGGTACTCTTCTGCACACTTGATCTTTCCCTCTTTGATAGAGGGAGCCTTCTAGGAAGAGATAGAAACTTGCCTTCTTCATGAGTCTCCTCTTCATGGAAACTCACCCTCCAAAATGTAGCCAATAATGGGAGCCAATGACTCCAATCCCTGGTATCTCGGTTGCTTGACAGCTGCTGCCACCATGATGACCTGCACTTCTCTCTCAACACATGTAACTGCTTGTTGTGCAAGTAAATCGGCATCTTCATTTTGTTTCCTCGGAATATGATATAATTGCACTTCTTCAAACTGATTAAACATCCTACGAATGGCATGAACTTTTGTCCTTAAGCTTTCATTCTTGCATGCCCAAATGCCTAAAATCTGTTTAACAATGAGAAGTGCATCTCCTTTTACCATGAGACATTTTATCCCTTGTCCAATGCACATCTTCAAACCATGAAGTAGTGTGTCGTATTCTGCTTCATTGTTGCTAGTTGAACCTGGTAGATTGACCTTCTCTTTCATGACCACCTCTCCACTTGGGTTGGGAAACACTAGCCCTCCCCCTGCTTTCCCTGTGGCTCGTCGAAAAGCTCCATCAAAGAACAAGGTAAAAGCATTGGGAATACTTTTTGGTGGTGGCAATGGTAGGGTCTTTACTTGAGTCACCTTAATTTCCTTCTCATGTACCCTATAAGTGAGAATCCCTGCCAATTGTGCAAGCACACTATCTTCTACCTTGAAAGAGTATTGGAACTCTTGCAACTCCTTAATCCACTTTGAGATCCTAGTACTAAGATTCATTTGAGATGACACCCAAGGGAACAAATTTTCTGCAGTGAGAATTACAAAAGGTTTTGGTAGTAGGTAGGATCTAAACTTTCTCACCGCAAACATGAGAGAAAGCATCATGAGTTCTGCTTCTGTGTAGTCTCTCTCCAAAGCATTCATGACCCTACTAGCAAAGTAGATGGGTCGCATACTTGTACTGTGGGGATCTTGTTGTAGCAACACAGCACCAATTGTTTCCCTTCCAACACTAGAGCTAACAAAGAATGTGTACTCCCAACAAGGAGGCATGAGTGTTGGTAGCTCTGACAAAATGACTTTAGTGCTACAAAAATACTCTTCAAGCTCATCAGACCATGCAAATTCTACTTGTTGTGTCAACTTTTGCAAAGGATGAAGCAACTCCGAGGCGAAGTGAATGAAGCGTGACATATACTTCACCTTCTGAATGAAAGAGATGACCTCCTTAAGACTCTTCAGTGATGGGAGCTCAATAAGAGCCTTTCCCTTTGAAGGATCCACCTCAATGCCTTTATAGGAAACCTTGTGACCGAGCAAGATCACTTCATCCTCACCTATGTGGCACTTGTCGGGGTTGAGTTGACCTCCCATGTCGTAGAGCTTCTTTAAACCTTCTTCTACCCTTTGTAGATGCAATGATTTTGAGCTATAAATGCAGAAATCATCAATGAACACCCTAATTGACTTTCCAAAGAATGCTTGAAACACCATGTTCATGAAACGTTGGAATGTTGCAGGAGCATTTGTCAGACCAAATGGCATGACTCTAAAAGCATAACAACCCCAAGGAGTGATAAAGGTTGTTTTCAATTGATCTTCCAGTGCGATACCTATTTGAAAGTAGCCTGAGTAGCCATCACACATAGTGTACTTCTCATGACCAGCTACCTCATTTAGTATCTCATCCTGAAATGGGAGGGAAAAGTGATCTCTTTTTGTTGCCTCATTGAGTGGACGGTAATCCACACACACCCTCCACTTTCCGTTTTTCTTAGGAGTGACAACAATGGGAGAGACCCACTTTGAATTCTCCACTGGATAAATGAAACCTGCTGCTAGAAGCTTTCTTACCTCCTTGAATAAAGCCTGCTCCTTGATGACTCCTAGCCTTCGTAGCTTCTGAGCCTTAGGTGTGGCCTCTGGCTTCAACTCAATTTTGTGTTGGACAGCATCTACTCCACGCACATCGGTGTAGTCTTTAGCAAAAAGCCTAGGAAATTTCCTTAGCACACATTTGAACTCCTCTCTTTCATCCTTTGTAAGTGTTGTAGATAGCATACCTTCTAGCATTCTTTCATCTTCCACTTTTTGGTTCTCTTGGGAACCTACCTCCTCCAAACCTTGACAAGAGGTCTCTTGGGTTGTTGGCTTAAACCTTACCCCCATGACTTCGATGGAAGACTCCTCTTCAATAATGCTACCGCTACTTTCTTCTTCTGAAGTGTTATCGGTCCAACCTTCTTCCGTCTCACTTTGAGATGATTCTTCATGGAGCTCCTCTTGACGTTGCTCCTTCATGTCAAAGACAACCTTCTTATGATTTTCGTTCCTGCAAATTAGCTTTCCACTCTCCCAATCCTGCAAAGCTCGCATTTTCATTAGCCATGGTCTCCCTAGGATAAATGGGTAACCATTTCCTTTGGTAGACATGACATAGAAATCCACTGCCTTCTTAATGCCAAAGGCCTCCACAAAAACATTTTTACAAATGCCTACCCACCTAGCCTTGCTATTGTTTGCCATCTTGACCTTAATTTTAGGTGTCTCATGGATGTGCATGCCTAGTTTTTGCATGACTCCCTCTGTCATGATGAAAATTTGTGCACCCCCATCCACTAGACCTTTCCTAACTAATCTCCCTTTTATGTAACAATCTAGCACACGTGTAATGTCCTCATTCATTTCATCTTGTGCAATTTTTACAACAGGCACACTCTCATTTACCTTTCTCCTAGTGCTAACTGCCCTTGTTAAATCCCTCCTAACTTGTGGACATAATGCAAGAAATTGAGGCCATGAGATAGTAGGGCCCTTACCTCTCATGTCTTCCAACAGGTTGT
The DNA here is from genome assembly GCF_014529385.1 of Adiantum capillus-veneris. Taxonomy (NCBI): domain Eukaryota; kingdom Viridiplantae; phylum Streptophyta; class Polypodiopsida; order Polypodiales; family Pteridaceae; genus Adiantum; species Adiantum capillus-veneris. Next base: position 54,052,501 of record NC_140949.1, on the reverse strand, counting down.
ATGGAGCCATTCCATGTCCAAGAGGAAAGTCTTGGAGGTTGATACGACGTCAAGTCCTCTTGGCTTCCTTGGTCTCCTTTGCCTTCTTTTCTCGTCGATGGTCACTTTGTGATGTAACTCCTTCTTTCTCCTGACCTTTCCCTCGACCACGCTTAACGCCATTTGCTCCCATGTCAACCTCTCTTGAATTTGTCACCTCTACCACATGCACGTTTGGGTCTGGCAAAGGTGGAACTCCTTCCACTCCTTGTGGAGGTGGTCTTGCTCCATTTGGCCTTTGTATAAGCCGTGGTTGCTGACTAGTTCCTTCACCTGCATTCATCACTGGGTAATTCAAGTTAGGTCTCCCTGGCTCCCCACGGGGCCAAGGACAATTATATATCCCATGTCCAGACTCACCGCAATTCCAACATTGCAAGACTCTCCTAGGTCGTGGGTCTCGCTCTTCAGACTTCTTTGCTTGTCCCTTTGGACCTACAGCTTGTGCAAGGTGAATTGACAAGCTGCTTAAAGATTCATTTAACTTCTCAATCACTTCCGCCGTTACCTGAGGAAGCTCCTTAGATGTTGATGCTTGTGACTTACCTTTGGGTCTAAGACCTTCTATTGGAACCTCCCCCCTTAAGCACTTGAGTTTCCTATATTTCTCAGCAGTCCTAGTTTCAGCTGCATCAAAGGTAGCAGGTGCACCCGCCTCGACTTTTACCTTAAGGTCAGGAGAGAGTCCCGCTATGAACCTCTCCTTCTTTAGAAATTCTGCACCATCACCAGGATTAGCAACATTTCGTATCCATAGAGCCCAAAGACGTAGGAACTCTTGCTTGTACAAGTAGTAGTCATCTAAGTCTTTTTGCTTATGAGAAACAATGTCTTGCCATAATTTCTGAGTGTTTTGGGGATCAAAGAAGTATTTCTTGAAACGATTCAAAACTTCCGTGTAATTCCCTTTAACTTCCTCAGGCAAAGAGTCAAACCAAGTGCTAGCATTTTCCTAAGGACCACCTCAAACATTTCTACACGTTCTTGATCAGTTACTATCCTTGATACGGCAAGACATCTTGAAATTCGCTAGAAATAATTCTGCATCCTCTCCATGCTCTCCAAAGAAAAGAGGATATCCAGACATTTGGCGTTGGCTCTCCATTGAATTGATTTCAAAGTGACGCGTTTTTGTTTTTTCTTTCTTTAAAAGATTTACACAATAATATTTTCTAAATTGCAATCTATTCTACAACAAAATAAAAATATTCACATCAAATGACCTATGATAATCAATAAGAGGTAGAATGACATGGTTTGGTGATGCGAGAATTTCTCCTACTCTTTGGGCACCAAACATGAATACCATACGTTGTTGAAAATGGATTTTTCTACTAATTGCAATGTTTACTTTAATGTGTGGAGTGAAATGAAAGGGAAAAACCTGTATTCCTGGGCCATTATCCATGGTCTATGCATGACCTAATTCTTAAAACAAAACAAAAATATAAACGTCCAAACTAAGGTCGTACCTAATGAGAGGCAAAATAAAAGGATTTACTGATGCGTTTATCTCTACCAACCTAAGAGGACCTAAAATTCTATGAATTACTCGCTGAAATTGCAACTTAGTACTAACAATTATGTGTACCTTTTGCCTTGCAATGGGAATGAAGGGATCATACAAATTCTCGTGATTCATGCAAGCATACTTGATTATGCTAAAGGTTGAGCCTTCACAAAACATACACAAGCCTGTCCTTAGTGGGGGCACCAAAATTGAGGCGGTCCGGGGCGGGCAATAAGAAGAGCAACCTCTAGACACCCTTCAAGGCTCCCGTTCTGCTCAATGGGGCTGGGGCAAAACACAACACAAACCAAAACAACAAACCCACAGCCAAATCCCAACTACACAAGGGGCACCACCTAGTTTAAGAGCGAACTAGGACGCAAAAGAGGAGAATCGTTAGAGCAACCCACAAACAAGCAAGGAATTTACACTAACCCTAATACCAATGGAACACTCGCACACACTAAAACACGAGAGAGAGAGAGAGAGAGAGAGAGAGAGAGAGAGAGAGAGAGAGATGGTGTACAACTTAGCTTCAACTTTATATTTTGCACAAAAAGGAACTTAGAGCTTGCGGAATCAAGTGACAAGATTTGGTTATAGCATCACTAGCACATTGTCTTAGGGTTATGGGAGCCCTCTCACCATCCACCCTCTTAAAATGGTAGCCAAACAATAGCCAATGAATCACAAGCAACAAAACAACAACCTTCAATGAAACAAGTCACCTTATGAAGCTGAATGAGTTTGCCAAGCCAAATTGGAGGAAGGAAAAATATGAGGTTAGAGTATGTACATATTGGACAAAAATATAATTATGGTGTAAGAGGGTGAAAGAAGGTGTACATAGGTTTAATAAAACACACACCTAAGTAGAAATATTTAAATAAAATACCAAAATAATTATAAAAAATCCCTATATTTAGGCCATATATACAATGAAATATTTACACACAAGAGGCCATAATATTTTTTTATTTTTTTATTTTTTTTATTTTTTTGGTTCAACTAGCCCAGTGACTAGCTAGCTGAGGGTTTTTAAGAAGATATGGGAAAAGCCCCCTAACTCACACACGCCTATGTACAGTGAAATGGTAGGGATAGCCATAGCGTTTGGGTGAATTTGGTAGGGTGGAGTAACTTACTATGGCAATTATGGAGAGCCGAAAAACGGCTATCATTAGCCCTCCCCCAGGATGATGGTATATTCATGTACCATCATAGAGCATCTTTTCCAAAGAGAGTGCTTCAGAGTCCTTGACGAGATCTTCATTGTTTGGCCCCTCAGAATTTTGGCTGGAGTTACACTCATGCTTCATGTAATAATACTTATATGAGACTGCGGCCTTTGGACAGATCTTTGGTAGATCCTTTGGTAGAAGGCGACTCAAATAGGGCTTCAAGCGATACCCATTTACCTTCCTGGAGTACCACCAATACATGCTTTTATCCTTTAGTACTTAAAACACATTCTATCCCATTATAGTTCTCTGATTAATAAAACTCTCTTTTAGTACATCATTATCTCTCTCGTATATGTGTTGTGTTCATCTCCTCCCTCTCCCTCCCCCTTATATTTTCACAATTTTGGGGTTTTGAGATTACTTATATACTTATAGAAACACCACTTTTATTGGGTTTTGAGATTTTTATCCCGAGTTTTATTTATAAATTTATGTAGGAAGCTCTAGGGTCTTGTGCTCGTTTTTAATAATAAGAACATAGGGTTGGGTTAGGATACACAATATGTAGAGTTGGGTTAGGATACACCATGTGTAGTCCAAAGGAGCTAGCTCGATTGGTTTAGTACTTGACTTTCATGACTCGAGGGATGGGTTCGAGTAAGGCCAATGACCCTATGCGATCATAATAAGGACATTTTCTTCGACTCACACAAGATCTGTGCAATTGAAACCCAAGAAAACCGGATACATGATATGTTGAAAATGAACTAAATACACAATATTCAAATACCATGTATTGAGAACTCTTTATGCAGACACATTTTGGGGCTTCTCTCCATAGGTAAATCCTCCATCACTGGTGTCTATTGAGATTCCAAGTTATATATAAAGGTTCTTCTATCTTTTGTCCCAAGAGTGTTTATAAAGTGAATACTCACTTCTTTGCTCTCCTAATTTATTTATTACATTGGAAGAATTATTGGTGATGGTGGTAAGTTCCTTAACACTAGTTTGGTACCAAAACAGGACACTTAAGTGTCCTTTTTTTACAAATTTAAATTAAATGCTACTTGCATTAAACACTTATTTAAGAAAACCCTGTTGATATGCTTGAAATGTTAGCTAAAGGGTCTTTTAAAAATATAACCTTGCATTTTAGAATCTACCATGACCAAGAAGTATACTCATCAAGTTGACCCTCGTAAGACTGCAATTGATGGTTTGAAGAAATCGACTTTATAAGCTCAAGAAAAAATAAAGCGACCTTGTAAAAAGTTTTACGGGTCTTTTCCATAATTTTTCTATTGATATTTGAAAGTTTTATGTGCAAAAAAAATGAGTTGGGAGTATATAAAATAATGGAATGTTCTATGTGTTTGATATAGCCATTTCAAGCATATCTTTGTATACAAAGAAAAATATGTTTTGATGTATTTGTGAGTTTTAGAAAGTGATACATTGTTTACCCTTTCCATTGAGGACTAAAGGTGGCAAGTACAAGGGATTTGGTATGCAATAATTATTGGATTATTTTAAGTATTTAAAACTTCATAAGAGAGAACTTTGATATTTTCATTCTTGAGACCTAAGCATTCAAAACCTCAAATAATATCAAAATTTCTATGTAGATCAACTAAATGTATCAAAGTACATGGTACATACACAACTGGGGTGGCCAAAACCTTGGTTTCAATGTTATTATGGAGAACAAGATTTTCAAGAGTTTTTGCACGATAAAAAAATCAAGATAGAGTTCAAGCAACGAGATTTTAGGGAGCCCAAAAAATACGTAGTTCTTTGGTTTCAACATATAAAGTCATTTGTAGTTGTCAAATTGCACTAGTATAGCCTAAATTCCACGAAGGACCTTCGGAAGACCAAAATTATGCTCTTATTCATTACGTGCTCAAGTATGAAATAATGTCTTTAACTTGCCTCTGACTTAAAAACTTATCTTTAAAGTGCATTCCATTGTTTTGTAATACTGAGTGCTAACACTTGGCTTTATAAACATAAAAAAAGACGATCTCTACAAATAGATATAAGAATTTTAAGATTTTTTTTGCAAAACAGCTTGAAATTTTACTAAAATTTATGACTTTGAACTTACCAAAATTATATCCATACGGATTTTATTTGGACACGGAGAAATCCCTCATAACCAACCTATGGTAGAAGCAAGGTATACAAAACTTCTTTCCAGCTTGACAAATAAATTGTCAAAAATTGGAAGGAAAACAAGACACTTTAGTGTCTCACGACATTTAAGTGTCCAATCACAAAACTAGTGTTAAATACTTATTTTTGGAAGTGTACAAAGGGTCAAGAGTGGATGACACAAATTTCTTGCTCTACAACCAGGGATCTTGACAGTGTTTAGACAACGTCGTTGAAAATTGCAAATATCTTTTGCGTCTCAATAGGGGTCCAAAAGGAGATGGTCGATCAAAGAGCAATGTGCAATAAGTGCTTCTAAACTTACCTCAACATAGGACCAAGAGGAGAGATGATGTAATTTCAATAGGTGTCCAAAAGGAGGTAGTCTATCACAGAGCAATGTGCATCTAATGGAGCTTAGACGACCTTAGGGTTAGATTCATTAAAGACCTCCAATGGTTAGTGTTAAAAGTCCTTTGACCTTAGGCAAGTTAGTGATGAGCTTGAGGTGGGAACTCAACCTAAACTTACCTTTGACCTTAGGCAAGCTAGGACTGAGCTTGAAGTGGGAACCTGACCTAAACTTGCCTTTGACCTTAGGGAAGCTAGGGCTGAGGTTGAGGTGGGAACTCCACCTAAGGTGCTTGTCATGCTTGATGATTAAGGTACTTGAGGTACTTGTCATACTTAATGAGAAAGGTGCTTGAGAAGCTTCCTATGCATGGAAGATAAGATGCTTCAGCCAAAAAGAGACCCTACACACTTAATGAGGAAGTTGATTGAGAAGCTTCCTATGCATGAGGAGTAAGATGTTTGAATCAAAAAGAGACCTTACACACTTAATGAGGAAGTTTCTTAAGAAGCTTCATATGCATAGAAGTCCCAAAGATAGGAGAATCTTTGACCTAACCTTCCACTCACTCAAGGTGCACTTCTTTTTCAAAAGGACACATGGGACACATGTCAAACTTTCACTAAGTTTAACCACATGGTGTGCTTGAATGCTATTGGTTGGGCTAAAGAGAGGTCCAATGAACTTCTACTTTCATCCAACAAATATCTAGATACTTTCAAGCTCTCTCTCTCTCTCTAAGGGGTAAGGAGGACACTTGTCAAAAGACTACCCATATACTTGAATGCATGCAACATGTGATTGGTTAGAGGGAGAGGGGTCCAATGAACGTGCAGCATGTGAAAAAGTTAGCCCCAAGCAAGCAACGCGGATGCTAGGTGGATATACACCACACACACATTTTGTGGATTCATTCACTTGGTGAGAGTTGAGGAACTCCACCTCCTTCTCCAAGCTTGTGAGAAGTAAAGAGCCTACACCAACACTCTTGGCTATGGAATGCAAATCCAACCAAGAGTCATCCTCCAATGCATAAGCTTTCCATCTTCTTTATCTTCATTATTATGCTATTATGTATGTTAGCAAGAAGAGTGATGATAAGTGAGGAACTATTTCTTTTTCCTATGGAATGTTTTTTCTTTTTTTTTCCTACCCTCATTCCCCGCTAGCTCTCTCCATCTTCGAAGGTGTTTGAGACCCTGGGACTGAAGCTTGGGATAGTTAATGCTTTCTACAATTTTATGTTATGTTTGTGATGCACGAAGCTTTCCATCTTCATTGCATCACGTAGGTCACAAGGAACACAAAGATTGTATTGTACCAAGTCTCTCTTCATGGGAGAAACTATAATACAAATGCCTATTGAAGCGAGGACCGGCTCCATATGAATCCGGTCCTCAACTATTGTCATGTTCTCTAAACTCTCTCTCTCTTGCAAAAATATTGTTCATGCCAAGTTAGCTAAGTACCATGTTTATGTTACTACCATCAATTATTAAGTTCACCCGCTATGCTCACAAAGTAATCTCACAAAAGTGATTCACCTAATTTCTTAATTCAGCTCCTCTCAAAGCTCATAAGCCATTTTCATACTATTTATTCAATGTTGTTTTCTCATTGGTTGGTCAATTGACTATTGAGATTAATGAGCTCACTCAATTTATCAAAATGTTGGCTACTTTTCTTTATTTAGTCCATAGAAAAGTTTTGGTGTGTCTTGAAAGTAAAAGTAGCACGGAAGAGACGAACCATACAAATGCTACAAGATTGATCAACCATACAAAATCATTCTGTAGAGATAGATGTATAATATACGACAGTACATAACAAAGTACAACATATTTTGAGAAAGATTGTGTGTGTGTGTGTGTGTGAGAGAGAGAGAGAGAGAGAGAGGGAGAGAGAGGGAGAGACTTAACTCCATAGGAATACTGCAAACTACTCTTAACGATGTATCAAACAAGTTTCGAACTCGAGACGTGTTATGCAAGAAAGAATCGGGATTACTAATCTACCATGATTAGGTGATAAAGTTTTGAATTCAGTACGTATTTTTCAAGAAAGAATTGGGACTACTAATCTACCATTATTAGGTGATAGAAAGGCTATTGCAACTTCCTCTTCTTATTCACACATCCGTGTGCGAGAGAGAGAGCGAGAGAGAGAGAGAGAGTGTAATGTACTCCAACCATGAAATAAGGTAATGTTCTTTTACGTGGATGATTGAGGTATGTATACGCTCTCTCTCTCTCTCTCTCTCTCTCTCTCTCTCTCTCTCTCTCTCTCTCTCTCTCTCTCTCTCTCTCAGGACTCAGTAACGTGAGATATTTCTCATAATGGTATATTTATTTCATTCTTACACATGGCTCTTCACAAACTTTGTATATTGGTTGACAAAGGTGTATGTAGGCAGCCTATTCACATAAGACCTGTTACTCCTTTGTAGTACATGTAGGCGGGGGCCCGGCGGGGATTTATACCCGCGCGCGGCCGAGGGGACTTCTACCTTCAAGGGCCCGGCGGGGATTTATACCCGCGCGCGGCCGAGGGGACTTCTACCTTCAAGGGCCCGGCGGGGATTTATACCCGCACGCGGCCGAGGGAACAAGGTGTTGCTTCAAGGGGTCCTGGCGCGGACGGCACCGGCTCAGGAGGGCCCGGCTCGGACGGGACCGGCTCGGGTCAAGTTGCCTTCTCGGGGGCCCGGCTCGGACGCGACCGGCTCGGGCGTGGTTGCGTTCCATGGGTCGACGGCCGTTTGCGTTTCGCGGGTCTTCGCGGGTCTTGCGTTTCGGGTCCCTAGCCCCACGTAGCCTCAGGCTCCGCCGCACCGCCGACGGGTCATAGCGTGCCCCGGGGAACCTTGCGTGGAGTCCCCACGGTGCGCGAGTGCGTGGAGTGAGGCTACAGTGTCTAGGTGGGGGGTCCCCTCCCGTGGCCGGTCTTGTCCCGCTTGTTCAAGCCATACCCACCTTCTTCTTCTGCAGGAAGGAAGGAAAACAAATAGTAAGCAGCCACGAGAGAGAGAGAGAGAGAGAGTTACCCTGTGGCCACCCTCGCCATCGCTCTCGCTGCTGGAGCTGGAGCCACCCTCGCCAGGGCCGCCCTTCACCTTGTTTTTAATCTTGCCCATGACGCCTTCCTTGTGAGGTTGGGGCTGATTTAAGCCAGGGGTTGCGGTTGCGGCGGGCTGGGGCTCGTCCTTTCTGTGGTGCAGCTTCCCCTCAATCTTCTCCTTCATGTTCGCCATTACGACTCAGGCTCGAAGCTTAAGATTTCCTCTTGCGTCGCGAGTAGGTAGTCAAGCTTGTGATCAGATTACATTGTGTAGTTACTTGCTTGCTGCCAGTATTTACTTGGTGAGCTTAAGGTCCCTTTTTCAAATAAGGCCACCATAGTGAGCCACTTGGACTAATCTTGAGTGTGTTAATCTTGAGCACACACTGCGGATCTTACATCCAATGGATGTCCGATGTCCAAGGAAGCAGAAGAAAAGCGGTCGAAAAGCAACATGCCTACTTTTCAACTAACACTAACAGGGCAGGGCTTTCCATGGGTTGCCATGAGTGCTGGCGCAAGTGCTTCAGCAGCAGCGAAAGCTGAAGGCACTAGTTGATCTTCCGAGGAAGCCTGGATGTGGAACACGCAGCTTGCAACGTAAAGGTGTGTATTTTATCTCCCCTCCATGCAGATGATGAGCAAGGAAAGGCCGGTCCCGCTCATCCAACAACTCCTTTTCTCGTGCATGTGTGCGCCCTCTGCCCTCCTCTCCTCTATCCCCTACTTCTAGGATCTTCTGATCAGCGAGCCATGCCAAAGGATAGCCCACGCTCACCATCAGCGCCACCTCGATGCGAGATCTCCTTGCCCTGCTCGGATTCCACTCTTCCCTCCAATTATGTTAAGTCCTGCTCTTCCTCATTCATCAAAAGAAAAATTCAACGTTATCCTTCGGTTGCTACGAGCCGCTAACCACCTCCTATTTCACGATTTCACAGATTACTCTATATCTTTTCTTGCATGAGCAAATTTTGATAGCAAAGAGGAATCACGGACGCTATATTCGGTTGCTCTTTAGAGTCTTTACCATCATGGATTGCCTTGACAAAGCTGCTCGTAGAACATAGAGATGTTGAGAAGCTTTTGCAAGAATTTGTTGCAGTTAGCAAGGAGCCCTTCACTGCAATAACATTAATTTTGAATGGACAAGGTATAAGTAAAACTGGTGATCTTTCAGAGGTTTTGAGTCAGGTGTTATTGTGTGCAGTCTACAGAGCACATCCAAGCAACAATTATCTGGCGCTCTTGTCCAATTTCAATTGAGCCAAACTTGTAGTTGCATGGGTGCCAATGCTTTTCTATCCCTTTGAATCTGCATGCATGCAGCTATTCGGAACCTTACCATGTGGCCATTGTCAAAGAGGAGGCCAGTGGTGCTGAGTTTAACTTTTGCTACAGGAAGTGGTGCTCAAATATCCTCGAACATTTGAAGCACTGTGACCTTGACGTCCATCAGGATACTACTCGAAAGGCTTTAGAATATGCAAAGAGGATGAAGCCTACAAGCACCAATTAGAGAGAGAGAGAGAGAGAGAGAGAGAGAGAGTGAGTGAGTGAAGGGAGGCTACGTGGAAGAGTTGCGAGGGAGACACCTGTTCTCAACAACCGCTAGATCGATCCTTCCGTCCCTTGCAAAGATTGTGCATAGACGCAAGTGCGTACGTAGACACGACGTATGCGAGGAGAGCAACTAAATGGAGAAGAATGATATTAACGCAACAAATAAAGGTAGTGGAAATATATATATCACCTTCCAAGAAGGACTTAGCGTGGGAACGGCTTGCGATGGAGGTGCGGAAGGTCCATGATGGATGTCCAAAGGTTGTAGCTGGTAGCGGGTCATTTACGAGCTCTAGCACATGAGATGCATAGTGAAAGAGCTGTATGAGTGGTACATAATACATTGTCTAGCTTGGTGGGACATCTGCCATTTTGAAATTTGGAGAGTGTTGGCTGCTAGATAGATCGTACATTTTAGAACACTAGTTTACAAATTATAATAGAACTTTGAGAAGTCTCTCCTTATAACATGAAAGAGCAGGGACTCCCGTGAGAGCTTGAAAGTGGCTATTGGAGGCCCAAAAATGATGGAGATGCTTATTGCTTATTATTGCTCAAAGCACGTGACTTTTGGGAGTTCAAAAACATAGTTCAATGCAGAAAACAAATCTAATGCTATTGAAAGCGAGATCGTCACAAATGCCTTGAAGGTAAAGGGTATCAATGGATCTTTTACACTTGTTTTGGTGACGAGCTTGAGTATGCGGTCTCTATGTCCACAAACACACACTCATTAGATCTTCACCTTTGGGCAGTGTTGAAGAGAGTTGTTACTTGATTGAGACCTTGATTGAAATCCCTTGGAAATAACATACGTTAAACGGATTGATAAATTCGGTGTCGTATTGCCTTGAAACATAGGTTGACTTGCTGAAAACTATAACGTGGGGCATTTACAAGTTTGTGGTAGCTTGCCGCAATGCCCATTAGGCAGTTGAATGCAAGATAGTATGGGCTTTATAATAATCGTTAAATATGAGACCATCTTCACCAGTTTCTGGCTTTGTTTCAAAGATGAGTGACATCAAGCGAAATACCCCATCCTTACTAATCGCCATGAGCATCACGTAGTAGTAGTTCGTCTGATCCGTGTTTGGGTAATTGAGGAGCAGAGAGAGTATGGTGCCTTCTGCTATGGGGACACCGAACTCAAAACGTGCGTTAGTCAGTAAGGAGGCAAGAAAAAATATTGTTGACCAAAGCCGCTTACAACACACACACACACACACAGAGGCTAATATTGATCAGAGGATATAGAACATAAAGTTAGATCTGCTTCTCTTTAGGCTTAATCAATATCCTACATGTTTTGTATTTGCCTTAATGCGTATTTTGTGTATGGCAAAGAGGACATATAATCACAACACTGAACGTTTTGATTGGACAAGTTCGCTTCCAGCTCGACAATACTGCAAGGTCCGTTATCAACATCCAATTTTCCATGTCTATGTGTTTGCTTGGCGCAACACATAAACGCTACGGGGCAGGGCACGACTTCCGTTTCTTATAATTTTTGGAGAGACCACAGTGCCAGCTCTCCACCATACTTTTGTATGGCACCTTTGCATGACGTGCACAATACTTTGCAATTTCGATATGTGACGTTTTATTGCAAGATGATATGTTTCACATTTCTTTTTTCTAGCTTGACTCAAATATCGGCTTATAAATTGGACAATCAAAAAGCACCAGTACAACATTGTAGGTCAGTAAAGCACTTCATTTCTTATTCCAGTTCGTTGATCCTTTATCCATTTGCTTATTTTAGAATTTTGGACATTACTTCCTTTGGTTCGGTTTATTTGGATGTTGTTTCCAAAACTATACACTCATGTCGATTAACATCTGCACATTTTAATTACAAACACAACTCTTTGCATACGGGTGCAAGCCAATGCATGTGGTGTATTACAATAGTGAATGCACAAGTAGTGAATTACAATAGTGAATGCACCTTGTGCATCTTTATTTTAGCTCTAACCATTTTCTTTTTTCTTTGGAGCCACGCTCGTAGTAAAAATAGCGCTTGAGCTAATTTGTCGATAGTGCCAACACAAATAGACTCAAGGATAGACAAGAGCAAGGACTACAAGGTATGTTGTTACACGTCTCTCTCTTTTTGTCTCTCAATCGAATCAATGCAAAAAAATGACTCTCTCTCTCTCTCTCTCTCTCTCTCTCTCTCTCTCTCTCTCTCTCTCTCTCTCTCTCTCTCTCTCTCTCTCTCTCAGGCAGTGCCGTCGTTGGCAAGTTAGTGACGGCCTTCTTTACTTTGCTACTTAATTTTTGTATGTCCTTCTATGTTGTATAGATGTTTTGTAGCTATGCCCACCAAGCAAGACTAGTTATGCCCTCTTGGCTTTCCGACAAGTGTCTCTACGCTCCTCCTTTTTCGACACTTGCCCTAGCCACTTGTCCCCTTCACTAAAAGTCAAACAATGGCACTTCATGGCTCATCTCTATAATTAAGAGGCAATTCGCGCAAGCTGGGACCAGCTATGTCAAGAAGGCTTCTAAGAGATTGCGAATTTTAAGAGGGATTGGGGTTAACCCCCGTTTAATATTCACTCTTCCATGTTTCATTTTCGTAAAACTTGAAAAAATTCTTTGGATTAATTATGTCTCTACCACAACAAAAATAAATAAAAATCAAAGATCCCTCTATAGATTCTCTCTCTCAATTGGAGGCGAGGACATTGGGGAGCCGCGTCTCTCTCTCTCTCTCTCTCTCTCTCTCTCTCTCTCTCTCTCTCTCTCTCTCTCTCTCTCTCTCTCTCTCTCTCTCTCTCTCTCTCTCTCTCTCTCTCTCTCTCTCTCTCTCTCTCTCTCTCTCTCTCGCAGTCTTAGTTGACGCACGATGATGAGTTAAGGGTTGTCGGGGCGAGAGTGAGTTGAGGCGCGCTAGAAGAGGGAAAGGACAACATAGAGGGGGGGAACTTTACCCTTTTCTTTCCTTTTTTTCCTAATTGATGTATTTTAATATCGCCCATCCCATTAGTGCTCACATATCACTTACTTTGAACTTTTTTAATATCCGGACACCCACCCAACGCATATCTTACTCTATACAAAAGGACGTAGAGCATCCTAAAAATATTGTGTTTTATGCGTTTGACGCGTGGCAGTCTGAAAAATGGAGGTGTTGCTAAAAACAAAGAATTTTTGAACTACAAATCGTGCTCACGTAATTGGCGGCCAAAGATGGCGCTACTCCAACTAAACAGACAGGCGCACCGAGAGAGAGAGAGAGAGAGAGAGAGAGAGAGAGAGAGAGAGAGAGAGAGAGAGAGAGAGAGAGAGAGAGAGAGAGAGAGAGAGAGAGAGAGAGAGAGAGAGAGAGAGAGAGAGAGAGAGAGAGAGAGCCTCTCCAAAGAGTATAGAACTTCTGAGAAATCACTTTCAATTTCGTGCAAGCAGCTATGTTCCAGGTATGATCAGAGAGAGAGAGAGAGAGTTTCCCTGCAATCAGTTGTCCCAGGTGTGTGTGTTGTGTGTGTGTGTGTGTGTGTGTGTGTGTGTGTGTGTGTGTGTGTGTGTGTGTGTGTGTGTGTGTGTGTGTGTGTGTGTGTGTGTGTGTGTGTGTGTGTGTGTGTGTGAGAGAGAGAGAGAGAGAGAGAGAGGCTTACATAGTGTATGTCCCAAGACCCAGGTATGTACACACACACACACATACAGAGAGAGAGAGAGAGGCTTACACAATGTATGTCCCAGAACCCACGTATGTATCTGTGTGCATGTGTGTGTGTGTGTGCGTGTGAGAGAGAGAGAGAGAGAGAGAGAGAGGCTTACACAAAGTGTGTGTCCCAGATGTGTGTGTGAGAGAGAGAGAGAGAGAGACTAGAGAGAAAGAGTCTTTTTTGCCGACGACTATCCCCGTGGACACAATGGAACGTGTTGGCATTTGCGCTTCTCATGGAAGGTTGCAATGTTTTTTGTCCTTTGGATCCCCCTTATCTTTATTAATTGCTACTGACTTGCCCGTTCACGGATCAAGGCCCTCAGCATCCCCCTTCCCCTTCTCTCTCTCTTTCTCTCTAAAAGTGATGGGAATGGCAAGGTCAATAGCCGCCATTCACAAAATGATGAGCAAGCTTGCCTCGATTACGACAACCAAACGTGATGTACTCACTACCTTCCTACACCCCATGGCCAAGACTTGGCCACTGTCAATGGGCGCTATCAAAAGTTACAAGCTGCTCATTGCTCTCTTGAAGCTACAAGGCCCATTAATGGTTGGAGGTTGCACCAGGCTCACATTTACTATTGCTGCTCAATGTTGGGTTCAACAATCAAAGTCCCTTTGCTTTGCATTTCCATGACCAAGTGCTAGATGTCCAGCATAGCTTGCCCCTATTATAACAACCAGCCGTGATGTACTCAATTCCTACCTACACCCCATGGCCAAGACTAGACCTTTAATTGGCACTATCAAAAGTTTCAAGTTTCTCACTGTTGGCTGGAATCTATATGGCTGGCCCATTAATGGTTGGAAGTTTCATGAGGCTGGCTTGTTGATGTTGCTGCTCAATGTTGGCTTTAATAATCAAAGACCAGTTAGATGGTGGGGAGACTGCCTTGGGCTTGACATCACCATGTACCAAGCATCAGCAAGTGTGGGGTGCATGGAGAAAGCACTCATCCTTGCCATGGCGAGATCAATCAACTAGCTATAATAGTGAATTGGCAGCTAGCTACAACATCGTATAGCTCTTGTTAGAATCTTCATGACTTTTCACATACAGTAGATGATCATAATACTTTGGAGAGTGGGAATGGGGGAACACGCCCGGCACAAACACAAGGGACTCTCTATAGCTCAAGGTATTCACAGCACCACTACCCTCTCAGAAAACACCTTCAAAGAAACAATTTACACTAGCAGACCACCGCGTGCTCAATTTCCACAATTCACACACTCCACAAATCCACCACACAAAGCACACGTGGCTACCACGGTCTGTCTCCACCCTTACACACACACACACAGTCGCTCAATCTCACTCTCTCATGCAAATCATCACCGGTCCGGGGGGGTACACACATCCACGCAGTCGGCACCGAGGGGAAACATGAAGGCAAGAGAAAGAGAAGGGGGGAAGGGGAAACAACAGCAAGAGGAGGCAATGGTGGCTTGATTGCACTTCAAAATACATATACACCGTCTTGCACTCCCATCACCATGGCCAAGTTACAAAGGGGCTAACTTGCTAGACAACTCCACTTTGCAGGCTTCAAACGGCACCCGAAAGGCTAGGAAAAAAGCCCCTAATTTGATCCAATTTTGACTTTTATAGGGGGGGCCTTTATTTTGAAAATTTACACTTTAATTGGTCTACCTGGCACCTTGAATTGTCATTTTTCGGAAAGGGGCACCGCCTTGCTCTATTTGCTCTCTTCTTCTCTCTTTTGCTCTTGGGGGGGGCATTAGCAATGTCGCTATTGCTCCTTGGCTTTTTTCTTTTTTTTATCTTTCATTTCTACCCCTTTGTGGGCTCAGCCTTGCATTGATCTATTGGCTTGACTTTGACTCTTTCCCTCTCTCTATCCGACTCCTCTCTCTTCTTTTCCTCTCTCCATTTGCTCCTATTTCGCCCCAACTCTTACCTGCCCACTTGCCCTTGCTTTGGCTCCTGCTCTTTGCTTGGATGGCCTTGGAATGGTCCTCCTTTTTTTGCCTTGGCCCCTGCTTTTCCCGGACCTTTTGCTTTTAGCTTGGCCCATTTGGCCGCCCTTGAGCTCATTCTCTCTCTCTCTCTCTCTCTCTCTCTCTCTCTCTCTCTCTCTCTCTCTCTCTCTCTCTCTCTCTCTCTCTCTCTCTCTCTCTCTCTCTCTCTCTCTCTCTCTCTCTCTCTCTCTCTCTATGCCCCCTACCGCGGGAACCCTCCTCCTAGCAATAGCAATGTCGCTATTGGGGCGCGGGGGGGGGGGGGGGGGGGGGGGGGGGGTCCTCTTGCCCTCACAAAAGATTGGGCCCCAAGGCCCCCGGGAACGTGCCCTTACAGATGCCATGTCATCACTTCCCAGATAGGCGCATGCCACCAGTGCCACCCCCCTCGTCTACTGCACTGCCCAAAACCACCACGGGCGCGCCCATTGGCCGCCTCGCGCCGCATGTAGAGCCGCAATCGGCCCTAGTAGCACCCCCTCAGGGGTCCGCCATCGCCACACGAAAGGGGAGCTTCCCTTTCCCTTGCTTCATGCTACTGACTGGACACGCCCTGGCTCATAAAGCTTAAAATGGAAGCGCCACCATGCGCATGTGGGTTATCCCCATGCCACATGGCAGTCGCTCAGGCATTCCCTTTTAGAATGGCCTCCAAGGGCTCCAGAAAACTCACCATTTCAAAACCCCCCTTTTTAATTTGCCTTCTTCTCCATGCTCCCCTATCTTGCTCCCATACCAGTCGGTCAAGCCGCAAAGCCATGCCAGTTCTCCACTGAATCGGCCCTCGAGCCGTGCAAACCTCACCACATTCTGACTCCCTTGAGTTGGCTATCCAAGGCCACAAAAAACGGAAAAAATCATCTCCAAACCTTTCATTGCCCACGGCTTCCAACTTCATCTTCCTGTATCTAGAAAACCAAGAATCCGATTGACGCGCCGTCGATTCGTGCTAACTCCACATGATGCACACTATCACTGAGAACCTTGGTAAGGCCAAAATGATGCCAGATGGTGCATTCTCCAGTGCGGTCAAATGGGCTCAGACCCGGCCCCCGAAAAAAATTCAACTGACCTTAACTTGCTATCCAGAGCTCCGATTCGCAATCCGAGAAGACCGGCATTCTCCACAACTCAAGCACTACACATGTTATATACTGACATCAGCCCGGACCACCTGTCCCCAGCTGCCTTGTCCGTCGGGGATCTACTACACACTCCAGCTTTAAACTTTATTATCTCGCTCACCGGGGCTTTGTTTGACGAGTTCTTTGGACCTGCTTCTAGAGCACACTGAGCACTACATTTTAGGACACTAATTTGGCATTTGGGACACCTTCGTTTTTCATCCCGCACTTGCAAAACTATAACTGTATGTACAAACTATGTACAAAAGCTTTATCTCCTTTCCCTCGTACACTGCATGCCTTAGGTGGTTTGCCCACCCCCCTTGACTACAATTTTCTACACCTCAGGCACTAAATCCCTCTCGAAATACAGCTTGAGCCGCACACCATTCACCATGTTCCTAAGAAGCTTGCCATTTGCTCTTACCAGCTGATACGTCCCATTCGGAAAGGCCTTCCGCACCTCTCCACTTCTTCTGAAATGTGAAATCTAGCTAGCTTGCGTACTTCATGACCAGGTCTCCTTCGTCTATCTTCTTGTCCAGCAGGTTCTGATTGAACTTGGCAACCCGCTTCTCTCTCTGCTTCACATAGTAGTTTGCCACTGCCTCTCTGTCCATCTGCAAAGCCTCCAAACTAGCCATTCGATCATGTAGAACCCCTTGTTGAGTGGCATTGACACGCCACATACCCTTCAACGCATCTAGCTGTGCATGCATCGGTAACTCCGCCTTCTTACCATAGACTAGCTCGAATGGAGTGAAGTTTGTAGCTACTTTATAGGACGTTCTATACGTCCACAGACACTTCTCTAGATTTGCTTCCCACTCAACTTCCTCCTTATACACATACTTCGTTAACATCTTGAAAATTTGACCATTAGCACTCGCGACTAGACCATTGCATTGGGGGTGATAGGGCAAGGAAAACCGATGCTGAATCTTTAACTTTTCCACTAATGCACTCATGAGCTTGCTTCTAAACCCCTGACTCCTATCAGGAACTAACACCCATCAAACTCCAAAATGGCAATAGATATTATCAAACACAAATTGAGCCACCACATTAGCATTTACTTCCTTCACTGCTTTGGCCTCGACCCATCTTGTAAGGTAGTCAATGGCTACCACCACGTATTTCTTACCGCATGTAGACTTTGGGAGAGGGACTATGGCATCCAGACCCCACTTCTCGAAAGCACCTTGTGCGATGATGGCGCCCTGTGACTCTGCTACCAATCGCCTTTCACCTATAGTTTGACACTTTTGCACCAATAATGCACGTCCTTCACTATGGAAGGCCACCAAAAGCCCTCTCTAAGCACTCGAAATAGAACCTGATCTTTGCCTTGATGTCCACTCTCTTTATGGCATTGATCCAATACCATTCCTATCTCCTCTTTGTACAGCACCCCTCTAAGCACCTTGTCCCACCCATAGTTCTTAAGATCCTCACCTACCAGTGTGAATTTGCGGCCCTTTTGCACCACTCTTCTTTTTTGCATCTTGGACAAACCTTCTGAACATTGCCCTGTACACAAGAAACCTTCAATCTCCTTAAGAGTCTCCCTACCTGCATAAGTGGCTAGGGCCACGTATAAACCTGCAACATGCACCTGTACTTTGCTACTTGCTAGCTGATCTGCTTCTTGGTTTTGTTCTCTCCTCACATGCTTGAATTGGATCTCTTTAAAAGACTTCAACATCTTCTTGATGGAAAAAAACCAATGATTCAAAGAATCGCGCTTTACCTGCCATTGGCCCAATAGTTGCTTGATGACTAGCAACACATCTCCTTTCACCACCAACCTTGAAATGCCAAACTCTATGCACTGCTTTAACCCCAAATGCAGAGTGAGATACTCCACCTCGTTATTGGTGTGGACATCCTCCAGATCATACGCCTTCAAAAATATAGCTTTGCCGTGTGGGTCGTGTATCACCACACCTCCTCCTGCCTTCTGCATGTTAGCAGCAAGCTAACACGGACACCATTTTTCAGAGTTCTCCTTGTAAAACAATTATTATTTTGATAAATCGAGAATATTGTAACTCCTATTTTCTTGGTAAACTTTGTAATCAATGAGCCGGGGCTACAAGCTTCCAGATTGTATCAACCAGACAATTCCCAGCTTTGGTAGAACTCTAGATTATAACTTTTGACCACCCAAAAACCTTGGCTAAGGTATAAAAGCCAATTTTTGTAAGTTTTTCGATAAGAAATACATAGCGTGAGCTAACGACGCTCACTTCTCTCCTTCTCGTGCTTCCTACTCCCTCTCCGGTTGTCACATTGCGAATGCGTTTGTTGCATTGCAACCGCGGGTAACAGCTCTACGCATTGACGTAAGCCATTCACAGTATTTCGTAGCTTCTGGCATCGTCGACCCTCGGCCTAATTTCATCATAGCTAGGAATTTACACTTTTGAAACGAAAACTAAGCATATGCGGGGTATTGGGGCATCATTGCTAAGCATTTAGATGCATTCTGGGTCGAAAACGACTAGGTCAAAAATCCACAACTGTTAATAATCGCGATTTTGGAACTTGACCTAAAGTGGGGTTTGAGACCATAGGCATGTGTGCTTAGGTCTAATAAACTTGTCCTAGAAGTTTCGTTACGTTTGGATGTCATTTGATGTTGTAACGGATGTGATTTGCTTGCCGATGAGCGATTGGCTTTTGGTGATTTCAATCACTTGAGTGTAGCTTGAGTTAGATGCGAGTTGTTAGTTGTTTTCCAAGACATTGACAACCTCTTGTAGCCTCTATGCACTAGTCGAATCAGCTTCATCCCATGGTTTGACAAATTAATCGTGGTTCTCGCTAATACTGCAATAAGATAGGATGGTGAGGTTAGACATGCGTCCCACATTTGACACCGTTACTGGGGATCGAAGAGACCTAAACTAGGGAAAAACACGAACGTCTTATGTAATTGTCCTTTAACTTCCTCTAGGTTCGCCTAGAGTTCAAAACTTTCTTTTAGGAACCGTATAGCTTAAGATTGTCGTCTTTGGCTGTGTAGAGGTAGCTTGGAAGTAATCGTACTTGTTGAGTACCTTTAGGACTGTAGGATTGTAGATTTAGATTAGGATTTGGAGAATGATTGGTAGATGAGACAAGTCTTAAGATCAAGACTCTGAAAAACATTAAAAACACAAAAAAACGAGAGTTTATGGACACTTTCCACAACCCCATTGCATGAGAAACTAAGAGTAGGGTAAGTAGGATCCGAGGTGGATTCAGAACATTACTCTCTCTGAAAGAATCAAGTGTGAGTTATTATGTAAAGTTGCAAAATTTCAGGTCTATGGCTAGAAATAGCTTGAAAAGACTCGAATCCACTCAATCCGACTGGAAAGTAAGCCTAAGATTTGTCCGAACCAGTGGGTAAGCTCAACGACACTTCGAGGTAAAAATTTCAAGAAGTTGTTCAAAACTTAGATTATTTACTTTTTCTTGACATTTTAGGCCAAATTAAGTTTTGACTTGATTTATAGGCTTAAAAAACATCATAAAAATACTATCTTTGAGAAAATTGCAAAAAAGTGTTCATTTCAAGCCTCAAGTTATTAATCGTGATTATTAACTTTTTGCTCTAAATTGGCCAACATTCATACCATTGACTCATTGCATGTGTACAAACAACTTTTGTAAAGGCCCAAAAGATTTGGATCACTAAACTAGCAAAAAACTGGGTAAAAACTAAAGTTTGTACTGACTTTTTGAATCTTGAGTGTGAATTGAGGAAAAAATTATCCAAACTTGTTGAAAATTGATTCATAGGCTTATATTGATGTTCAATTGACCAAAAACTTACAAAATTTTGGCAAAAGTAAATAATCGTGATTATTTACATCTGCCCTGTTTTTGAACTTTTTTGACCAAGTTGGCATACCACTAGCTTTACCATGTTGTAATAGGCCCACAAACCAAATTTGGTAAGATTTGGATCACTGGATTGAAAATTGTGACAAAAATTGCAAAGTTAGTCTACGGACAGATAATTGATGACCATTTGACCAAAAATTGTCCAAACTTGATGAAAATTGGCTAGTGACCTTAACATAAGGTGCTTAACAGATCTGTGTCAAAGTTGGGACAAAAATTTATAAAAAATTATCAAAAGTAAATAATCGCAATTATTTACATCTACTTCAAAACTTGGTGATTTTGCAAATTTGAGTATACCACAAGGTCAAGCACATCAAGTAGACCCCACAAATCAATTTTGGTGGAATTTGGACCACAAAAATGAGACTTAAGCCAGATTCTCGAAAGCAGAGTCTGCGGACACGGAACAGAGGATAAACTTGATCAAATTTTATTCAAACTTGTTGAAACTTGCCCAAGGGCTTTAACAAGTTGTATATTACTTGCCAAAACAATCCAAAAAGTGCCAGAAATTAGCAAAAGTAAATAATCATGATTATTTACTTATGTTATTCAGAGGCTTCAATTTTGGCTTTTGGACTTATACAGTGTTAGACCAGCATAAAATAAGGCCACAAGACAATTTTGGGTTCAATCGGATCAAAATTGGTACAGATACACTCAGTTTACAGGTTACAGATTAGACCTTTGATTTTGCTAAAGCTGAATTTGAAAATCAAAATTTTGACTTCCGTAGCACGATTTGAAGTGATATACCAAAACCAATTACGAGGGTTCTCAAGAGCTCTATTGTCCTTATAGAAAAATAGCTAATTTGATTAATTTTGTACAGGAATCAGGTTGCAGACGAGAGACCAGTGGCTTGACAGAAAGTTACAATTGAATCAAGTGGAAATTGACGACAAGTCAATCCAAGGTGAGTACTCTATCCAGGGCTTCATAAGTCTATATGAACCTTAGATCGGTCGTGTGATAGAAAATCAAGGCCTATTCGGAGAAAAGACCAGTAGAGTATCCACCAAAGAAAGCGTGAATCAAGGCAATTCCTTGTACACAATTCCTGAAGAAGTCTCAGACACTTTTTCAGATTCAACATCCGAAATGTCTTTTTACTCGACTCACTCGGAAATCGGAACGACAATGCGCTATAAGCATATACTCTCTTTTTACAAGACTAATCGTCATGGAGCCTAGGTTTACTTAGATCCTAACGAAGAGTATGCTATTCGCATTGATGACCATGGTATTGAGTTCGAAGAAGAGGTTAGGGCAAACAAACAAGGAAAAATGTACATGGATTGAAACGAAACTCAATTTTTACAAGTCGAAAATCTTGATGTGGTAGACAAATGGGGATTAGAAGTAAACACTATAATCCCAGATATGTCAGCAAAAGAAGGACCAACAACTTTGGAATTGGAGGGATACGATCAAGTAGACTTGAAGCCTTTGAAACGGCTTAGTAAAAATAATCCTAGGATCGGAGTCTATTGTTGGGAAGATAGAAACATAAAAGATCTTTCGTGGACTTCTCATGCTAGACCGGGACAATTAACGGCCATGAAAATCATCTATATCTTCAAGATCAAAGATAAGGGATCTGCGGATCTACCAACTTACTTGTTTAGGGATTGTTATAACAACAATTTTGTTATGATGACTCCTGAGGAGGTAGAACAAACCAAATACCAAGGGTATTCCATACGCGATTGGATATTGGGTCAAGGACCAGAAACCACTCCAAGAGACGAACATCGTGAGAGATCATTTGAGAGTAATGTGAAGAAACCAGAAATCACCTCATCACGTAGAAAATCGGGTGACACTAAGGCCAGTCCAGGGCTACATGAGTCACTATTTTCGACAGACTGGTTTGAAGGACTCGGAACAGGACCAACTCCTAGAAGACCTGGAGTTGAACCGAATAGACTTGTCAGACCAGCTGATTTTCAAAAATGGGTTAGAAAATACAATGGATCAGGGGATCCATATGACCACTTAGCAAGCTTTAAGCAAGTGCTAAAAGCAGAGCATACATTCGATTTCCATATTCAATTCGAGGGGTTTGGAATGACATTAGAAGGAAAAGCTTTGACATGGTTCCAAAACATTCCACCAAGATCGATCATGGACTTGAACACATTAGCTTAAGGATTTGTAGCTGCTTGTTCTAAAATGGGGATTAAACATAATATGGTAGCTCAAATCTACAGCTTTAAACAGAAACATGGTGAGTCTGTTAGGGATTGTGCAACTCGAATGAAACAATACATTGCCAAATGCCTAGAGATGGAGATACCTGTGGAAGAACGACTTGTATCATTCTGGAGGGACTGCTAAACAAAGATCTTCATCCTATATTCTATAGTAAAACGCATACAACCCTAGAGGCGTGTGTGTCTGATGCTATTGACCTAGGAGACAATTGTGAGATCTTCAATGAAAAGGATGTCCCTAAGGATAACCAAAGTGAGAAGACAACATCCACAAAACTAGCACAAGTGGAACGGCTGCTGGAGTCTTACCATGTGGCGAGCGAGAATTGTCGAGCGAAGGAAAATCCGAGCAAATGAATAAAGAAACCAAATGGGCTTTGTTAGGAAAGATGAATGAAGATCCTACTTAAAGCCCTAAGTGATAGCAATAATACTGTTCAAAATGAGAATCTTTTCTAGAATCCCTAAGTAATCATAGCAATAGCATTGTTCAAAATTAGACTTTAGATTCTTTTGTGCAGTTGAGGCTTGATGTCGAGCAATGAGAAACCCAAGCAGGTAGCAAAGCTATTACAAACCATGCAATGATCCACAACTACATTCAACACCATAATTTTAATTTTAGCTTTAAATTTAGTCAACAATGCTCATACATCTACAAAGTTTCTAAATTATATTAAGAGACAATTGTCATATCTTATAACCAAAAAAGAGAGATTTCTTTAGGATTGTAAGATAACAAGTGGAATATTTAGTGGAATATAAAGAGCAACATATCATGCCTCTACACTTTAACAACAACAAGAAATGCTACGGTTCTATCTCATGACTATGAAGAGTCACACTCGTCATCAATAAAGACATTGCGCCTCTGACACTTCTTGTGGGTGTCAAAATCGTATCGTATATCAGTAGCCATGGTTTTTGCAATCCCCTCACCATAAACTGGCAACACACTTCCATACAAAAAGAAAAAGGTAAGTCTCATAATGCACATGTAAGCAATACATAACCTTCATCATTGAAACATAAGAAATCTCAAATTGTTGTTTGAATCATTATCCATAATTTTCAAATACTGAACAATCAATGATACCAAAAAGTGACAAAGTAGCATAAAAGTATGATGGAAACATAAGATAGTGGGGGAAAATGAAGTGTAAGGTGAACTTTCACTAGTCATCAAAGGGGTTGACACGCGAAGGCATGTCACCCACATCATCAACATCAAGAGAGGTGGAGGCCTCCTCTCTGCTTCAGTTTTTAGGGCGAAGTAATGGTTGCATATATACTGAAATCAAAGTGTCGTCATTGTCGACTGCTACACACACCCACCCTGTGCTTAAGCATGTTGCCAATACGGGTGATGTACCACATCCCAACTCCAAACAAAGACCTCCAGGCCTACAAAGAAGCTCCACAAAACATGCAATAAAAGAATGACTTCGTTGCAAGCCACCACGCCATGGCTCCCCGGATGATGATCTCGCTAGAGAAGACTTTGGAAGATGGTGCATCATGTAAGAATCCAAAGGTTGCATCCCAAGTCGATTGAATAGCGGAGTGCTCTCAACCACAAAGCAAGGTGGTTGCATGCCAACCCTATGCACCATAAGTAAGAGAGAACAATGACACTACACCACCACATAAACAATTAGAACAATAAAAATAACAATAACACACCAAAATGAGAAACAAACAAGTTAATTATGTAGAAGAGCATTACCTCAATCCGACCACCAAAGCTATTACCATAACCATAAGCTCCATGATGAAGGACTACAATGCGACGATGAATAGTCATCTCTGATGCATGACAAAATCTCTCAACTTAGCCAATGGTAGTGAATTAACTCCAATAAATGAACATACAAACATCTGCATCGTAAGTGATAGCTCACCATGCTCTCGCTCCATGTTTTCATCCACCCTAGTCTCAACAATCACCTCCTTTCCCTTGTGAGAAGTATTTGTAGCTTAGAAAAAGCAATAAAACACAATATGACCAGTATGTAAAACAAATAAGTTAAGAAAGAAGAGAGTTTAAAGCTCTTCAACAAATCATGGTTCAGTCTGTTTTGAGTAACCATTTACCTGATATTACCTCATTCACTCTAGGAGGTAGAGGCACATCGACGGATGTGCCACCAACTCTCATAGTATCGTGAAGCTCTCTCTCTCTCTCGCCAATACATGCCCAGAAGCCAGGTCTATCCACCATGGGCATGTCTCCATCTCCCAAGTAGTGAGCTTATGTATGGAAGGGGAGTACATGCATTCTTCCCCAGTAGATAGTTGTGCCCACTGCTTAGCTAAGAATGGAATCCCTGGAAGAAAGCCTTTTCCAACCAAGGATAATAGAAATCCAAAACAATCAAACAAAATAACATCACTACAAACTTTGTAATTATGAAAAGCTTGAAATAAAAGTATGATGAGCTTGACCTATATGCTAGCCGTTGAGATGCCATGCGTACTGTGTCCACTTTCTTCATAGCTTGCTTGTCAACATCTTTTGTCTTAGCTTCAAGAGAGGTTTCCAAAGGAAAAAGATAGGGTCGTGCTTCAAACTTGAGCTCCTCAAAGTAAGAGGCAAGAGAGCAATCATGAGGCAACAAAATACCACCAACAATGTTGGTGAAGTCCTCCACAAACTTTGTGGCTCTCTCAAAAATCCTTTCTAGAAGGCCTTCTATACAAATCCAACTACATAACAATGAAGATGAGAAAAAACTAAAACAATCACAAAAAACTAGCAATCGTACATCAAAGATTCTTGAATGTCAAAAGAAACTTCACTTACATGCGATACACATGATCTCCTTTCTTTAAACCATAAGATGCTCTAGTAATCTTGTCTGCCTCAAGCAAGGAAACCCATAACAGTTTTCTCAAGACAGGAGCATCATGCATAGCAATCAAGTTCAGCTTCTCAAGCGTAGCCCAACTATCAGGACCCCACTTGAGTGCAAGAACTCGAACCATCCAATCCGGTCCAAGATTCGGATCAACAATATTTAGCAACTGCAGTATTTGAGCAATGAGTAAAAAAACAAGTTTGAACAGCTATTACACTATGTGCAAAATACCTAAACAAAAATATTTCAACCACCTTTCCAACACGCTCTCCATATTTGAGTGCTAAATCATTCAATATCTTCTCCTCCTCTTTTATAAGTTCTTCATTTGTCATTGTCTGCCTAGCTTGCTCTATTCTTTGGCTCAATTCCTTGGACATTTCATCTTTCAACACATACTTATAAATAAATAATTTGCAAAAAAACAAGCACATACTCTTTGGCTCAATTACTTGGATATTTTATCCTTCAATACACAATTGAAAACACATAATTTTCAAAAAAACCAAACACGAGATCTTTCTTAAAAACTAGGCCAAAGACACTTACATCGTATAAGAGCTTTCCCAAGTATCGACGAGTAAGTGGATACCAAGGCTCCACACCCTTCGAGTATTTCTTACGGACTGTAGCAATCAACTTTTGATCTTTTTCTGGAAGCCCTGTTACATAAGCTTCATGATCTACTGCACAAATGTGAGAGCAGTTGACAAGCTCATCCCTAAGATGGGTGACCACAAGAGCATGTGTGTTCATGCTATTCCAAGTTCATATACAATACATACATAGTCAGAAACATAACGTATACATTTTTTACTAGAATATATGGAAAGTCATAAAACTTACAAATTCATTCTTTGCAAGCTACTAAGAAGAGCTATCTCTGGCACTCGTGTAGGGTCAATAACTGTACAAATCACACTACAATGTTTCTCTCAATCAGTGGAGAATCTCTCTTTAATAGCAGCCGTCCAAGCGATCGTTCTATGATTACCCTCCCAAACGTAGAACATTTTATCAGAAAGGGCTTGAATATTTGGTCTTTTAGAAAGCTCAATTTCAAACTCTTTATGTATATCAACCCATATTGGGTCCCATGAAGTAAGAAGGTCCTCTGCAAAATAGATAAGCATAGACAGAAAAGCATACTCAACTACTATTTATGAGAACAACAAAAAACACAGTAGAAATAGAAAGTAGAAAAGATCAAAGTAGAGAAATGAAATACTTGTAACATAAGCTTCCTCCTTCTTGAAATTCCAAATTGAAACAATAAAAGCTCCTTTTTCTTGCATATAGCCCTCCTTTGCAAAAGCAGATTTCAATCCACTAACATCATCTCTTAAGCCTCTCACCCTTGCATAGGGGATCAATCGACATAAAGGAATCGGTGGACAATCAAAACAACTAAACATGCGAGTACATTGAAGAATAGGGGATCAATCGACATAAAGGAATCGGCGGACAATCAAAACAACTAAACATGCGAGTACATTGAAGAATATCTTGTCCTCTATGCATTTATAGCTTGTACTCATCCCCTGTCTCAGTATCTACTGCTACTTCATCTCTTACAACATAAGGCACTATTTGTAAACATGCCTCTTGTGGAGCAAGAGATTCATCAACTTCATTTATGGAGCCGAGCCCCAAGTCTTGACTTTGCATCTCCTCTTCTTGTGTCTCCAAACCTTCTGTCATATCAGTGACAGATACTGCACTTATTTGATCACTGCTCTCTAATATACTTATAGCTTGAGTTGAAGAGAGTCGTCTCCCTCTACGACCTCGTCCATGAATTGAAGGACTTGAAAAACACAACAAAACCAATTTCTTTACTTCACTGAAACTGCCTCTAGGACTCCATGCCGACACGGATGCCTAGAGGCAATTTAAAAAATCAAAAACTTTATTTATTGATCATCCACCAAAACATCCAAGTCGGCGCGGATAACAAGAGGCAGTTAACAGATTTAAAGAAAGCATGCCCAATTATAAAATTTTATCTTAAGAAATTCCTTATAGCCATCCAAGTCGGCGTGGATATCTTGAGGGAGCTTACTGAGAATGAATCACTGCAAAAACAAATTGTCCCAAGAAACTCTTTCTAGCCATCCACGCCGACGTGGATGGCTACAGACAGTACTTAGAGAAGCTATGCAACTCTGCAAATCTCAAGACAGAGCGTATCTATAGCTAAATTCACACATTCAAAAATTCCTTCTAGCCATCCACGCCGGCGTGGATGGATACAACCAGTTCTAACAGAAGCTATATAACTCTGAAAACATTTGTCCCTAGAAACTCTTTCTAGCCATCCACGTCGGCACAGATGGCTATAGACAGTTCTTAGATAAGCTGTGCAACTCTGCAAATATCAAGAGAGAGCATATCTATAGCTAAATTCACACATTCAAAAATTCATTCTAGCCACCAACGCCGACGTGGATGGCTACAGCCAGTTCTAACAGAATTTATGAGACACCATCAATCACAAAAGCAATAGAAGGTATGCAGTAGTTTTGTTTATCCAAGAGATTAGGCTAAGAATGCATCTCTCCTGTACTTTAGTTTAGCCTCCTGTAATGTGTAGAAAGCTTTACGACAGGTTTCTCTATTCTTAAAAACTGTCAATAATTTAAATTAAAACTAGTAGCCTTACAAAACTTCATCTTAAACATTGGAAAAAAAAACAAGCTGTAGCCATCCACGCCGGCGTGGATGGCTATAGGTAGTTTACAAAGGTACCTGGCAGGAGGCTTTCGGGCCGAGGAAGACTCCCTTCTCCCCATGATGATTTCTATGCGAACTCCGAGCTTGACGATTTGTAGTGGTTAAGGCGCATATGCTGTAGAGATTGAAGGTTGAAGACTCTTATGGATTGCAAGATTGCTTGCTACATAGAAGATTGCTTGCTACAGAGAGTATATGGCCTCAGAGGGCGTAACTTGAGAGCAAGAGATGGCGGAGGTTAGCGCAAGAGATGGATGAGGTTAGCGGCAGGAGGTTTGAAGGCAAGACGAGAGGGATGAGGTTAGCGCATTAGATGGCTGAGGTTAGCGCAAGAGATGGGAAAGAGGTTAGCGCAAGGAGATTTGAAGGCAAGACTTGTAGGTCTGCAGCATAGAAAGGCTACTTTGAGATAAACTAATAATAAAATAAGAGCCAGCGCATCTTGTACCCGTTTTTGGAAAAGATAAAAGTAGAGGTTTTTTTTTGTTAACACACACGTCCTTTTGGTTTTAGCTTTAGCTCTACATACTGGGTTGTACCCGTTTTTTGGAATCGAACTAGATACCAGAAGGAGGTTAGGTGACCGGCATACAAGGAGAGTGCGAGCAAGTGTGTTTTTCTTCCAGAGAGGTGGCTTTAAGAGGTGTGGACGGCCGTTGGCCTTACACAAGACGCTAACGCAGGGCCTGAATAACGGTTTTTAATGCAAGAAAGCAATTGAAAAATCACATTATATATTAAAAAAATCAAATCTTTTTGTAACACTTTCCATGCATTGTTCGGGGAAAGTGTCCGCTTAAAATAACTATTGTAAAATTCGGACAAATGCAACAAATAGACATAGCCTTGGTTTTACCTTGTTAATCCTCTAAGGCAATGTACTTTGTCCCATATATTATCTCAAATGAGTCCTACTTTGTAGTATGTCTGATCCAAGAGTGGGGGAGACCCTCAACTAGAGCTTTCCTTCGATTACACATACAGCTAATCTGGCCTTGTTTCATGGAACTTTGGAATCAATCTCAAACTAACCTGTGTTGTCGAAGGCACATGTACAACTATTTGCATCCCTCACCATATTACCTGTTTGGGGCATAGTCCCAATGCTGGTAGATTAGCTTAGTGCTCACATATCCCGTTCTGTAGTGTAAATTGGGCTTGCAAATTAAATATTCCCAATCATAATACCATGGGACCTTGATTTTCAAACTTAAAAATCTCAGGCTTATTAGTTTTCAGTTATTTTTGCCGACCATATCTGACGCTTGCCAGCTTTTCATCTGTGCATCGATCTTCATCTCTCTACATGCTGTCGAAGGTGGAAGTTATGAGCTGTTGTCGGAGACTGCCGGGGCTTGCTTCTAACTAATCCTCGCATGACCATGCCCGTAGCTCAGCAGTGTGCAAACACTCTAAAATACGATTGGAGACAGTATTTGGGATTTGTGCATGGGATATTGAAGAGGGTAGGTGAAATTCGCTTGTCATTACTATGCACGATTAACTGAAAATCTTAAAACTCAAAGTGAATTATTTTTATTATAATATATTTTATAAAGCTATGATTTTTGTTCTTGGGAACACGAACATGAAATCCTCTTGGCGGCTTGCGGTTATGAATAGGATTTTAAGCATATCAGTCTATTATATTTACACCCGTTGTATCATTCAAATTCATGCCAATGCTTGCTAATATTTCTTACCTTCTGCTCTGCACACTATTAACCCATGGGGAGATGTATTATAGTTTTTGGTCCAAGGCGTGGACAGAAGCTAGTGCTTATGTTTGATACCAGAATTTATTCGCTGACAGTTGCTTCTTTGCAAGAACATTTTGAGCTTCGTGATGCTAATTTCTGTCTTCGTCCATTAACATTATCTGGACCGCAAGTCAAGGTAGAAGCTACTATATCATCAGATGGTGAACAAACTTTTATGCTTGATCATGAGCAGCACCAGTTCTACAAGGTGGATATGAGAAGTGAGGATCGGATTGATGCTAGCATTGGCAGAGTTTCTCAAGACAAGAAAGACAAGAAAGTACATCTCTCAGAGATCAATGCAAGTGTGATTGACATGATTAAGTGCATGCCATTGCAAAGCAATTTGTATATTGCGCTCCATCAAGCCAAGAAAGTGGTCTCTACTGATGAGCTCCCAGCTCATTATGATGGGTATATTGCTTTTGAATTACTGCCAGTTGGTCATTGTTCAGGTATGAGTGGTATGGAACAAAGACATGATAGTCACATGTGGACAGAGTATGTTACTTGTAGTAGTGATAGTTTCGATGGTGTTGTCAGATTTAGTAGATGCTCTGGGCATTTGCGTTGCATCAACATTGATTGTCCATTTTATTTGCGTTCAAATATGTCCAATGAGTCTCAATGGAGAGGTCAGCTTGTTAAATCTAGTCCTAAAGGATTGATCTCTTCTCAGTATGGCACACTGGTATGCACTCATTGTGGAAAAATTCCCGAATGTGTTTCTACATGTCATGCAGTTATTTACTATTGTTTGCCTAGAGATAAGCATAATTGTACTAGGTGTGCTTTGCATCTTGGAGAACATAATCATCCATGTTCAGAAGGGAGGAGTCAGATGGTTGAAAGTCACATTGATGAAATGTTGCTTGATCGTGCGAGTCGAGATCCTTTGGTGACTGCAAAACAATTGGAACGGGCCACCACCCATGATCTTATCATGGAAAAGCTTATTGGAGCAGGTTCAACAGCAACTGCTATGATTGAAGATTTGGAATTTGCTGAATTCCTTGACAGTGTGACTCCCCTTTCAAATAAAAGGAGAGTGGAACGAAGCTTGGAGTCTGCAAAAAGATCAAAGAATATCACTTCAAAGGGTCTTCAGGCAGTGCTTGACTTGAAAAGCAAGTGCAGATATCCTTTCATCCATAGTATCCTTTTGCCAGGTCAATTGGGTGAAAAGGTACAACCTCATGTATTTAAAATGTCAATTAAGGAACCAGACAGTGGAGTTGATTTGGTGAATCGGATGCGCCCTGGAGGTAATTTAGAGCAAATGTGGGTGCACTTTGATCATGTTCACCGTGTACAAGGATGGCCGACTATGTCAGCGCATGTCTATGACCCTTACGTGCGAGAGATGCTCACCATTGCAACTGCTGAGTTTAGCGTGGAAAATAAATATGCTCAGATTGAATTTTGGAAGATGCTGAACAATGTGGTTAAGGAACAGGGTTTTGATAAGCCAGAGTTTAGGGGATTTATGGCAGATGAAGCCAGTGCAAATTGGATTGTTGTATGTACTGTTTATTTTGGAGGAGCAAAGAGGTCTATTCCAAACAAAGAGAGATCATGTTTGTTTCATTGGGAGAAAAGTATGGTTCGACATACTGGCAAGTGCATCCGTCCCGCATTTCAAGAGGAGAACAAGATTTTGTGCCGCAAGTGGAGAACTGCACCTACAAAGAATGCGGTTGAGCATTGTAAGGGAGAGCTTAGAAGATTTTGGAAAACAGGAATGGCCATTGAAGGGGAGATTGCTTCGTTGGAGACATGGCTGGCTTGGTGGGATGTACGAGTGCCTCATTGGGGGGAAAGATTTGTATCACAAGATGCTGTAGGAATATTTGTCCCTAACACAAACTTGTCTGAGTCAAAACATGCTAGTATGCGAGCCTCTATTGGTTATAAGGATCACATAAGTTTGTATGAGGCAGCATGTGTAGATATGGCTTTAGCTGTGTTTCAAAGTGTGAAATATAATGCCTATTTGAAAGGTGTTGGGAGCTCCACCGGTCCCGGCATTAAAGATTTGGCAGGTCGCTTCATAAACCAACCTTCATCTGGTTCAGTGGCAAACAGGAAAGAAACTAGTTGACCTCACACATTCTTCAATGCATGAAATGGGTGTCAATAGTCCTGAAATGAATAGAAATATTCTCCAAGAAAAGAGTATTAGAAAAAAGAGGCCAATTTTTGCTGATGCGAATTTGTCTTGGAGGAGGATAGCCATAGGCCAGAGTATGTTACAATGACAACTTCAATTGGTGGGCTTCAGGCCAAAAAAAAAACTCCAAGGGATGTCCCATATCCCGAAGTAAATATAGCAAAGTTAGTTTGGGCAATAAGGAGAACAGAACCTGGGCGAAAGATGACTTGTTTTGGTGTGGGGTCAAAAGATGGAGATAGATGTGGGCGGTTCATTAATGATTGTTCAATGGATGCCAAAATAGGGGTGCCAGCTCCTTGTTTTTGGGGTCGCAGAAAATATCCTCCATCTGGTTCACAACAGGGAGGCCTTGTGGAAGGGTACATTTGGTTTTGTAACTCCAATAACATGCACACGTGGAAGGTTCACAGCATAGTTGAAGGGCCACCAGCTCCAGTTCCCGGTGTTTGGGTGGTTGCACAGGGCACAAATTTGCAACCTCAAGAGGTAACGCAATTGCAAGCCAATGGTTTTGTTTTGCAAGCAGGAGTGACATCAGCAACAAGAATGCATGAAACATTTCCATTGAACCAAAGAGTTGCTAGCAGCGTCCGTCCCAAATTTAGAGATGGAAAGATTGTGAAATGGAGATCACGATTAACAAAGGAGTTTCATGGCAAGATTGAAGTGGGTAGAACCATGGCAGCAGAGTTGGTGCGAGAGGTCATTGTGGTTTGCAATGAAACACATGTTTTCTATGTTAAGACTGTGGGGTCAAGTGCAAAGGGAGTGACATACTCTGTGACAATGTCAAATTTTCCTAGATGTACTTGCGAGGATTTTCAAAACCGAGAAAGCAAGCGCCTTGTGTACATGCCATGTAAGCACATTTACTTCATATTTATGCAAGTACTTGGCCTTGACCCTCATGCTCATGAGTTCATGCATCAGGCTGCTCTAACGAAATTGGAGTTAGTCCAAGCACTTGGAGGTTCACGGGTGCTGATGCAGCTTTAAAGGCTTGTGGACCTTGCAATGGTTTTTAGAAGTAGTTTTTTGGGTGATATGTGCTTATCGGTGTTAACTTTTGCCTCAAATATTCTTGTGCGGCAGTATTTTAGTTGTTGCGCTCTCCATTTTGATTTGTAGATACGATCACCTTTTTGCTTAATTTCAATGTTGATGGAAGGTTTTTGGCATGTGTTAGCGACAGAACAATTTAAAAATTATTTTTATATGTAAAGAAACTATGTAGGGAGTGTCTCTAACCAATAAAAGTCCAAGATATATACAACTAATATATTGCACAAGGATATAAAAAAACATTGTAAGTTCTGCAAAGTTTATGGTTTGCTCAATTTTGAAAAATTCTAAGTTTTGCTCTGTTTCCCCCTTGCTCGATTATATTTGCTCGGATTTTGGGATTCCCCCGGCTTCTGCGGCGCCACTCTCAACCATAGAAGATATGCTAAAAAGGATGAATGACATGATGAACAATATGCAAAAAGCACCTATGAGAGGACCAGGATAGGGGATAACCCCAAGGACAACCAATTAGGCCACAAAAATGGTGTGCAATCGAGGGTAAATGGACCAATCACAAGACCCACGAGTGCTACTTCAGACCAAAGTATGATGGGAATGTTCAGTACGTGCCCATGAGGCCCTAGGGACAACCCATGTACAGATATCATCCTAATAAGGTTCAAGTTCAAATACCACCAATGGGTATGGAGAGACCTCAACATGTGTTGGGACAACAACCTCCTCATCCAAGACATAATGCGGTGCCTGTAAAGTACATGCACTCAGAAGGAGTCATAGATGAACAAGTATTAGTGCATGTTACACCCTATGCAGAGCCTAGTCCATCTACAATAATGGTAGAGGGAGATTGGTATAGTCCACACCCACCACCAATGGACGAAACCATGACTTATGCTCCACCAAATCTCGCAACAATGTATTATGTAGCTAATCAAGGTGTCAGACCTCCCATGGGAAGACCCATGATGAAGCCCAGAACAAGGAACTGTCATAACTGTGATGTTGATGACCATCGGAAGAACGAATGTCCAGAGCTTGACAAAAACCTCAAACCAATTGAATCCTATTGCATAGAATGTGGCAAAAAGGGAGGACACGTTCCGGAAGATTATCCTAAGAATCCTTTGAACAAGGGAAAAATTGTAGTAAACATAGTCCAAGTGATGCCTAGTAGCTCATCAGAGAGCGAACCAATTGTTCCAATCAAAGTAATCACTAGAGCCCAGGCAGAAAAAAAAGAAACACAATTCCTCTAATGATTCGGCGAACACAAAATTTTCTTCTCAAAGAATCAAAAGGAGCAAATGCAAAAGATATAAGATGAGAAAACAAAAACAACGGGTTGAAAACGAAGAGAAAGCAAAAATATTAGCCTAGGACAAGTTGAAACAAACTGGCAGTGAATTCAAGGAAACAACCGTGAAATCTGGAGGATCCATTCTGGTTGATAAAAATTTCAAGCCTATCAATGCTGCCTTGGAAGCCTACCAAGCAGGACTTAAAGCAAGCCAAAACATGGAAAACAAATGGAAAAACTATCCATCTCCAGACATGGAAGCAGCTAAGCTGGAAGCTTATCAAAACTTAGTAAGAATCACGCAAGAAATGTTGGATAAACAAAAACCCAAGCTTGAAAGTATTGCAAAACCGGAAGAGCTTGCGGTAGAAGAAACGAAAGCAAAATCCGATGTGGTGGCAGAACCCCACCTTGAAACAAATGAACTAGAGCTTTTAGTGCCGGACAGTGAAGATGCCTTAGATAGAATTCCATTCGTAAAGGAAGATTGGCGAGGATACTTATGGGAAAAGGTAAGAGAGATCAATGATGGGAGCCTAACTTTAAGGTCAGCTCCTATAGAGGAAGTTTGGTTAGATAACCTACCATCTAATATGAACATGGATTTACAATCCTTATACGGGGATTGCGGATCGGAAGCTTCAAGAATATCTAAACCAATGACATTACATTACCTTCTTACTTGGGAGATAACAAAGATGAATCTATCATTTGCAAGACCACTCAAGTAAAAAGACCCAAATAGACCCTAGAAGTAGACAACATTCATTCAATCATGTCTACACCTATCCAATGCACTCTTACTTGGGAGAACTGTTGAAACCTAGGATATACTTATGGAACGACTTACAAAAAACCCTAGGGAAGGTGGGGATAACGGGGTTAATCTCTAAGAATCTAGGAAACTCGAAAAATGAAACGGAAAACAAAGAGATTCGATCAGTTCCTATGAACAAGGTCAGAGAATATTATGAAGGGGAAGAAGGAAACACTACCCTCCCAGTGAAATATAATGACATTGAAACCATGGCAATACTGGATAGTGGGGCTGGCATAGCCATAGCCACTAAAGCAATATGGGAATCCTGGGGATAGCCAACCA
Source organism: Adiantum capillus-veneris (assembly GCF_014529385.1). Classification (NCBI taxonomy): domain Eukaryota; kingdom Viridiplantae; phylum Streptophyta; class Polypodiopsida; order Polypodiales; family Pteridaceae; genus Adiantum; species Adiantum capillus-veneris. The sequence goes on along the minus strand of NC_140949.1, from coordinate 54,016,788 downwards.
TTAGACAAATGCGAATGAAATTGAAGTTGGCTGACAGACACATTGAGAGACCACTAGGGCTACTAGAAAAAGTGATAGTCAACTCCTGTGGAATTGAATATCAACACACTTTTGCCATAGTAGACTTTGGGAAGAAACTCAACTATGAAATCATATTGAGAATACTTTTCATGCGACAGGTACAACTCATCCAAGATTGGGGAAACAACTATTTGTACTTGAAGCAAGTGGGATCTATAACAAGAGTCAATCTAAAAGATCACACCTATAGAGACGTCTTGAAAACACCCATCCAAGAGTTTGATTCAGTCTCTTCGGTTGAAACTAAACTCCCATCTTGGTTAAACAAAGACACTCCTATTTGGATGTGTGGAGCTTCAGAAAATGGCAGCTTGAGACGAGAAGAATGTATCAACCCTTTCCAGAACATTTATTTGAACCATTCGAGTGGAATCAAATCTAAGCGACAATGGATGTATGTGTGAATACGTCTATGCCTACTCAATTTTGCAATGAGGATGGCTATGACATAATTCCCATCCAAATGATGTCAGTCCGATCCTTAACATTGAAAACAAAGATGAGGAAACAAAGGACTTGCTGAAAGCTCAACAAATCTTCTTTGACCTCTATTACGACGCAACTGATGAGTTAGATGAATACTCAGCTGCCTCAGAAGATTCGGGATCAGAAAAAGAGCATACGAGGGCTCAGTTACTCTTAAAGGGAGGAGAGAAAAAGTTTTTTGACTTTCCATACTAGAAATCAAGAAGACGAAAATGGTATAGGAGAAAGAGAGACACTAAAATTGTGAAAATACAACCTATGCCATCAGTCTCCAGTAAAACACAATTTTTGATTCAGATAGATGCTAATGATTGTGTCAAGGACAAAATAACTGGCAGATATCTCTCAAACAAAAACTCAAAAATGTCTCAGACATTGAGAAAAACAAGTAAGGGTACTCACGAAGAACATCAGGATAAAAAACCACTCATGACCAAAGTCGAGCAGAAAAGGAAATATCAAGAGTTGAAAAAAGCTCTAAAGGAAATATACACCACCGAAATGGAAACCACGGAAGAGGATGGTAAGGATGTAATGCATGTTCCATCCCATTACAAAAAGTATACTCTCTAAGATCGGAAAATCATAATTGAACAACCTGTTAGGGAACAACGAAAACAAGGCGAGTCTTACGAAGGACCTGAACACGCTAAGAGGGTAGACTTAGCTGAACCAGGAGAAGAGCCTAGACTGGCTTACATTGCAAATTACCTAACAGAAGAAGAAGAAAAGATTTTGCTAAGCTTTTTAAAGGAATATCGGGATATGTTCGCTTGGTCTTACAAGGATCTCAAGGGTGTTGATCGAGAAATCTGTCAACATACTATACCCATGAGAGATGATGCGAAACCAAGTAGACAGAGACTATACACTTATAACAAAACATTTGCCAGAAAGATCAAAGAAGAGATTGAAAACTGAAGGAAGCTGAATTCATTTACGAAATTGAACACACTGATTGGGTGTCTCCAATTTTGGAGGTACCTAAGAAGAATGGGAATTTACGAGTGTGCGTTAATCTCAAAAAAGTGAATGCAGCTACCATTAGAGACAACTTTCCTCTTCCAATAATTAATCATGTTTTAGAACGAGTTGCAGGAAAAGAAGCCTACAGCTTCTTAGATGGTTTTTCGGGATACAATAAACTCTTGGTTGACCTAAAAGATCAGCATAAAACTGATTTTGCAATAGAATGGGGTATATTTGCCTATCGGGTTATGCCGTTTGGATTAACTAATGCTCCAGCCACATTTCAGAGATTGATGAGCCATGCTTTCAAAGAGGATCTTTGGAAATTCTTAGAAGTATACATGGACGATTATGCGTACATTCGTCAATCCGAGCTGATCACTTTGAACACCTCAAAAAGGTATTCGAGAAATGTAGACTTTATAGGATTTGCTTAAATCTTGAAAAGTGCACATTCATGGAAAGACAAGGGAAAATCCTAGGACATATAGTGTCTAAAAATGGCATAGCTACCGATATTGAAAATATTCATGTCATTGCTGATTTGCCGAGACCAAGAATAGTCAAGGGGGTACAAGCCTTCATGGGAATTGTGGATATTACCGACGTTTATTCATCTACATGTACGCTATAATTGCAAAACCCATGTATAGCTTGATACGCACTTTGAATGGACCGAGGCATGTGAAGCTTAAGCAAGCTCTCACCTCAGCTCCAATATTGAAAGCACCCGATTGGGTATTCCACGTACATGTAGATGCTTCAAACTTTGGTATTGGTTGTATTCTAGCCCAACCAGGAGATGGAAAAATCGACTTTCCTATTTCGTATGCTAGTCGACAATTGAACATGGCAGAAAAGAATTACACCACCACTGAAAGAGAAGGACTAGGAATGATCTATGACGTTAAAAAGTATAGACATTACCTATTGACCAACAAGTTTGTGTTCTTTGTGGACCACCAAGCCTTATTATATTTGGTCAATAAACCATGCAGCACATGGAGAATAGTGAGATGGTTCATCATTCTTCTCGAATTTGATTTCACTGTGGTTGTAAAAAAAGGCACTATGCATCAACAAGCAGATCATTTGTCTAGGATTGTTTTAGGAGAATCACCTAAAGGGGTAGATGATGATCTACCAAATGCCTATTTGTTCTCCGTGGAAATGATACCTAGATGGTCGGAAAAAATTGTGTCATTGATGACAATAGCTCAAGTGGATTCACCACTTCCTATCACAATTGATTTAATTGAGCAATCGGCTCTGTATCAATTACTAGTTGGAAGGCTATATAAGAGAAATCAAGACGGGATATTGCTTTTATGCATTAACCCTGAAGAAAAGGATCAATACTTAGGTTAAGAACATGTTACCATAGTAGGACTTCACTTTGCGGAAGACCAAACTATGCAACCAATCTTAAGACTTGGAGTATTTTGGCCGACTATGAGAAAATATGTTAGATCTTTTGTAAAATATTTCCCTCAGTGTCAAAAACAACCACCCATTCCTCATGTAACATTGTTTCAAATGTCACATGTTCCCAAGTGGAGGAACTATCTGGTTACTTACTTATCGAGTAGAACGTTTCCTGAGGATATGAGTAAGCGCCGTCAAAGAGCAATTGAAACTGAAGCAAGAGACTATGCTCTTATTGGGAACCAATTGTATCGGAGAGGTAAAGATCAACATTTGCGTCTTTGTGCAAATGAAAACAAGTATATTCTGATTATAGAACAAGCACATGCTAGATTAGCTGGAGGTCACTTTTCTAGTGAGACCACCACAAAAGCAATCTTGATGGCAGGCATATGGTGGCCAACACTTTTTGCAGATGCCAAAGAATATGTTCGAAGGTGTGATGCTTGTCAACGAGCAAAAATGCTAACACGAGTAGACAGCATGCCCTTAAGACCAATGATGGGGGCTAGAGCCTTTGCAAAATGGGGTATAGATTTTGTTGGACCGATACAGCCACCTGCTTACAGAACCCAAGCTCAACATATCGTTGTAGCTACGGACTATTTGGCCAAATGGGCAGAGGCTAAAGCGACCCAAAAGAATGATTCCAGAACCATTGCTACATTCTATGAGTATGTATTCACAAGGTATGGACTGCCAATAGAGATTGTTAGTGATCGGGAAACTCATTTCCTCAACGAGGTAATAGAGTATTTGCTTAATGAGTTTATGGTTATCCATAACAAATCAGCTCCCTATCATCCACAAGCAAACGGACAAGCTGAGCATACGAATAAAATTCTTAGCTCAGTATTGACCAAAGTGGTTAGTTCAAGAAGGACAAACTGGGAAATGAATCTCCATGCTACTCTATGGGCTTATCGAGTTTCATTCAAAACAGCTTTCAACGCCACACCCTTTAACCTTGTTTATGGTCTTGATGCCATACTGCCAATAGAATTTCTATTGCAGACATTAAGGGTAGCACAGACTCTTGAGTGGACTAGACATGAATTGTCAAAAAGACTTGAAGATTTGGAAAAGCTAGACGAGCAAAGGCTAACTGCTGTAACTCATATCTATGCACAAAAGCGAAAACAAATAGTTTTTTGATTCCTAGTTAATCACAAAAATCTTCAAAAAAGGGGACTTAGTTTTAGTCTTTTCTCTTCAGCAACACATTCCCAAGTTTAAGAAAAAGGGAAATGGACCATTTATCATTGAAGATGTATCTCCAAGTGGAGTAGTAAAATTGTCCACCCTAGATGGTGACCCAATGGCTAATTGGATTAGTGGATGTCGTTTAAAGAAATACAATTTGCCACTAACCAATGAATTGCTAGAGAGAATGCATGCAGCCAAACAAAGGAAGATGAAGCGACAGAAGGTTATTGATGAAGCCAAAGAGGAAGCTAGACTTCGGGTGCTCAAGCGTAAAGTTTCTCTCAAGAATCAACAGATACCGATTCCCATCAACACTTTGGAACTAAATGATCAACAATGGGAATTACCTAAAGACACAATTTCAACAGATGATGACTGGTTAGATGGAATGGATCTGCGCATCAAAGTACTGCTCAACAATCATAGCACCAATGCTTTGGTAGACACAGGAGCTAGAGTAAATGCAGTGAGTTATTCCACATACAGGAAGGCAACAAGTCAAGCATTGACCGCAGGAATAACGACAATCAAAGGATGCAACAAGAATCCAACTCCATCATTGAGAGTAGTCAACTTGAACGTGGTAGTACATGGATGTTCATGTCCGCATCAATTTGTATCCTTTCCAGATGAGCACATGAATGAGACGATGATTCTTGGCATTCCTTGGATGCATACATACAAAGCAGTACCAGATTGGGATATGAATCAGCTAAATCTATCACTTAAAGAAGGGAAACTATTGTTCCTATTGCACCAAGCAAAGAGGAATGGAAAAGATGCAATCAGAAGACCAATCCACAAAGAAAATCTTCTCCATCCCCTCGACAAAAAAATGCTACAAGTAGCATGCAAGGAGTCAGGCAAATTTGGGTACCAAAAGCACAACTTGTGGATAAACCAAATCAGATCTGGGTGCCTAAAACTTCACCAAAGAAACAAAAGACGGTTCCAAGGATTCGAGCACAATATCAAGCATCTATGAACAAGGAACCTAACATGAAAAAGGTTTAGGAGAAAAAGGAGCACTTATCTTCTCCACACACCACGACACCAAACAAACGGTGGCGAGTTAAATCTCAACAGACTCTAAAACACCATGCACCAAGCAGACCGACCTATCAATGGCAAGAAAAAGCTCGACAACCGTCTGTGCTACCAACATCTCAAGGAATCAGCATGCTTAAACACCCTGATGGTACTATCAAACAGAGAGCATAAAGGCTACAAGATTTGCTCTTTGGAAGACATCAGCAGCAAACCTCGACATCGGAAACCCTTGAGTTATTTACTCAAGACCCAGCTCTTGCACAGCATATTGAGTTGAATTGCATTGATCTTCATATCATGGTAGAGCCAATCACGGCTATGCATAGACACAAGTGTTCAACCCATGCACGCAGTCATCCCGGAGAACGCCATCTAGGAGGGGTGGAAGGGAAGGGCACTAAGTACTAAGTAATTAAGGGCAATGTTTGAAGAGGGAGGAAAAAGTTCCATGTTAATGTGTGATTTCTTACAAAATTACCTGATAATGCCCTTATAATTCATCAACAAGGGAAAATTCACTGATAATAGCTTTTCAATAAGTGTAAATAGTGTATATACTATCAGAAAATCATAAAAAATAGTCCTTTTTTGGTATTTTTCATCATTTTTGTTGATAAGGAGGCTTAAAAATAGAAAAATCCAACAAAAAACAATAAAGATGTGTTTTTCAAGTGATTTTCTTAATTATTGGATTTTCACTTTACTTTTTTAGAGCATTTTTCTATTTTCTTTGATTTTTTTAAATAAAGAGGTCTATACATAGATATAGTAGCTTCCCTACAACATAGATACAAAATGTAATACTATTCCAAGTCAAATCTAAATGGTTTGCCAATCATTCACCTATTGAGGCCAGCCAAACCTCAAAACATTGGCCAATCATTTTTGTAAAAGTGGTTTTGAATGCCTTAGGCTTTGGAGACTTATAAAAAGCTACATGCAAGACTATGGTATGCATAACAAATGTATAAAAGCTAGAGAAGTCCTAGCCCTATAAATGGTGGGAACTAGGTCCCCAATAGGGGCCTAGTGCCCTATCAATGGAAGACCCTATCACTTCCTAGTGTGGGTTTGGATGGAGGGTTACACACACAACCTTAGAAATGTAAAGCAGAACATGGGGACTCTCTCTAATGTAATGGCATCACCCATGCTCTAGATAATTTTGTATGACTTATTGGATACAATGTTAGATATAATGGCCATGTGGCCAACCACCCATCACTAATTGCTACTAACCCTAAGTGTACAACTATATACTTGTGTGAGCCACTAACACAAAGTAGAGTGTGTAGTGCGCCTAAGTGCATAAGATAGAGAAGAAAGAAAGGGGGCGCACAGTGTGTGTCGGCTCTCCCCCTACAACCTATGTGTGTGGCTATGGTGGTGTGTGTGTGAGTGTGTGTGTGTGTGTGTATTCATCTTCCTCTTCCACTGTTCCCAGCTCCTCTCCTTCATCTGTTATTAGAGCTGTTTCATTCCCAAAATTGCTTCCGCGTGCGCGCACACTTTCAAGTCCGACTTCAACATCGACAAATTCAGCATTTCGAGAGTGTTTCCAATAGGTGTCCTACAATTTTATCCCCCTTTCAGAGCCATTCATGCCATCAAAAACCTCATTTGAGCTACGTTTTAGGACCTGCATTTTTCAGCTCTCTTTTGGTAGTTTGTGCTGCAAAGCTTCCATAGCCATTGCAGGTACCATTGTTGCAGTCTCTTCCATCTACGAGAGCCCACGTCTCATTCGGGAGTGTGTAGCCTCTTTTGGAGTGGCCTCATACACACACATAGAGTGGGAGTTTGATAGCATTGTCTTCTTTGACTATAGGTACAGGTAAAGGTACATACAGCGGCTTGGGTAGCTTCCTCTGTGCTTCTCGATCTCGATTTCGGCTTCGGCTACGACAACGACATCGACTCACAGGCTACAGGTTTTAGTGCTTGCAATATTCTGGTTCCAGTGGGAGTAATTTTTTATGCATACATGCATATGTTGGCACTTTTGATAGTGTTTGAGCTCTTTTGAGAGCAGTTTGACTCCTCATAGGGATATTTCTTTGCATGCACATTCTTTTGGTGCCTGTTTGAGGGTCGTGATAGACTTGTACGTCTTTGTGGATACTACCATTGTACGCTTTTGTGGAGCCATCTTTTGGCTAGTATGACAGTCCAGTCCATTTTTGCGACTTGGTCCGGATGATAGTCATTTCTGAGACTTTGCTATACATTTTGTTGCATAACCTACGTTCTTGAGGGCCAATAGTGTGAGGTTTTCATTGAGATGGGGTATTCTCAAATGTGGAGATACCTTTGGTGATACAAGTAGCTGGAGCATCCCTTACGAGGCCTCGCCATAGGAGTCAGGACATGTATAGAGTGGTATAGGTGCTTTTGACACCGAGTTAGCACTTGACAGTTTATGCGCCTCAGTTGATCTCTATACAACGTGCTTTTGAAAGGCATTGCCCTCTTTTATGCTTTGTAAGTGACATACTTGGTCATTTTGTCTCGTATTTTGGTTGAAATAGTCCCAAATACAAAAGAGACTCTGCCGAAATTTTCCCAGAATCTTTTGGTAGTTTTGTCACCATGTCTACATAAAGAAGTTTGATGGCACTAATTTTCAGCTTTGGAAGAACCAAATGCATGATGTGCTTGTCCAAAAGAAGAAAACGTTGCCTATTGCCTATGCGGTTAGAACTCTAGATATTTCAGCGGGAGGAGCTTGATGAGCTATGCAGGTCTACGATTAGATTGCACCTTGGTAAGTTGGTGTACTTTTCAATGTTATAATGCAAGATTGCTCATGCTTTATGGTAGAAATTATGCGACACTTACGAAAAGGATACAGATAGCAATAAAGTTTTCATGATGCAAAAACTTTTCAACCTTCGTATGAAGGAGTAGCTAGCGTTGCCATCCATATCAATGATTTTGATTCTCTTTTTGCCCAGATTCGTGCAGAGTGCATGACCATTGATGATGAGATGAAAGCAATCTTTTTGATTTGTTCGCTGTCACCCTCTTGGGATATCTTTTTCACAGCTAGTAGTAACTCTACTCCTAATGGTACACTAAAATACGATGATGTTACTAGTGCACTTTTGTCAAAGGAGATGCGTCGGAAGACCATGACTAGCTCGCATTATGGTGAAGCTCATTATGTGCAAGGGATGATAAGCAACGTAAGGGCCATTCTTCGCAACATGAGTCCAAGAAAGAGGACAATAGAGATGTATCAAAGGGTAGATCAAAGTCTTGTGGTCGTCGCAATGTTCAATGCCATTACTATGATAAGTTTGGTCACATAAAGAAGGATTGTTATGCTTGGAAGCGTGGAAAAGAGAAGGGCAAAGGTAAAGGCAAAGATCCTGATGATAAACAGGAGAAACCAAAGATTTTGGTTGAGATTGAAGAACTGAACATAGTTCAGGATGACAGTGATGCCCAAGACATTAATATGTGGACTGAAAATAATGATATCTTTTATGATGCACATGAAACTCTATATTTGCAGAGTTCTATGTGAGCTGAACTCCTTGTTAGTGGTCAAGTATCCCATAATGGATTCTTGATTCGGGTGCTTCGTTACATGTCACACCTCATAGGCATTGGTTTACTACATATGAGGAAACCATTCGCTCTGTTACACTTGGTGACAGTTACTCTTGTAACATTGTTGGCATAGGTGATACTGCCATGGTCATGGCAAATGGAATGAAGTTTATCATCCATAATGTGCCTCATGTTCTAGCCTTGACACACAATCTGATTTCGGTTGGACGTCTTGATGACTTGGGTTTCAAAGTCACTTTTCATCAGCAGTTTTGGCGTGTTGCAAAGGGTCATATTATTATAGCCCATGGTTCTAAATTTGGTTCACTTTATCCTCTTTATGTATCTGATAAAAATAGTGTTCTTTCTGTAAGTGAGCTGCCAACCGTTGCTTTGTGGCATAGCCGGTTAGGACATATGTCAAAGAAGGGAATGGAGACACTCTCTTGTTTGGGCTACTTACCTTCTTTGTCATTTTTTTATTTTCCCTTTTGTGAGCAGTGTCAATATGGAAAGCAAACATGGACACATCGTACACATTCTTTTGACAAAGAAAGAAAACCCTTAGAGTTTGTGCACAATGATTCATGTGGGCCTATGCCTTCTAAATCCCATGGTGGTGCGTCCTATTATGTTACATTCATTGACGATGCAACACGACATGTTTGGATCTACCCCACACTTTAGGTTTAAGATGAGACCTTTTCTTGCTTCAAGAAGTTCTTATCTAGTGTTGAAACTCAGTCTGAACATAATTTGAAAGATTTGTGCTCAGATAATGGTGGAGAATATGTCTCCAAAGAGTTTACAGACTTCTGTTCAAGTAGGGGAATTGAGCATGAGGTTATAGCTCCTTATACCCCTGCACAAAATGGTGTTGCAAAATGAATGAATAGGACAATCCAAGAGCAGATTATGTCTATTCTATCACATGCTAATTTACCGCAAGCATTTTGGGTTGAAGCATTATACACAACCGTGTACTTTATCAATAGATCACCACATGCTTCATTATAGTTTTGTGTACCTTTGGAGTTTTGGTCAGGACATAAATTGTCTTATGAAAAACTCCGCACATTTGGCTCTGAAGCTTATGCACATGTACCCAAGGAGTTGCGTGCTAAGCTAGATCCTATGTCTAGGAAATGCATCTTTATTGGCTATGGTGTAGATGATCAATTTGGCTATCATTTATGGGATCCAGATAGTTGATCAGTGATCCGTAGCAGTGATGTTGTCTTTAATGAGACTAAGATGCATAGACAACCAGTGAAAGAGGTTGAATTCGGGAAAGTGACGTTTTTCGATGTATCACCTTCTGTCTAGATAGCTCCCGGACCACTTACTACACAGGCTAGTACGAGTTCTAATCAGCCACGGAGATCTCAAATGTTTTGTTCCAGGCGTGGATTTCTTTTTGCTGACATATAGTGGTGAGCCTTCTTGTTACAAAGAGGCTATGCTAGCCAATGATAAGGTTTAGTGAGAACATGCTATGAAGAGGGAGGTGTCCAATATTTCAAAGAGCAAAACATGGGAACTTGTTCCATTGCCAAAAGGTAGGAGAGAATTGCCTTGTAAATGGGTTTACAAGAAGAAGATTGACAATTACAAAGCTCTTTTAGTGGCCAAAGGTTTCAAGCAAGAATATGGTGTCAATTTCCATGAAATCTTTTCTCCAGTGGTCAAGATGACCACACTGAAATTGTTGCTTGCTTTGGTTGCCACTGAAGATATGGAGCTTGATCAAATGGATGTCATTACAACTTTCTTCCATGGTGATCTCGAGGAAGAGATTTATATGCAGTAACCTGAAGGGTTTGTGCTAAAGGGCAAGGAACATTTGGTCTGTAAGCTTCTGAAAAGTCTCTATGGCTTGAAGCAATTATCTAGACAATGGTATGAAAATTTTGATGCATTTATGCATTCCCTAGGCTATAAGCGCAATAATGAGGATCCATGTTTGTACGTGAAAAGACAACCCAATGGACATCTTATTATGCTTATCGTTTATGTAGATGACATGCTTATTTTTGCTGGTGAATTTTCCAAGAAGGACATTGTTGAATGGAAAACCAAGCTGAAAAGTCTGGCAAACAAGAGCCTTGCTTTAGTGAAGATTCCTACATCAGAGAACACAGCGGATGCACTCACTAAAAGTCTCTCCAGCCATCAGTTTCAGCACTTTCGTGAGTTGATGGGCATTAGTGGGTGAAGAGTGGTTCTCTTCCATTCTTGTGGTCTCCCACATTGGTCATCAAGTGGGAGAATGTTAGGTTTGATGGCCATGTGGCCAAGTGCCCATCAATGACTACTAATAACCCTAAGTGTACATCTATACACTTGTGTGAGCCACTAACACAAAGTAGAGTGTATATTGTGCCTAAGTTCATAAGATAGAGAAGAAAGAAAGGGGGCACAAAGTGTGTGTTGGCTCTCCCCCTCCAACCTGTGTGTGTGACTATGGTGGTATGTGTGTGTGAGTGTGTGTGTGTATTCATCTTTCTCTTCTACTATGCTCCCGGATCCTCTCCTTCATACATCTGGAGGTATTTTTTCTTGTCACACACTCCCTTTTCACATGCTTCCATGAAAAGGAATGAGTTGTATGTATGGGGATTCTAACCCCCCACTTCCAAGGAGGCTAACCTACTCCTATCTTGTTGGTCCCTTCATCTCTCCGTCTCCCCACTGCTCCCACATGCACACCCTCCGTACCCAACATGCACACACTATCACCAAATTTAATTTTGGTCCACTTAGATGACTTTATCTCTCTAAAACTAGCCATTCTAAAGAAAGAAATTAAAAAGAGTGGAAGGACCAAAATCACAAAGATGGTTTTAAGGTGCATCTCGGAGGCCTTAGGGTACCAAAAGTATGAAACAAGTTTTAGAAGTGCCAATGCAATTGAGCTAATAAGCATCTCAGTACCTTAAGATACCAAAATGATGATGCAACCTTTAGAAGTGCCAATAGAATTCTTTCTGAAATCAAATGTGATTTTATGGGACTAAAGTGAATAAAAATTGGGTTTTTAACATGTTTGAAAGTGTGCAAGATTGCCAGCTAAAAGGGAGATGTGAGATAGCTTGAACATTGCTTGAGGACCCCTAACTATATTCACACACCTCTTAAGGAGAAGTGGTGGATACTCCTCAAGAGGAAAGTAGTGGGTAAAGAAGTAAAGAAAAGGTCCAAAAGTGTCTAAAATCCCAAAAGGAGACCTAGTGAAATATTTTCAGAATATCTCACGATAGAGAGCCCATCTTTAAAAATCTACAACTTTTGTGTTGAACACTTTTCAAATAGTGGAGCGGAGAGGGTGACAAATGCAAATTACTACTGCAGAGGGGACTAATTATAGCCTGCATTGCAAGGCTTCTCCCTCACAAAAGACTCATTCTTCTCTCTCTTTCTCTCTCTCTCTCTCTCTCTCTCACACACACACACACACACACACACAAATCTCCATGGTAGGTATTATGTATTTCAAAGTAGGTTTGGCAAAATAGACCTTCTAATTCCTCATTTTGTGAAGTTCTAAGTCTTCACAAAGCGCGATAATTACCCAAGAGATCAAAAGATTTGTGGGTTTTTTTAAATTGCGCACAGTTGTGATTTCTCTATCCATAATGGAAAGTCTTTTTGAGGGGTCTTGGCCTCATGAAAACTAGCTCTTTATGTTGTGTCAACGTTATTTTCCGCCACGCTTGAATATATTTATCATCAATAAACTGATTAATTAGGCAATACCTATCATATTAACTAAGTACAAGCTTAAATTTAGTTACTTCTCTATTAGAGTCCAATGTTATTCTCTATTTGTGAAGAAGGAAACGGTTCTAGGGTTAAGCGTGAAGGGTTTAATTTGTAAATCAATAAGAGAACATCAATCAAAGGTGCGTGCAATTCTAAAAAGATTTATTTTTTGATTCTTGAAGAAGTATAATTGAGACTTTTGGACAGTGCCATTAGAGGGGCCTATCATCAATGATTCATCACCTTCCTTGATGTGAAGGTTTTTTCAAAGAGGGTGCTATGTGATTTACTACAGCTTTCATGTTTGCGTAGATGTTGTCATCCATTAGTACAAGGTTTGGTTCCCGCTAATATCGAGCATACAGATTTCTCGCCAAAAAAAAGTTGGCGCCACAAACTACCATAGCTACGGCCACCAAGCAACCTAGCATGGCACGACCCTTGAGATCCATAGCCGACACACTAACACTTAGAGACAAATTAGCGACTCTTGCTTGGCTACCTCCTATTGCTTTTTGAACAGCTGTGTGTGTGTGTGTGTGTGTGTGTGTGTGTGTGAGAGAGAGAGAGAGAGAGAGAGAGAGAGAGAGAGAGAGGTCCCACAAGGAGCTTTGAGCATCTTCCTATATGATAAAAAATGTATAAGTACTAAGGTATTTGACTAGTTTGAGAACGCACATCTAGCAATAGTACAAACTCGTAAGTGTGAGAATACTCCTATATGGAATGCCTTTGTTGTGTTGAAAGAAGATAAAGAGATTGCTGATATTTAACCATTGCCTATCCATGGCCACTACTATCTTGTGCATATTCTCGATCAGACTCTCAGCCCTTCTGAAGCCAGACAAAGTTCAAGTTAAATCTTCTCTCATATCTACAACTCATCCTTGGCTTGCTTTGTGTCAAAGTAAACAATGTGAGTGAGAAAGGTGGCCCGTTGCATGTAGCCTTGGTCCAGGGACCAACTTCTATTTATCGCAACTACAATTTTTGGCTCATGATGCATATCATGATGAGCTACAACTGTAGTAGGGCTGCTCATATTAAGTCGAGGATACACTGTAGCAGGTGTTGGATGGACATGATCCATTGCCTTCTGCAACTCAGTATTGTCCCTTCTTCTTTCCTTTGCTTGCCCAATTCGACTTCCTCGACGTAGAAGCCAGTTCTACTTGCAGGTACTTAGAACATGGAGCATTGTAGTAGTAGAAGGTCCATCAATGTAAGGGGTATTGCACCCATTGTACTTTTGGAGAGAAAGAGGACGCCCATTCATAGAAGTGCTAAACTTCTCATGCATCTACAACCCTGTTGATGTGTTCACGCGCCACTGTAGCCAAAGGGGAGGGTTGCTACAAGGAGGGGATGTGATCGGAAAATGAAGTGAGGTCATCAAAAGCATGATAGAGAAAGTTTGAAGACAAAAGGTCATAAGAGGAAACTATACGCAAACTGCCTTAGAGGGTGTTTAGACTGCGTGGAAATGGCTAAAGGGTAGGGACATGCAACCAACGTGGCACAAGAGGATTTGGTAAAAAGTAGATGAACAATTTTCCAGACCTACCATACAACATGCGGCCTGAGGGGCGTTCAAACTGTGTGGAAATGGCTAAAGGGTAGGGACTTGCAACCAACATGGCACAAGAGGATTTGCTAAGAAGCAGATGAACGATTTTCCTGACCTACCATACAGCGGGCAACCTGAGGGATGAAAATTGAAATGGAAAGATGAGCAATCGCTCTCCTCCGCCAAAAGACCTGCATATCCACATTGCCCTGTCCAATTAGGTGCCCCCCACACAGGGGGGTGGGGGGGTTTACTGAAGGGAGGGGGGTAACTCAAAATAGTTACCCCCGAGGTCCCCTTGCCCCGTCTCCACCATGCTCGTTGTAGTCTAACCTTTCAAAGGATCCTTCACGAGAATAGAGTGTCAACAATTCCAAGGGTTTCAATGAATGTGGCAAGCACTTTTGATATTTCACCTTCCACCAGTTCACATTTTCCATGATTTACCTGTCCTCTTGAAAGGGTGTCTGCAAAAGTTTTCAACTTGTGCTGCAAAATTTTAGTCTCTACCCCATGATATTTAGTCGGAAGGTATTTGAGAGGCTTTCTAAGTGTTTGAAGTTTGAAAGCTATGTCTGAGGTTACTGGAAAATGTAAAATTGCACACTCTACTTGGTTGTGATGAACTAGTTCTATCTTATTATTCTAAGGAGCCTTGGCTAAACTTGGTTCCAATGCATCAGTTGCTGCAATTGTTAAGGGCTTTGTAAGCGAAACTCATTTGCTTTCGGTATGCTAAGCAGTTGTTTTTTCCTCACCTTTAATTGGCAGGCCCCGTGAATTTCGCACTTGTTATTAATGTCTTCATAGCGTCTTCGATAGAGCTCATGTCCATTAGCCATCAGGCGACTGGCTCGTCTGCATGTATCAATGGCTACGGTGGTCCTCCTTGGAATAGCAGGAGCCCTGTAATGGAAATTTTGAAATTGGGAGGGTTTGCTTCAGCAATCAGAAGGGTTTTTCAGAAACTGTCTGATAGCAATGTATTTCCTGGTAATCCCTGTGCCAAGGCAGTGTTCGATTCGGACCCTCAGCTATGCTTTACTGGAGGCGGCAACAACTCTTGGAATGGGTCTGGCTCGAATGGAGACGGAGGTGGATACAACAATCAGAATGACAGGGGTGGCGACAATTCTGGGCATCGTAGCAGCGGGCTTCTCCTCTTGGGGATGCAGGCATTGTTTCAAGGTATGGATGAAGGTAAGCTTTTCGAACACAAGTTGGTGTATAGAACCTTGTGCTTCCTAATCTGCCAATGGGTCGGAATGACACGGCCGGCTTATGCACAGCCTCATAATTGCAGAGATGTGTGATTGTGGCATTGATGACCAGGAAAATGAAAATGAGCTTAGTGTCAGAACACATTGGATGGAAATTTTTAGGGTGCAAAGAAGAGCTAACTGTTAGGCCTCTAGTTTATGCAGATGCTGGATATGGAGATACGGCATTGAATAATCAAGATGATGAGTATCGAGGTGAAGGACGCCATTTAAACAAAGCTTCGAGTATAGATGGCCCATGTGAAATGGAATTAGTGGCACTTCAGCAAGTGGAAAAGAATTTGTATGCACCTCTTGAGAACCCAAGATCCATCCAGAGAAATGGTTTCAATGAAATAGCCCTTTATTCCGTTGCAGCTGCTGGCCGTCTGCTGCAGGGAGTAATGGGATTGTTTGAGCAGCTCAGTGGACGTCCTGCATTTGCCAAGGCGGTTGCCAATCATGAGTCCACTTCAAAGGCAGAACAGATGGAAAAGCAGGAAGCAAGAGTAGCATCCAGTGACGGTGCCACTACTGCTCCCAAAATGGACCATGAGACTGCAGGAAAACCGCTTGGACCGAAGCAATCTGATGTGAGCTTTTGTACATTGTCTCCCACAAAGGATACAAGTGTGTGTGCGTGCGTGCACAGGTGCACTTTCATAGGCAAAGAGTGCTTTGGTAGTGAAGGAGTGATTTCCCTTAAGCTAAATCGTGTATATTTCATCATTTTTTGCAATGTTTGTCAGCGTAGGAGCGTTAAAAATCACTGATTAGAGGTCCCAATCTAATTATTGCAGATTGATACCTTGAAGCGCTTGCAACGAGAAGCTTTCTTCGAGCTGATCAAGCTAAGGGAGAAGCTTGAGAAGCTAGAGCAGGTCGCTCAACCCCACCAGAAACAAGAGCGACTTGGAGCTGCTCGATCACATCTCAAGGGAGAGGTGAGGGCAGGAACAGCTTTTGTTGGATTACAGGAAGAAAACATCAAGCACTCGAGGGACTCTTTGGAGCTGGCAGGGATGCAAACTGGGCTTGATGTAAGGTTTACTTTTGAGACTCCATTCAGGGAGAGTGATGTTCTTATTACACAAATCGTCTCTGGACAAAGTAGTAGCATGGGTGGCGAAAGAGCTTTAGGTGGACCGCTGAGGCTTGGAAAGTTGCACTATGTAGCACATATAAATGATGATGTTTCCTTGTCAATTTTGCCCTTCGGGGCACAAGGCCAAGATGTAACCGAGATCATCAATGTCCTTCAGGTATGTCCCTTCTGGATTGTCTTGTTTGCATAAATTTCATTGTTGCCACCATACATCATTTTATGTCAAAATCTTCCTCATTTCAGCATTGCTTTGCCTGCACTAATGGTTGTTTCTTTCTCCCTTGACAACCTCGGTTGACGGTTGTCCAATTGAGTTAGCCAAATGGTAAGGGCGTGAGTGTTATAACCAGGAGGTTGTGAGTAGCTTCCCTAGCACTTTCTCATGAAGAGAGGACACCTATGTTTACATGGTGTGTTCTTGTTCTTGAACTAAGTGATTCTTTGTTAAGTAAATCACCCATGAAGGTCCCTCTGCTGTTTGAACATGCGTTACACTGTGGTGGTCATGGGGGATGCCTGCGTGTGGCTTTTGTCCAATGGTTTGCCGCCCTTCCCACCCCTCATGATACATAGCTACTAGTATTTGGAAGAGGGATCCATCAACCCCTCAATATAATGAAGCTTGAGGGAAGCTAGTACAATTGGGAAGGTAGTATGTGTACAAATCCATATTTGGATGGTCTGTTTGAGCGTGCACTTCTGGCTCTATGCATAAATGTGGTTGCTAAGCATTCAGAAATAAGAGCTGAAAAGTTCCTAGTATGTGCAGGACCAGGGGCCAACTTCTTTTTCAAGCCAAGGACCCGCACTCTTCAGTCATTGCAAGGGCTCTGCGCTGGGCACAACTGTGAGTGGTTCAAAGTTTGCATTCTCTCTTGCCCAATATCTATCAGGCTGGGGTAACCACGTATCAGCAATGGAGAGTGTCACCGAGGAGGACCCCCTGTGTTATAGCACATTGTGCCAATTACTATTGCAGCCCACAGAGGGATTTATATTGTCATTTTGTGGTCTTAACCAATATTGGCCGACACCCCCGCTTCCATCCTCTATGGCTTCGCATTGGAGTGAAATGGGACCTTTCATATTTCCAAGGATCAAAGCCAAGGAACCAAAATTCTTTTCTAAATTTTCTACAACTCACATGGATGTGAGCACCGGGTCAGAGCTACTTCCTCATTGGGAGGCTCCAGATATTGAATCTGGCCCTGCTACTTTCCAAAACAAAGGAACTGGGCTGCTCTCTCTCGCCATATCAAGCTCGGTGGATGTGGGCGAAAATATGAGTCTCAGTGGTTGGGCTCAAGTAGAGAGAGGAGAATTGTTACAAGACCCAGACAAAGGGAACTTTCAATGGACCATGAGTCTAGCTACGACATCTGGGACAGGCATTGATTGGGGTGCGAGTGTCGGGGGCTCTCGACACGATATGTGGCGCATGCCAAGTAGCAGTTACAATGACTACTCAGGGGAGGATAATGTGTCCCAACTACATGTAGAGGCTTTCTTAAAGTTCAGTTGTGGTAAAGGCTTCACACTGCAACCGGGTTTGTTGTATGTTTCGAATAAGTCTTCCTACACTCCTGCAATCATTGTTCGGTCAAGTTGGTCTCTATGAGATGATGCAATGGCTTCTTTTTTTCTGGTTGAAGTGGTAAACAACAGACATTATTGGTCTAATGTCTCAATTCAGGAGCTGTCGGGATTAATATGTTGGCGATGGGCTAGAATACCATGTGAAGTAACATTTTTGATTCCAACATCCTGCTCAATATATCATGGTGCTGTTTGTGAGATCCAACTAGAATTAGTTGCCTATTCCTTCTGAAGAAGCCTTCTAGCCTCAAGGCTGCACACTGGTTATTGTAGTCTTTGGACAAAAAGGCAGCTTGCAGAGGATTTTGTTCTTGCTGTTGGCTCCATATAATTTTAAATTTCTTGCAAATCGTCAGCACTGCTCGAGCTACAATGTTGCTTTGGTGTTTCCATGCCCCATGTCCATTGTGATTATAGTGTATGGGAGGAATAATGGAGGCATCTTAATGAGATTCCGTCTTAAAGTGTGATGGGTTGGTATCATCAAGTCAAAGGGGCAGTTTTGCTTTTGGGTGGCTAAGAATCGCACAAACTCTTGTAGCAAGATTTATTTTTGTTTTTTGCCATAATTTGGTCTTTTTTCCTCTAGAGCAATTGTATTTCTAGACATGTTTTCCAACTTTCGTCTCTCAAGCCTCTCGCCTTCTATTGTTTCTTTCTGGAATATTCAGTCTTTGGCTTTTTGCTGGTATGCCAGTGGCAAAGGCTTCAGTGTTTGGTTGATTTTTTTAGCTATGGAGAAAAGATAATGATGGGTTTAAGTGGATACTTACGAATCATTGTTTGCTCTTTAATGCTAAATCTTGAGACCCCTCCCTCCCCTTCCCTCCCTTTTCTGTCTCACACACTCAAATTCACACATACACAACCCTTAAAAGTACACTTATCTTTAAGTCATTGTCTTTGTTTAATTTGTTGTCTCGCATTGCCATTTCAGCACAGTCGTTGTCTTTGTCTAATTTGTTGTCTGAAATTTGCTTGCTTGATCTACTTTAACTAACTCTACCAATCCCCCTGTTGGATTTTGGAGTTAGTAACGCTGAGGATAGGGAAGATTCCTATAGCATTCTCACCAGTCCAAGCCGAGGCATTCAGAGAGAACAAAGAGACGCCCTTGCTCTAGTGGATCACATCGAAAAGATAAGGACAAGAGTCAGAAGAATATTGAAGACAGTGATCAAAGTAAGAAGAGTCACATATCAGTACACTGAGGTGAGAGTGAAAGCTAGAACCAGATACTTTGACTAAGATGGATGACAATGATAAGTGGGATGTTGATATTGATCACCATAACAAAAGACAAACCAAAGAACACAAATCAGTCTCAAAAGAGAAGTCCACGCATCATGAACGATCTAGGCATCATGAATGATTTATTGATTTGAAGATTGCATTTCCCATGTGTCCATAATCACGCGTTTGAACAATATGTTGAGCTTAAAGACATCGATGAGGACGAGTGGGGAGAGTACAGGAGGTTCTAGCTCCAACTTAGAAATTCAATGATATGGTTCAAAGAGCTTTAAATCTTGAACATATGGCCTAAAAGGAAAAGGGTCACAAGAGTAGAAGGGTTCTAGTACAATGATACGATAACTAAGGAGTCAGATTCAAGCTCTAGTTCTGTCTCATTTAATGGTGATTCACATGAAAAAGCTAAAGGCAAAAGGAAGGGATCTTGGACAAGGAAACAAGAGGAGATGTCAAAGCAGATATTTGAAATGGTTAAGACGACCCTAAGTCTGTAAGCTAGAGACCTGGTGTTCGAAATGTAGATCCAGGAAATACAGGATAGATGAGTGCAACTAATGTACGTACTGTAAAGTGTATGGTCATGTTCGGAATAATCGTGAAATCAAAATTCACCATTTCAAAAAGGTTAAAGATTTGTCCATGATTGCACTAACCAATCCAGAAATGGTGAAGACGAATGCAACAACTTGTTCTAAGGAGAATGAAGCCAATACAAGTATTGGAGCTGGGAGAGAAAGATATCAGGGTGGCAATGGTCGAGGTAGCGGTAGAACTGACTTTGGCAAGAGAGATTTCAAGTGCTATACCTATTGGAAGTATGGCCGTTTTGCAGCTTAGTGCCATGACAAGAACCAATACTAGTGAGATCGGTCACTGAAAGCAAAGGGTGGTGATCGAGGAACTCCCAGATGAACTTGAAGAAGAAGTGAAGCAAGCTGCTCAAACAAAGAAGTGGGAGCAGCAGAGGGTTACCTTGAAGGCTAAAGATGAGAAAAATATGGTGGACAAATGGTAGGAGTAGAGGGATCTGGCGACAAAGATCACAGAGAATTTGACATAGAAGATGCAAGAGTAGCCAGAATGCTCTAAGGCTAGAACCATCCACAAGGTGCCACCTCCATCTTCGTGTGCTAAGCAAGGAGGCTGATAGAGAATCAGGTGAGGAGAAGACACTAGATGAGTCTTGTCATGCCAAGGGCATACCCAGGGGGAGTCACAGACCCGGGCCAAGAGGCCGGCACTGTGGATTGGGGATTCAGAGGCCAAGGGATATATATAGGAGGTTGGGTGGTGAATCTGTACAAGACAGTCCCCTGGGCCTCACATTGGTATCAGAGCAAAAAATAGCCCAAAGCAGGCGTGGTCCTCTCATGCTTTTGCATGTGCATGCAAAGGGTTGTGGAGCTCCTCTCTTGCCAGGCGGGGAAGAAGTCGAGCCAGACCAAGGGAGAAATCCCGTGTGCAGGTGCCCTTGAGCCGAGGAGGGGAGAAACTCGACCCTCGCCAAATTAAGTGCAGAAGGGAGCAACGAGGCCGCGAGGCCGAGGGGAGCAAAGATCGACCCTGGAGCAAAGCCATGCGAGCTACACACTGGCCGTTAGCATCATCTCTCTCTCTCTCTCTCTCTCTCTCTCTCTCTCTCTCTCTCTCTCTCTCTCTCTCACGGCTCTCTCTCTCTCTCTCACACGGTGTTCTCTGCCTGCCATAGCTTCAGTTGAAGCTTTTGTTTCACACATAAACGCTAAGGCCAAGGGTCTTAAGACTTACTTCAATTTAGAGAGGGTATCCACAACAGGGTACCCCCCTTTTCTTGCTAAGCCAAGTGCTACCTCTCGAGGGCTTCGGAGAACATCACCGGCAGTTGAGCAAGCCGGGGGCGAAAAATTCTGCAAGGCCTGCAAATCCGCAAAACTTGTAAATTACATAATTGTTGGCAAAGGCAACGATGCCTCAAATAAAGGACAGTTTCTCGGCACCCGGAGAGGAATTGCTAACACCGTGGCGATTCCAAGTACGCTCTATGTGGCTTTTAGGTTGTCGAAATTATTCAACGAATAGTGTTTGTGACAACGACAAGATCAGGTATTCTTCCTTCCCTCTCTCGCACTGCACCGTGTCGCCATGGATTTAGATATCAACATGACTTTTGACTTCGAGCGCAATATGCCCGATCCTCCCAATTATGGCTCGCGACTGAATACTCTCACGGAGGGTGCCTGCGAAGCTACGTGAGAAGATGACGCTTACGAATTGCTCGATATTCAAGAATTTTGAGCACTTCAAGCACGTATGTCGATGATGGAAATGAATTTTGCATCTCTAAATGAAAATGTCAGTAAATTATCCACGTTAGTAGTACAATTTATTCAACAGCACGCCAAGGTCCTGTTGACACACACATGCATGAGCATGTAGACAATTAGGGGCAAGGTCTTCCTGGTCAGGGATAGAGTCCCCCTCCGGTTTCTCTGCCTTCTCTCACTGCGAAGGAGGTGGACGAGTTGTTGAAAAATGCAAAGCCACCAACCTTTAAGGGAGAGGACTGAGAGCGCAATAAGGATGCAGTGAATATCTTTCTCAGCAAGTTTGACGGAATTCACATCTTACGACGTACTCCGAATGCAGTCAGGGAGTTGTAGACAAGTCTAACTATGGAAGGCAAGGCCTATAAATGGTGGATGTCTCTCAATAAGAAGAATATCATACCACAGAGCTGGACAACCTTTGAGGCTATGTTTGAAAAAGAGTTCCTGCCCATAAATGAGACGGATAGAAATTGGACGGCTTGGGAGACGTGTTCCATGTGCCAACACCCATCATTGCTTGAATATATCTCGCACTATTGCGATGTTATCCTCAAGTTGGAAGGGTTACAAACCTTTCAACAAGTACGTGGGTTTACCACGGTCTGACGCCAAAGCTGAAGAAACACGTCAAGACTTAGGATCCTAAAACACTTGAGGAGGCCACAATGAAAGCTCACATTCATGATGATCCGGATGAGAAGAAATCACATAGTACACACGTGCCTGCTAGTATACATGGTAATACATGCACACAACATGGGCACAATAAAAGGAATTTATAGTAGCCAATTCAGAAGCATCTACAAAACCTAAGGGGTCTCGAGGGCCTCTCTCTCCTAAGAAATTTGAGAAGGCTAAAAAAGAGAAGTTATGTTTCCAATGCTTGGGAAGTGGTCATGGAAAAAAGGATTGTCTCAAGGGAAAACCTACTGCTCAAGGCAAGGACAAAGTAGTGCACACGGTGCAGCTACTGCCTCTTGAGTCTTTCTCACGTTTCTCCAAGGTAGAGGTATGTGCAACACGGCCTAGACGTGGTTGTAGGCAGTAAACCAGTCAGTAAACCACCCTACAAAATGAGTCATTCTGAGGCTGCTGAGGTGGAACGTCAGCTTGGTGACTATTTTAACAGAGGGTTTATTCAACCGCGTTCTTCACCATGGGCTTCTCCTATTCTATTTGTGAAGAAAAAGGATGGTAGTATGCGCATGTGCGTAGACTACCGTGGGTTAAATGCGGTCACTGTTAAGAACAAGTACCCATTACCACGAGTGGATGAGTTGTTCGACAAGCTCACTCATGCTCGTATTTTTACAAATATAGACTTGAAGTCGGGGCTATCACCAAGTACGTATTCGACTTGCTGATATACCCAAAACTGCATTGCGAATAAGGTTTGGACATTATGAGTTTTTGATTATGCCTTTTGGGTTAACCAATGTGCCCACAACTTTCATGACGCTCTTGGATAGTGTCTTGAGATTGTACTTGGGCAAATTTGTTATCGTTTTTCTTGATGACATTCTCGTTTACAGTGCTTCTGCGGAAGAGCACTTGCAACATCTGAGGCAGCTATTTGAATTTCTAAGAGCAAATAACTTATATGCCAAAGAATCAAAGTGTGATTTTCTCAAGGAGGAAATTCACTATCTAGGGCATGCTATCTCAGCTAATGGGTTGCACATGGATCAATCCAAAGTGTATGCCATTCAGAGGTGGCCTTCTCCTAAAAATCTGAAAGAGTTATAAATTTTCTTGGGATTTGCAGGTTTTTATTGACGGTTCGTTAAAAACTATGCTCATATTGATGTGCCAATGACGGACCAGCTGAAGGGCAAAGGGAAAACCTTTCAGTGGGGTGCCGCTCAACAACAAAGTTTTGATACGCTCAACGATGCATTAGCTACAACTCCTATTCTAGCTATTGCGGATCCTTTGAAGCCATCCGTTTTAGAAACGTATGGCAGTAATCGTGCTATTGGAGCAGTCCTTCTACAAGAGGGGAGGCCAATTGCATTTGAAAGCAAGAAGCTTGATTCAGCGCAACAGAATTATTCTACTTACGAACGTGAACTCTACGCAATAGTGTCTGCCTTAAAGACATGGCGGCATTATTTGTATGGAGCTTTGTTTGAGATTGTGTTTGACCACAAAAGAATAAAATGGTTTACACAACAAACCGACTAACAACAACATGGATTAGGAGAAGGAATAACTAGATAAGAGGCAGGATATAGCCAGATCAATATGGAGAATCCAAACCAGATCACATGGATCATTAGAAGGAAGAACTAGATCAGAGGCAGGGACCAATATGGAGAATCCAAACTAGACTACTGAAAGGATCGAGATGAAACCTGTAATTGCAGTGTTAGATGACCCATTCAATGAGTGTGGAGCTGGCATTTGAACTGAGAAAGAAGAAGAGTCATTGGCCAAATGAAAAGGTGGTGGTTGGAATTGGCTCAGGAGATTGAGGAGTGAAATCTCGACATAGATAAAAACGCCACAATGGTGCAGATCAACAAACATTTGAAGCTAGAGATTAAGGAAAACGCTAAGGCTTTGTTTTCGAAATACAAGGATGTATTCGCATGGGAGCACAATAAACATTTGAAGTCGGAGATTAAGAAAAAGTTAAAGCTTTGTTTCAAAAATACAAGGATTTATTTGCATGGGAACACACTAATTTGAAGTTTGTCGATCCAGAAGTGTGTCAACATCGGATAGTGCTAAAACCAGATGCCAAACCAGTGAGAGTGCAAAGGTATAGAATGAATCCCAACTATGCCAAGAAGATAAGAGATGAGATAAAAAAACTGGATTCATTTACTGAAGTGACAAGCAACAATTAGTTGTTTCCAATTGCAGTGGTACCGAAGAACAATGGAAAGTTGAGGGGATGTGTGGATTATTGGAAGCTTAATGCTCAAATCATCAAAGATCTATGCCCACTTACATTCATTGATATGTTGCTAGATGAGATTGCTGGCCATGAACTTCATGGAAGGTTACAATGGCTACAATCAGCCAAAGATTGCACCAAAAAATCGGGGGCAAAAAAGAGTTTCATCATTGAATGGGGAGTGTTTATGTATCTAGTAATGCCATTTGGGTTACGTAATGCTCCAATAACCTTTCAAAGATGTATGATGGAGATCTTCAGTGAGTTCTTGCACAAAGTTTTTGTTATTTTCATGGATAACTTCATAATCTTCTCAAGTGAAGAAATGCATCTGTCGTTTCTGGAAATGGTCTTTGAAAGATGCAAAGAGAAGAGAATCCACTTGAACTTGTTTAAGTCAGTGTTTATGGTATGGAAAGGTCAACTTCTAGGATGTATTGTATTTATAAATGGTATTGAGATGGCAGAAGACAAGATTAAGTGTGTTCAGCAGGTCAGAGCATAACAACTGTATTTGAATTGAGTTCATTCGTGGGGTATATCAATTTCTATACAAAATTTGTTCACATGTTTGCAACAAAGACACTTCCTCCATGGATCAACTCAAAAAAGGAAGAAGTTTATTCAGACCTCAGAATGTGAAGCGAGTTTCAAGTGTTTGAAGGAGGTGATTAAATCACCAGGAAGCCGATACTTCAACCAAAATGGGATGTAATTTTCCATGTTTGTGTGGATGCATCTAGAATGACGATGGGGCAATTATTGGCCCAACCTGATGGGAAGACAAACTACCCAATCTACTTCGCCAGTCACAGGTTCAATATAGCTGAAAAGGATTATTCCACAACAGAGAGGGAGACACTACTTTAGTGCCACAAAGTTCAAACATTATCTTTTGGGCAAGCTATTTCAATTTTATATAGATCGTCATGATATTTTGTTTCTGATCGACAAAGTCGTTATCCAAGGGAGATTGATCAGATGAATGATGTTCTTGATGGAGTTTGAATTTATAATTTTCAATAAGCCAGACAAGACTTACTGTGGTGTTGATTTTTTTGTCAACACCACGGGAGATTGATCAGATGGATGATGTTCTTGATGGAGTTTGAATTTATAATTTTCAATAAGCCAGACAAGACTTACTGTGGTGTTGATTTTTTGTCAAGAAGAAGTATTGAAGGGTATTCAAAATCTTGATGTGTGATGAGCCACTAGATATTAGCAATGGAGAGACCTTATCCAAAATGGAAAGATGTGTATGAGTTCCTTCAGTATGGGGGATTTTTGAAAGATTGGCCCCATGTAAATTAGAAGGCATTGGTTTTGACAAGTGTGAATTTCACCATCATAGGAGGAGCCTTATATTGATAGGGTCTTTTGAAGATGTGTGTCTATGCAAGGAAGAATGCACGTGATTACAATAGCTCATAGTGGGAGCCCTGAGGGACACTTTTTCACTGACATCATTTGCAAGAAAATTTTGCAAGCAGGACTAAGGTGGTAAACTATGATGGCTGATGTAAGTGCTTTCTACAAGACTCTTGATATTTTCAAGAGAATGGGAAGGCCAACAACATCAGCTATGACTCCTTTGATACCAATTCAACCATTGGGAGTGTGTATGCAATAGGGATTGGATTTCGTCACTTCTAGAAAGAACAAGTTTATTATGATGGCCACCTGCTGTGTCAGTAAATGGGTCGAGGCTAAGAAGTTACCAAACAACACTGCAGAGTGTACAACATGGTTTCTATATGAACATGTAATTTGCAGATTCGCTTGTCCAATAGAGATTATGTCAGATTGGGAAACCCATTTTATTAATGAGACAATCCAAATACTGACATACGTTTTCTTGATCAAGCACATGAAATCAACTCCATACTATCCTAGGTGCAATGGGCAAGCTGAAAGCAACAACAAGACTATCACAACCAGTCTGACCAAAATAGTTCAGAAGGACCCTCACAATTGGGATGAGAAACTTAAAACTGCGCTATGGGCATATTGGCCTACTCATAAGGTTACCATTCAAATGACACCTTTCAAGATGGTTTATGGCATAGACGCAGTGGTACCTATGGAATTTGCAATTCCCAGTATCCGATTGCCAATTGAGCATGTTATGTATTTTAATGCAAATTGGAAGAAAAGTTTGGATGACTTGCTGAGTTTGGATGATATCAGACAGAGACCTATGCTTGAAGAAGAGGTGGTTCAATAGAGGTAAAAGCATTGACATGATAGTAAGATCAAAGTCAAAGAGTTCAAGAAGGGGGATCTAGTATTGCTTTATAAATCAAAATTAGGCCCGAAGAAACCTAATCTGAAAGTGGCATGGTCATGACCTTATGAAAAGGATTGGGTTTTTTCCAATGGCATAGTTAGGTGAAGGGAATTATTGGGCAAGTTGTTTCCAAGCGTCTACAATGGAGCCAAGATCAAGTTGTACTATGTCAAATTAGATGGATCTCTAGCAACACCAATTCAGGAGGCTAGTTTGATGAACCTTTGAACGTATTCCATATTAGACCAATTGAGGAAATCACGGAGGAGTTTCCAAAACTAGTAGATCTTCTAGGCATGGTCCCAGTGAAAGGCATGAGGGGACTGAAACATGCTAATCTCCACCTAGCCATGATCTATATATGCCCTTGGCTTGCTAAACATAGAGACCCCCTTGACTGCATATTGGTCTTGGCCCTTCGTCCTGCCCGGTCCTACCCTTTGCATGGCAATAATCCCCCCTTGGGGAGAAGCGTTTTTGTCCTTGAAAACAATAGTGGTGACACACTAATGTTTTCCACAGTGGCATCCTCCATGGATCCAGCTGGTTGTGTGACCGAAACATGGTTTTGTAGGAGGTTCAATGAAACCAAGAGTAACATCTTGATTTTTCACATTGTCGTCCATTTGCAACCATCTTGTGTTATTGGTTCCCATCCAAACATAGTGTGTAGACTCCATTTAGAACACACATGAGCATGCTAAATGAGTTATCACAACAAAGATGTACCTGAAAGAGTACCTCTTTTCACTTGCCATGAAAGTAACTTGCTAACATAGCTCATCAGTCAAGTTTAAGTCCTTGACTTGTTCTCAAATTTCATTAGTAAACAACCCCACCATAACTAGTGTTCAAGGAGAACCCGACTTAAACATGAAGAGACGAAACCTAGTCGCAAACATGCTTTAACTTATGGTAAGCAAACTCCAAGTAGAGCCGTAAACGCTTTTTAATTGGATTTCTTGGTGCTAACGCACACACTTCACATATCCTTTAGCATGAGATTACACTTTGTAATTTGCCTATCCCCTTGGATATTGACAGTATTGAGATGTGTTTCCCCACAGTTTACAGACGGTCTTTCCAGATAACGGGTAAATAGGGATCACAATGTCGTACAATATTGCTGAGAAATCAACAATGACATTCATAACAATCTTGGTTAACTTGAAAGATCCACAAGCACCCAAATCGAGCATGACCTCTATTGGTGATTGGTAAATCCAAACATAATCTCATAGACATACTACAGATAGAGTGCAAAATGCTTCATAGCACTAATGTGATGAATATGCATGCCGCTCCAAATCAGCCTTTGCGAAACACTAGGGCCCATAACACCTACTGTGCATGCATTTAGCAAAAAACAGATCCGAACTTGTATATCCATGATCATCCTTGCCAATACTGATGGCGAATATGATGCTCCTAGCACACATTAAAGAGGAATGTAAATAGTTCTAAAAAGAAACTAAGTACTAAATGCTGCAATCATTTGCAAGCCTTGCTAAAACATTTGAACCATAATAGAAGGTGAAACAGTAATCATTGCTAGGTACAAACAATGAAACCTTTTCATTAACAACTCATAGCCTTGCTATATGCATAAACAACCATTCGTTAATGTTGTTGAGCACTTGTACGTTTAACAAGTCATTTTGAGTATTTAAAAATATATGGCCACCACTGAAATTGTTCCTGATACGACGTGCTGAAAACGGTCTTATAAACGGAATTGACCAACACCAAGGGTCTTTGTCGCGACACCTAATTGGAATAGCAGGTGCCAGTGTCAGTTCCAGAGACTCATATTCTCCACATGTGGAATATGTCTCAAGTAAGGATAGCTAAAAAAAGAACATCCTTCAAGTACAAGATGTACTTCGGTGTGGAGGTAACTGTAAACACGCATGCAACGTGCGTGAGAGAGACCCTCATTATTCATGCTCCACACTGGCTAAACCAAACTCCTTGAGTTCTTAGACTATGTTGTCACATGGGATACAACATGTGCCAAATCAAACCCTACAAGTGGGTCTATAACTGTGGAAAGCAGAAATTTCTTGTGGACACTACAACCCAAATTTCTTGGCTCTTATGTGACCTTGTCATCTCGCTAATAAGCAAAATAAATGAAAACCTAGAAGTTTATTCATCCAACTTGAAAAATTCAAGCAAAGCATATGCAAAAATGGAAATAAACCAAATCATATGCGTACCTCAAGGGGCTAGACGGACTGTCAAGACCATGGAAAACAAAGGCAAAAATGATGCAAAGGGAAAAAATCAATGCTCAAAGTTCTTTCCCAAGGCACTTCCACCAACAACAAAAACAATCGGTCCACAGAGAAGGGAGTTTACACAGGCAAAAACAAACTCTCTCCTGAAAAGCTTGAAGCTTTTCTCAAGGACCATAAGTGTTTCAAGTGTGGGGAACAAGGACATGGCTATCGTTCTTGGCCCAAGAAGAATTCTTGCAATGAGACTCCTAGGGCTTCCACCATCGAAGCTCCAAAAGAGGATGTTCATTGCAAAGGATCATCACTTTCCTATGCTTCGGGAAAGGTGAGACAGCATGATGCCTTCATCTTGTTTGACCTTGGCTCTACTCACAACTTCATATCAACAGAGTTGGCCACCAAGTTGCGCATTCAAGATTTCAAGATGGGAGATATGGTAACGGTTGACACAACTTTCAAGGGACTACAAGCCTCCATTACTCCCTTGATTGGGAAGTTGAGGCTTCATATCCAAAGCTATGTCGACAAAGAAGACTTTTTCATCTCTCCTCTCCAACATGAGAATGCCATCCTAGGGGCACCATGGTTTGATTGCATGGCTGCCAATATGAAGTTCCCTGAAAGGAGAATCTACTTCACCTACAGGGGAAAGAACATGTATATAGGTGCTAGTGAGCGTGGTTGCACTATTTCACTTGTAAATCCTCTTGCTTTTTATAAATCAATGAAGAGCTCAATTGTTGCGTACATGATTTTTGTCAAAGAGTCTTTAAAAGATCCTAATGTTTCATCAAATGTAAATGGTAGGAATCAAGAAGAGTTATCGTCTGATTTTCTAAAAGGATTCCAAGATGTGTTCATCGATGATATCCCTATGGACTTACCTCCAAAATGAGGGGATGATGACCATCGCATTGAGCTCCTTACAAGAAACTCATGGCCTAACAAGCCTCCTTATCGAGTCTCACAAGCTCAACAAGAGGAGATCATGAGGCAAGTACAAGAATTGGTAAACAAAGGGATGGTGAGGCCTAGTTCCTCTCCCTTTTGTTCTCCAGTCCTTTTAGTGCAAAAGAAAGATGGTACATACCGTATGTGTATGGAATATCGAGCATTAAACCATATCACTATCAAAAACAAATTTCCCGTGCCTCGGGTAAAAGGCCTGTTTGATAAGCTACAAGGCTCTACCCACTTCTGTAGGATTGACCTTAAAAGTGGCTATCATCAAATAAGGATAGTGGATGAAGATATCCTAAAGACCGCGTTTCGTACAACGTTTGGTTTTTATGAATATCTAGTCATGCCTTTTAGCTTGACCAATGCACCTGCCACATTCAATCGTTTGATGGAGAAAATATTTAGACCCTACTGCAATTTTACTGGAGTGTTCTTTGATGATATCATCATCTACTCCAAGTCCTTGGAGGAACACAATCAACATGTCCAAGTGATTTTTCAAGCATTGAGGGAGAACAAGATTTTTCTCAACCAAAAGGAAAGCAAATCTTTCCTTTAAGAGATTCAATACCTAGGTCATATTATCTCTCAAGATGGTATCCGTATGGATCCATCAAAATTAGAGGTAATAAAAGCATGGCCTAATCCAAGGAATCTACATGATCTAAGAAGCTTTATTGGTATGTGCGCATACTATAGAATCTTCATTGAAAAATTCTCTCAAATAGCAACTACATGACTTAACTAAGAAGAACGTTAACTATGTATGGATTGCTAACGAGCAAAATGCTTTTGATAAGCTCAAAGAAAAGCTTACCTCCCAACCAATCCTCATGCTTCTGGATCTCTCAAATCCATTTGAGGTCCAATGTGATGCTTGTGGTGATTGCCTTGGAGCAGTTTTGCTTCAAGAAGGGCATGCCATGGCATATCAAAGCCGAAGGCTCAATACCAATGAATGAGTCTTGGGAATTTATGACAAAGAGATTTTAGCTATTCTACATGCCCTAGACACATGGAAGCACTATTTATTGGGGACTCCATTTATTCTACAAACCGACCACCGAAGTCTCAAGTATTTCATGACGCAAACCAAGCTTTTTAACAAACAGATGAGGTGGACAATTTTTATTTCGCAATTTAATTTCCATATTGCTCACATTACTGGTAAGCACAATAAAGTGGTGGATGCACTTTCACGATGACCAAAAGTTAATGCGGTGTCTATAGCTACTCACAATGATCTATACTCTATGATAGGTGAGTATGCTACTGATCTTAACTTTAGAGGCATAATGTCAGCCCTTGCTTTGGGAAGAAAGAGGAACCATTCACCTTGCATGATGGTTATCTTCTCCACGGCAATAGGCTATGTGCTACCCATTCCCTTCATGAGAAAGTTATGTATGAATCCCATGCTCCTCCCTATGCGGGGCATAGAGGTATTCAACCTACTCTTTGAGGAGTAGAGACATACTTCTATTGTCCTACCATGAAAGTGGACATACAAGAGTGTGTTTTAAAATGCTTGGTATGCCAAAAGACTAAGTGTGATAGAGGGAAGAAACCTGGATTACTCCAGCCATTTCCTAATTCACCATGGGAGAGTATATCCATGGATTTTATCTTTGGATTACCCACATCTATCCATGGGAATACAGGAATATGGACAATAGTCAACAGGTTTAGCAAGCAAGCACACTTTATTCCTGTCAAAAAGACTATTAAGGCACACCAAATGGCAACTCTCTTCATATCTCAGATTTTCAAACACCATGGATTACCAACATCCATTGTGTTAGATAGAGATCCTAGAATGACCAGTAATTTTTGGAAAGGTCTCTTTGAAAATCTAGGAACAAGATTGAATTTCTCTTCAGCCTATCACCCACAAATGGATGACCAAAGTGAGATAGCCAATCTTACGATACTCGATCTACTCAAGACTTATGTTACCAAAGTAGATCAACGCTCATAATGAAAAAAGTACTTACCTCTTGTAGAGTATGTCTACAATAATACTGTACATACTTCTATGAGAAAATCACTTTTTGAGATCATTGAGGGAAGAACTAAAAGTCCCTTGCTACTGTACATGGGAAGATCTTCGTTGCCAATGAGTATAGTCGTGACCTACAAGAACCTTTTCAAAAGATTAAGGAGGCTATATCCATCTCTCAACAAAGGCAAAAATCTGCTGCTGACAAGCACAAAAGGGCCTTAACGTTCAAAGAAAATGATTGGGCCTTGCTTAAGTTTCCTAAGGCTCGATTGAGCCACGGGCAAAAATCCTATGGGCCAACAAAAGTATTATGCTAAGGTAGCAAAAAGATACTATGGTCCTTTCCAAATTTTGAAGCCTATCAATGAGATGGCCTACCAACTCAAGTTGCCCAACCATTGGCTCATACACAATGCTTTTCTTGTGAGCCTACTCAAGCCCTACAAAGGAGAGCCACCAAGTGAACCAATTATTGAAGACCCTCCCGAAGTTGAAGACCAAGAAGAGTTGATACAACCCGAAGCTATCCTTGGCATGAAGACAAGGTACTACGACATGATAAGATTATTCGAGGGTATCTTATTAACTTCAAAAATTATCCTTTTGAAGATGCTAGATGGATGCATGGAATACATCTTAAGGATAGTATGAACCTTCTAAATGCTTACAATGCTACATTGGAGTAAGCAAATGTACATTTTTTTATAAAATGACCCATGTTTTTGTCTTATAACACTAGAATGGTAACATGACACTTTTATGTCCTTGGACACTTTTGTGTCCTGTTAAGTGACCATTTTGTTTGAATTATTTGAAGAGTATGAAAATGAATTCCTAGGTTCTATATATCCACAAAGTTGGCTTATGAGCTGAAAAAAACTTAGCATTTCTTTTGGAGTATCGATCTCACCAGTAACCTTACTCTTGGACAACATTTTTGAACCTAAACTGTGTGAAAAAACGGGTCCTGTTTTTGCCTTTTTTTTTTCAATTTTTGGCAACTATACCACTCTAAACTTCATGTTTGTGAGGTTTAGATGGCTAGAGGTTAGGCCTTCATAGTTCTCAACATGTTTTGATGCTTGTAGGGAGAGCTAAGTGTTAAAATTGAAAGTTATGACCAATTTACAAGAATTGCATAATCCTGTTTTTTTGGCCAAAATTAGCACTTTTATGATTTTTTTGGTGGCTTTCTTGATATCCAAATTCAATTTTGATTGTGTAAGTGTAATGTATAACATAAATCTAATCTTCCTTGAGTTTTAGGGAACCTAATATGCTATATGGCATAGTATATGATGATGGTTGAGTGTTTTGATTGCTGAAGAATATGATACATTTTAGAGTAGCAAGTATAACTTTCTCAATATTGCTAGTTTCTTAGGCCAATTGTGTGTATTTTGTAGGTAGTAACCATATCTAATCATAGACTACAAACTTGGCTAGATATTGAGTAGTTTCTATGGGTTTCTAGAGGTCATAATGCTAAACCCAGTTTTTCCATGTTTGTTGTATTTAGCACTTTATCATTGCCCCCAAGGTTCCAATTGTAAGAGATCCATTATCCTTTTGACATGCTCCATGGCTCTTTTTGAATCCAAAGGCCCAAAGGGAACTAAGAAAACATGTATATAGTATCTGTATTGAGTGTGACTATAGAAACTTTGATGATAGGTCCACAGAATGGCAAAAATACAACTTTTTTATACCTATTTTTTTGCCCAAAAAAAAATTAGTGAGGTAAAAGCAACCATATGTTGTGGTCACCAACCCATTGAAGTTAACGGGGCATTTTATCTCATGTCCTACAAAAACCCCCACTCTTATTTATATGCAATCAGCCGTTTGGCAGATGAGATACTTGGTACTTGCACAAGAAGACTGTTGGAATTAGGGTTGCAGAGAAACGCACACAGCTTGGAGACCGTAAGAAATTGCCGTTCTGGGCAAAATGCATTGGTCCATCAACTCTGGAGGCTTGTAGTGACCAAGGAATGAGAAAAATTACAAGTTTCTCATTTTTTCCATATGTAGTAGTTATTAAACTATAAGCTCATGAAAGGATTTTTCAAAATGAGTGGATCTACTATGGTTTTGGAAAATTTTCCCAAAACCCTGAAAGGACACTTTTATGTCCTGTTAGGTTACCATTCTAGTGATAAGACTAGTTCTCTTTTTAATTGTGCACAAATTTAAATAGTATGCATGCTTAGAATCATGTTTATGATGAAGGCGTCTCTCAAACCCCAAGTAGGATTTGTCACTCTAGTTTTCTCCAAAAGAGGATGTTCATTGCAAAGGATCATCACTTTCTTATTCTTGGGGAAAGGTAAGAGAGTATGATGCCTTCATTTTGTTTGACCCTGGCTCTACTCACAACTTCACATCAACGGAGTTGGCCACCAAGTTGGGCATTCAACTTTCAAGATGGGAGATATGGTAATGGCTGACATAGCTTTCAAGGGACATCAAGACTCCATTACTCCCCTTGATTTGGAAGTTGAGGCTTTATGTCCAAAGCTATTTTGACAAAGAATATTTTTTCATCTCTCCTCTCCAACATGAGGATGGTATCCTAGGGGCACCATGGTTTGATCGCATGTCTGCAAATATGAACTTCTCTGAAAGGAGAATCTACTTCACCTCCAAGGGAAAGAACATGTATATAGATGCTTGTGAGCGTGGTCACACTATTCCACTTGTAAATCCTTCTGGTTTTGATAAATCAATGAAGATCTCAGTTTCTGCGTACATGATTTTTGTCAAAGAGTCTCTAAAAGATCCTAATGTTTCATCGAATGTAAATGATAGGAATCAAGAAGAGTTAGACTTGTCTAATTTTCTAAAAGGATTCCAAGATGTGTTCATCGATGATATCCCTATGGACTTACCTCCAAACAAGGGGATGATGACCATCGCATTGAGCTCCTTCCAAGAAGCTCACCGCCTAACAAGCCTCCTTATCGAGTCTCTCCGGCTCAACAAGAGGAAATCATGAGGCAAGTATAGGAATTGGTAGACAGGCCACCTACGTTTCTTGTGAGGCCACCTACTTTTTTTGTGTAGAGAATCTTGTCATTGTAGCTTCTCTGTTTTCCTTTGTTGAGCTACTTAGGCCATTTTTTCTTTACCCTATGTAGTATAGAGAATTAAACTTGTGTAGATTATGTTAGCGTACAATGTTGTATATACACTCGCTAGGTCCAAGTGAGAGGAGTGGTAGCAAAGATAATTACTTAGTTACCCTTCGCAACTAAAGGTACACTCATATTAGTATAATGCTACAGTGGAGATCAGTTCTTTCACACAAGAGATTCAAGTGAAGGAGTCAAAGTCCGTCCCAAACACTCCAAACGCTTTCAACAAGGTCTAGGTCTCACAAAAAAGACCATATTATGTATTTTGGTAGAAATCTCGTATTATGGGAATCACCAAATCGACCCAATTCATGTAATTTGGGAATTTTTAACTGAAAGTGGAAAAATATGAGATAAGCTTGTTGATGTATGATTGGAAAACAGAGTGAAAATCTTATAGGATTGTAATGTAAATAAACACCAAAGTCAAGATTATGCACAACACATGAATTTGAAGAAATACTATTGATTAAATAAAACAAAGAAAGATACAATTAAAGACCTTGTTTACAAAACTAACTATCATAGTCACAAGAGATATTGCAGATTTGATACCATATCTAAGCTTTGATCCAAGCGTGGTTGATGTGCACGAGCAAGGCTTGCTTTGGCTTTTAGTGCATGACTTTTTGAGATGTTAATTCTAGAAAATGGTCCTTCTATGTTGGGTCTCTAGGATCAAACAATTGCGTCTACACTTTTCCACACGTGGGTCCTTATAGTTGACAACCCAAAAACCTTTTTAACAATTAGTGTAATCTTGAGCATTTGTCATCCCACTCTTTCTCGCGCAAGGTTGGTGCCTAATATTGAATAAAAAATTTTCTATAGTTTTGTGATGTAGGCTTATTATCAATGTTGGATAAAGCCATTGCAATACAAACTGAATAGATTTCTGTGTGACGTGGAACTAACATAACAAAGTCACCTTGGTGCACATGAGTCATAGGGTCAAATTCTTCCCTTGGTGTATCTCATTGAGGATCACATTATTGATCATTCAAATCTTCGAGACCAAGGAATCTTTCTGCTTCTTGTTGCATAAATTCATTGTAGTGCTTTGTTGGAGACAAGATTCTTGAGTTTTTGGCCAAAACATTTCATACAAGACTTCATGTAATATGATTACTTTTCCAATCTCATCAATTACCTTACTCCAATAATCTAACAACTATTTGTAATATTGTGGCACACTTGAGCCATTCCCTAAATTTTTCCAGAACCTTATATACTTCTTCAACCCAGACATCACTTCTTCATGCGCCTTGACATACTCCGCCATTGGTACCAATAGTGAATCTCCATGTGGTAATATTGGTTTTCCTTTTGTGTCTGTTTTTCAAACACAAATACTTGCACTCCAACTTGACACACCTACATGTGCCTTATATTACATCATTGGTGTCTCATCTTGCATAAAAAACTTAAATTCAAGTGGTTTGGATGGCCAATAAGTACGTTGGAGAGGGGGAATGGGGGAACACACCCGGGACCAACACAAAGGCCTCTCTATAGCTCAGGGTATCCATAGCATCCCTATCCTCTCGGAAAACACCTTGGAACACACAACTCACACTAGCAGACCACCGCCTACTCGATTGCCACTGTTCACACACTCCACAAATCCACCACACAAGATACACTTACTACCACTGCCTGTATCCACCCTTACACCCGCACACGTCCACTCAATCTCAATCTCTCACTCAAAACACCATCGCTCCGGGGGGGCACACACTTCCACACAACTGGCACCGAGGAGAAACATGAAAGCAGGAGAAAGAGAAGGGGGGATGGGGAAACAATAGCACAGGAGGCAACTGTGGCTTGATTGCACTTCAGAAAACATATACATAGGCTTGCAATGCCATCACCATGGACACTTTCAAGCAAAAGTTACAAAGGGGCTAACTTGCTTTAAAACTCCACTTTGTAGGCTTCAAACGGCACCTCAAAAGGCCAAGAAAAAACCCTTAATTTGATCCATTTTTTACTTTTATAGGGGGGGGCTTTAATTTGGGAATTTACAATTTAATTGGTCCACTTGGCACCTTGAATTGACAATTTTTGGGAAGGGGGCACCACTTTGCTCTATCTCTCTCTTCTTCACTCTTTGCACTTGGGCGGGGGGGCATTAGCGATGTCGCTATTGCCCCCTAGCTTTTTATTTTTTATTTTTTATCTTTCATTTTTTACCCTTTGTGGCCTCAACCTGGTACTGCTCCACATGTTTGACTTTGACTCTCATTTTTCTCTATCCGACTCCTCTTTTGCCCTCTTTTGGCCTTGGTCTTCATTTTGGTCCAACTTCAACCTTCACTTTGCCCTTTTCCTTTGCTTGGCCGGCCTTGGCTTAGCTCCACACATTTGTCCGCCCTCGGGCTCTAACTCTCTCCTCCTCTGTCTTGCTGGCTTACCCTGCTGTGGGACTTTCCCCTTAACTGAGAGGGGGAGGCAATAGCGATGTCGCTATTGCCCCCCTCCCTTTTCCTCAAAATTCTGGCGCTCCTAGGGCCGCGGGAAGGGACCCGCACTGGGACCTCCACGTCATTGTCTGGCCGTCGGCGCACTGCCTTGCTCACCGCCACGCGGGCGTGCCACCGTGCCACCCCGCCTCGCCGGCCACCCCCAAAACCTCTGGCATCTCCGCATGCGCAGCGCTTGTGGGCCGCCACCCACACGAAGGCCATCGCCCACACCTCACGGAGCTCCAAGCTCTCTCTCAACCTTGTGATACCATTGAAGTGAATACGCCCAGCCCATATAGGGTGCGCGGTTTGGACTTTTTTTCGCATGTGGGTTCACCCACAAGGCCACGTGGCAGTTGCACGTGAGTCCTCCAAAAACCTCCTCTGAGTACTCTAAAAAGACTTCTTAAAAACTTCTCCTGGTGCCCCTTTTAACCTGCAACATCCACTTGCTCACCTGCTCAATGCACAATCCATCCAACCGTGTGGGAAGAACCCCTTGTTAACTCCAGACCACCCGGATCTCGTTCTCCTTTGGCATTAGTGTGCCTTCGAACAATGTGCGTAGAAAACCAAAAAATCGTATGGCACTGCGCTTTCATTTTTCAATTGCCGAATTTGACTTACAACAACTCCCTGTTCCGAGCTCCGATTCACGTGCCGTCACTTCGTGCTAACTCCACATGCTACATACTATCATTGAGAACGTTGGCGAGGCTGAAATGATGCCAGATGGCGCCTTCCCCAATGCAGTCATGTGGGCTCAGACCCGGCCCTCGGAAAATCTTCTAATGGCCATAACTCGCCATCCAGAGCTCCGATTCGCGATCCGAGAAGGCAAGCATGCTCCACAACTCAAGCAATACACATGTATATACTGACACCAGCCCGGGCCACCTGTCCCCAGCTGCCCTGTCCGTCGAGGATCTGCTACACACTCTTTCTTTAAACTGCAATATCTTGAACACCGAGGCTCCGTTTGACGAGCCGTCTAGATTGGCTTCTAGAGCACACTGAGCACTACATTTTAGGACACTGAATTGGCATTTTGGACACTGTAAGGTCCCTCCCTAAACCCTAGAGACATTCAAAAAAAAAAGGCCTAGAAAATAATTTAGAAAAAGTAAGACCGATAAAGAAGTTATACGGACAACGAGACTTTACTCCAGAATGAAAAGACAAGGATATTTCAGATAAGAAATTACGTCATCCCTATATTTTTCCTTTAAAATTAAGATTATTTATATTTCTTTGACAAAAGCCGCGTGGGAACTGATCTAGATCGAGAACTAGGAGAAAAAGGGACTAATTTAATTGAAAGGTAAAGTTAAGAGATAAGAACTAAGAAGAAAATTGGGGTTCAATAGCATTTGAGAAGAGAAATGGGGTCCAATAATAGTGGAGAAGAGAAATAGGGTCCAATAGCACTTGAGAAGAGAATTTGGGGTCCAATAGAAATTGAGAAGAGAATTAGGGTCCAATAGGAATTGAGAAGAAAATTCTACCCACCATTTCCTATATAAGCACCACCTCT
The DNA here is from genome assembly GCF_014529385.1 of Adiantum capillus-veneris. NCBI lineage: Eukaryota > Viridiplantae > Streptophyta > Polypodiopsida > Polypodiales > Pteridaceae > Adiantum > Adiantum capillus-veneris. The sequence continues at coordinate 53,977,634 of NC_140949.1, read as the reverse complement.
CCTTTGTATTTTTACACACATATTGCTAAGCTACTTGCATACTTGCCATGCTCAAGACTATGGTTAAGTAACTCAAGGTTTCCATTAAACCTTGCTCTTGCTCTCTCCCTCTCTTGAAGGCCAAAACCCTTGAGGGTTTTATGAAGAAGCTCCTCTCTCCTTCCTCTTCACCATAAATCCCTTCCTTCCTCCTTGAGCCTCACATCTTTTCAAGAAGGACTTCAACCCCACATCCCTCTTGCTTAGACGAGGTAATCTTCATTTCTAGTAGGTTTAATTAAATGTGTTTTAATACTAGGAAGGTTTATGTGCATTATTTTAGGTTTAAGCTTTAATGGAAACCTTGCAATTAGGGTTAAATGATAAGAGTATCTACGCATCATAAAGTTAAGCTTCAAAGGTAGATTTGTATTCGTAAGCTAAGTTTTAATGGTAACTTTGCACTTAGAAGTAAGCTTTAGTGATTACCTTGCATTTTTAGGTTTTAAGCTTTAATGGAAACCTTGCAATTAGGGTTAAGTGATAAGAGCATCTACGCATCATAAAGTTAAGATTCAAAGGTAAATTTGCACTCGTAAGCTAAGCTTTAATGGTAACTTTGCACTTAGATGTAAACTTTAGTGATTACATTGCATTTTTAGGTTCTAAGCTTTAATGGAAACCTCGCAATTAGGGTCAAGTGATAAAGAGTATCTATGCATCATAAAGTTAATCTTCAAAGGTAGATTGCACTCGTAAGCTAAGCCTTAATGGCAACTTTACACTTAGGTGTAAGCTTTAGTGACTACCTTGTATTTTAGGTTTAAGCTTTAATGGAAAGCTTGAAAACTCATAAATTATAGGATGACCTTCTAGCTTCCTAAAATGGAAAGCTAGGTACCATAAGAAAAGAGTGGTTATGTAAGCTCGATAGAAGAAGTTCAAGTTTTGGTATTTAAGAGTTTGTAAAGTTTTCAATTTCAAGTTTGTTTGCAAATACGGGATGGGGGAGATAGGGGATAACTTCGCGGAATTGATCTCTGTGTTGTTTGAACTGAAAACTCTACAAGCTTCCATGGAGATGCCCCATGGATGGCAAAGGATTGTAAAAACTTGGGAATCGACGAGACGGGGATTGAATAAAAAAAAAGTTGGCATTTCCGAAGAGACATTAACCATCAAATGCCTATGGCAAAAAATAAACTTGGCTGGTAGATAATTAATGAAAGTAGGAATTAAGGTTGATAAATGGATGAACCTGAAAATTACCAACTAAGAGCTAAAAAGGAATCTCGAGAGGTGATAGGGATAGCCCATTGCAAAACATAGATTTAACTAGGAGTTTTGAAGATTGTCTGGAAATGATCGGAAACCAAGATGGATCTTCTTGGGGTCAATTTGATTGAAAGGCCGGCCCATTGAGAGGATTCTCTTGGGGAACTTGTCGGAGATTGGCCCTTTTCGGCTAGGGCAGCGTAACCGGCAAGTTGTTATACCTAGGTCATTCATGCCCGAGGGATAAGGGATGAATGGGTTTGTTTTATTTTTGCCCGGCCAGGTGAAGTACCCGCGGTATCTTATTGGAAATCGGCCATAATCTGGGTATGTCCTGATGTCAATAGTTGGATGAGAAGGTTATACTCAGGGAGGATGATGTGAAGTTAATTAAGGAAATTTGTTCGACTTGGTTGCTTAGAAAGGAACTGGAAAGGCTAGGAATATAGGGGTTATCCTGTGCATCTGTCACCAAATAGTGCTATACCTCTCGAAATAAAATGCTTAGGAAGGAATGATAAAATTACTTGATGAGCCTTTCCCAAACACGTAATTCTGGGAAATATTGTGAAGGTGATGCCATTTTGATGGCTTGTAACCGATTATCTTGGCCTGAATGGGGAGGTAAGATGAATTGGTTTGAAACTAAATGTGTTGCGTGATTAGTTAGGAAACTAGTTAGAAGCTAATTATAGCAGATAAAGGAAAGGAAATGAATTAAAAGTTTCTAAATAAAGATCTGGTGGGAACAACCATATGAATTTTTCTGAACGAGGGTATGCAACAGATTGCATGCTGCTTGTTGTGTGATGATGTCTGATAGACTACTGTCTTCCTGATTTTGTAATAGTTAAGTACTACCTCGGGAAGGGATTTTCATGAAATGGTTCGGTGGGTGGGCGGATCCGGAGGGTTAGATGGCCGGATGTTGATTTAAAACTTTTATGTTAAACTCTAGGACTACGTGGGATAAAAAATGGGTAATCGGGGACGAGCGAGACCATGTAGGATTGCAAGATCCCTCTTCTTAGGGGAAAGTGATAACTGCCGTGCCTGCTTGTCAGGAAAAAGGGGTTATCGCCATGAACCAGGGGAGAACAAGAAAGCAAGAGCAGATCCTCAAGTTAAAGATCAAGAGAATCAAGACTAAGGACCATGATTTTGGGTGAGAAAAGTTGTCAAGGAGAGATTGATTATGAGAAGCGGAATGAATCATTGAATGAAGGGATGTACCCCCTTGGGTTGGCATTCGAGATAGGCTGGAGTCCTGTCTGAATATCGATATCAAGTGGGAGGGATATGTCATAATAATCAATATCTAATTCTCCTAAATGATTTTCTCATATTAAACTGATCATTTAATGTGGGGAAGTGCCAAGGGAGAAAAAGCTAGAATATTGGTTAAGTTAGCAGACCGGCCACAGTAGGGATCCAAAGGAGGGAAAATAGGGATCCAAAGGGGGGGCCATCTGCAAAAGAGCCATGTGAAACAACGGGCTAAAAAGACCCTAAGGTTCAGCCCATTAAGACTTCCAAAATGCTAAGGTTCCAAAATTCAAAGGTTGTGTCCAAAGGTCAACCTTAGGGAAAATTGGATGCTTAGTGTGTGCCCAAAAAGTCTTTCTACATCCCTACATGGGAGGGGGGGAGCCCCAAAGCTAGGGGATGAGAGAGAAAGCCACACACACACACACAGGCTCCCTTTACACAAAGGGAATGAGGGACACATGTCAGCTCCCTAGGCCAGATGCCCACAAGGTATGCCCAATTCCTATTGGAAGACCCTTGAAGTGGACCAATGAGAATTAGGCTAGAGTAAATCTAGTTTAATTAATTTAAAAACATTTAATAAAAGAAACCAATAAGAATTAAGTGTCCTAGAAGACTATTGGGCAGTCTCCCAAGGGGTCCAATGAGCATTCAGGAGCCCCATGGCTTGCCTGATTCCTATTGGCCAGGAGGCAAAGGGGTCCAATGAGAGTTTAGTTTAATTATTTAATTATCTAAAGCTCTCACAAAAGGGGAAAGGGGGACACATGTCAGAAGGCTATCACTTATGCTGCTTAATCCCTATTGGCTTGACCTGGGGAGGTCCAATGAGGCAAAAGCCAGACTAACTTAGCAGCTAGGGCTCGCCCAAGAGAGAGAGGGGGCTGATTTTTGCTTGGCATGGACACACACACTCTCACACTTGACCATGTGTGAAGGAAAAATACTCTATCTCCTCCCAAGCTTTAATGGAGAGCTCATCACCTACTCCAAGCTTGTGAGATAGAAGCCTACATCAACACTCTCTTGGCATGTGGATGCAAATCCAACCAAGAGCCAAGCTTCAATGCATGCTCATCTTCTCTACCAAGCTAATTACTAAGCTAAGCTATGCTAATATGAGTGATTATGTGAGGAGATGTACTTCTTTCTCGTAAGATACTTCTTTTTCCTCTCAATCTACTCTCATACCCTGCTAGCTCTCACCATCTTCGAAGGTGTGTGAGGTCTTGGGTCTGAGAACGGGGATAATTCCAGTTGTGTTTGATTAAGTGTTTTGCTTGGTGTATGAAGCTTCCATCTTCATTGCACTAGCTCGTCTTGAAGGAACACAAAGAATTGTATTGTACAATGTCTCTCTTGATGGGAGAAACCATAATACAAAGCCTTTTGGAGGGGGAACCGGCTCCATACAAATCCGGTCCTCAACTGTTGTCAATAGCTTAATTGCTCTCTCTCTTTTGAAAGTATTGTCGATGCTATCTAACTAGGTGTTATGCTTTTTGTTGCTCTCTCCACCCAAGCACTCTTGTAATTCTCATTAGGAATCAACTCTAATGAAATGCCCACTATGTTCATGCTAAATTCCGCTACACAAAAGATTTTAGGCCATTAAATGTTACATTGGTATCAGAGCTCAAGGTTTCTCTTTTCTTGCTCAAGAAGGGAGGTACTCAAGCTAGCTACAAATGGTTGGTATTATTAATTGCCTGTGAGTAAGTAGAATAGGGATTTTTCAGCCTTGCAGTGCGCCTGCCTTTGTGCAGTTAACGGGGCATCACCGTCGAGAGCTATGGTCTTAATAGTGGAGTCCTACGGGGCTTGCCTACGGCTTAACCACTATTGAGCTATTAGAAGCTTGACAGGAGCCGGTGCTGTTTTGGTGTCGAAAGACCCTCTCTTCTATTCCTTGCAATTAATGGTATTCGAGCCGCGGGTACAGTAGCTTGAGTGCTTTTTCTAAAGGGGTAAAGAGGAGTAGCAACTAGGGCTTAAAGTGCCAAAGTACACCTAAAAAGTTTACACCTAAAAGTTGTTAGAATGGCTGACAATATTAAAGAGAGTGAAATTAATGTTGATAACTTTGATTTTGCTCATGAGCAAGCTACTAATGATGCTTCAATGCTTGTTAATTATCTTGTTTCTAGGCTTCAACAAGCCATGGGCAATCCATCTCTCCAAAGTGAAGTGCAACGGCAGCTCCGTGCTCACGGGATTCTCCAAGCTCATCACCATGACGAGAGAACACCTAGGAAGCCTCCTTGTGAGACTACCAAAAGAGGTCTCTCTCCGATTCGGGAAGAAGAAGAGAATCCATATGAAGGGCTCAAGAACTTACTTCTTGATGATGCATCTCCTTCCCAAAGGAGAACTCAAGAGCCTCCACCGAAGGAACGAGAAAGAAGCGAGTCTCCCGCCACCTCGGCGGAGATGGCTCCACGAAGACGGCGGGCTAAACGCTCTCCATCACCACCAAAGCGGAGAAGACCATCACACTCTTCTCCACGCCATAATTCAAAGAGGGATGATAAAAAGCAAGAGAAGAAAAAGGCGAGAAGGAGGACACCCTCTTCTCCATCTTCTTTATCCTCTTCCTCTTATGAAAGCTATGGTGAAGACGACAAAGATCAAGACAAGAAAAAGGCGAGAAAGAGGTCACCCTCTTCTCCACCTTCTTCAAATTCTTCATCTTCTGAAGAAAGTGATGGTGCAACTTTTGAACCATCAAAAAGAAGAGGCCATAGGAAATCCTATGCCGCATGGAAGAGGTCGTCCAAGCTGAAGAAATTCAAAGAGGGAGGGAAGAGCATCTCTTTCCTTACCTATGATGGCACCTTCGGTGCTACAGACAAAGTTTTGGCCTTTATCCAGCAATTCGATGCGGCGTTTGGAGATGAGGGCTTCACGGAGTCCTCTAAGCTACGCCATGTAGCTATGCACTTTCAAAAATCCGCCAGACAATGGTGGTCTAGCCTACGAGCCAACGGTGAAGCTCCACGAACATGGAAGGCTTTAAGAGCATCCATTATGAAGCAGTTTTTGGCCACCGATGCCAAAGACAAAGTACTCACCGAATGGCGAAGCTTAAAGCTCTCTCCCAATGAATCCATCCACAAATATGTAGACAAGTTTTGGGACCTACAACTCAAAGCCACTGTCTTCAAAAAGTTGGATTTTGGAGAGCAAAAGCAACAATTTTGTGCGGGCTTAACCGAAGAAATGGCGGAGTATGTCAACTCCCAAAGGCCACGTACCATATCGGCGGTAATACACCATACTATGGTGGCCTCGCGAATCAATTTCCAAACGGGGGGTAAAAGAAATAATAAGCCCCCGGAAAACAAAGGTTCCAATGAGCCTAAGGGGAAGGACAATGTCCAAAAGTCTCCTAAGGGCAATTCCAACAAAGCTAAAGAGAAGGGAGTTTATAAAGGAAAGAATAAACTCTCTCCTGAAGAGCTTGAGCGTTATCGTAAAGATAACCGGTGTTTCAAGTGCGGCGAACAAGGGCATGCGTACCGCGCTTGTCCCCAAAAGAACAACCGCCAAGATCCTCCTAGAGCTTCTTTGGTTGAAATCCAAGAGGAGGAGATTCACCAAACTCACCACAAAGGATCTCCTCTATGCCATGCTTGGGGAAAGGTAAGAGAACATGATGCTTTTATTCTCTTTGACCCTGGTTCTACTCACAATTTCATATCTATGGAGTTAGCCACCAAGCTAGGCATACAATCCTACGAGATGGGAGATATCCTACCCGCAGACAGTGCCTTCAAGGGACAAGAAGCTTCAGTCACTCCCTTAATCGGGAAATTGAGGCTTCATGTCCAAGGCTATGTGGACAAAGAGGATTTCTTTATCTCTCCTCTCAAGCATGAGGATGTAATCCTAGGGGCACCATGGTTTGATCGTCTGGCTGCCCATGTTAAATTTCCTGAAAGGAGAATCTCCTTTAAGTTCAGGGAAAAGGACATGTATATAGATGCTAGGGAGATGGGTAACACCATCCCCATTGTACATACACCAGCTTTCAACAAGTCAATAAAGAGCTCTATTTCCGTGTACATGATTTTTGTTAAAGATTCTCAAAATGAACCTAATGCTTTAGCAAAAGAAAATAAAAGCAACCAAAAGGAATTAGAGTTATCCAATTTTCTCAAGGGGTTTCAAGATGTCTTTATTGACGACATCCCTTCTGAGCTACCTCCTAAACGAGGTAATGACGACCATGCAATTGAACTTCTTCCAGGAAGTTCACCGCCTAACAAACCTCCTTATAGAGTTTCTCAAGCTCAACAAGAGGAGATTATGCGGCAAGTGCATGAGTTAATTGAGAAGGGCATGGTTAGGCCTAGCTCATCTCCATTTTGCTCACCTGTGCTATTAGTGCAAAAGAAAGACGGCACATATCGTATGTGTGTCGACTATAGAGCACTAAATAGGATCACTATCAAGAATAGGTTTCCCGTTCCACGGGTAGAAGACCTATTTGATAAGCTACAAGGATCGACCTACTTCAGTAGGATTGACCTAAAAAGTGGCTATCATCAAATAAGGATAGTTGATCAAGACATTGTAAAAACCGCATTTCGTACTACATTTGGTCTTTACGAATACATTGTCATGCCTTTTGGCTTGACTAATGCACCAGCCACATTTAACCGCTTGATGGAGAAGCTGTTCAGACCTCATCGAACCTTCACTGGAGTGTTCTTTGATGATATTATCATCTACTCTAATTCATTAGAGGAACATAAGCAACACCTCTAGGTAATATTTCAAGTTTTAAGAGAGAATAAACTTTATGTTAATCGAAAGAAAAGTGAATTTTTCTTGCAAGAGATTCAATATTTAGGTCACATTATCTCTCAAGATGGAATCCAAATGGATCCATCCAAGTTAGAGGTAATAAAAGGATGGCCTAAACCAAGGAATCTTCATGAACTAAGAAGCTTTATAGGTATGTGTGCATACTATAGACGCTTCATAGAAAAGTTCTCACAAATTGCGGGACCATTACATGACCTAACAAAGAAAAATGTTAGGTATACGTGGTCTGCTAAGGAGAACAATGCTTTCGAAAAGCTTAAAGAAAAGCTTATCTCTCAACCTGTGCTTACACTACCGGATCTCTCAAAACCATTTGAGGTCCAATGTGATGCTTGTGGTGATTGCCTTGGGGCTGTTTTGCTCCAAGAAGGGCACGCCATAGGCTATGAGAGTCGAAGGCTCGACCCTGTTGAGCAAGCTCTAGGCATATACGAAAAAGAACTCCTTGCAGTTCTACATGCCTTAGACTCATGGAAGCACTATTTATTGGGGACTCCTTTCATTCTGCGAACGGATCACCAAAGTCTTAAGTACTTCATGACGCAGACCAAGCTCTCCGACAAACAAATGAGGTGGGCAAATTTCCTTTCGCAATTTCATTTTCATATTGCTCACATTGCTGGCAAGCATAATCAAGTAGCCGATGCACTCTCAAGACGACCGAGAGTGAATGCGGTTTCCATAGCAACTCACAATGATCTATCTTTAATGATAGATGAGTATGCTATTGATCCCGATTTTAGAGATGTGATTTCAGCCCTTGCCTTAGGGAAGAAAGAAGAACCATTTACTTTACAAGATGGTTATCTTCTCTATGGCAATAGACTATGCGTTACTAACTCACTACGTGAGAAAGTAATGTATGAATCTCATGCTCCTCCATATGCAGGGCATAGAGGGATTCAGTCTACCCTAAAGGGAATTGAAACATATTTCTATTGGCCTACCATGAAAGTGAACATACATGAGTATGTTTCCAAATGTGTGGTATGTCAAAAGACAAAATTTGATAGAGGGAAGCAACTTGGATTGCTTCAACCCTTGCCAATCCCTAATTCACCATGGGAGAGCATATCCATGGATTTTATCTTTGGATTGCCTAAGTCTATCCATGGGAATACGGGAATATGGACGATAGTAGACAGGTTCAGTAAACAAGCTCATTTTATACCTGTCAAAAAGACTATCAAAGCCCATCAAATGGCAACCCTCTTCATTTCACAAATTTTCAAGTACCATGGCTTGCCAATGTCCATAGTGTCGGATAGAGATCCTAGAATGACCAGTAATTTCTGGAAGGGTCTCTTTGAGAATTTAGGAACAAGGCTAAACTTCTCTTCGGCCTATCATCCACAAACTGATGGCCAAAGTGAAATAGCTAACCTAACTATTCTCGATCTACTAAAAGCCTATGTAACGGAAGTAGATCAAAGATCCCAATGGGAGAAGTACTTACCCTTAGTAGAGTATGCTTACAATAACACTGTACATACTTCTACAGGAAAAGCACCTTTCGAGGTAATTGAGGGAAGATCAAAAAGTCCCTTGCTACTTAAGGTACATGGGAAGATCTTCGCTGCAGATGAGTATAGCCGAGACCTACAAGAATCTTTCCAAAAGATTAAGGATGCTATCTCTATCTCACAGCAAAGGCAAAAGGCTGCTGCTGACAAGCACAGAAGAGCCCAAGCCTTTAAAGAAAACGATTGGGTCTTGTTAAAGTTTCCCAAGGCTCGATTAAGGCACACGACGGGCAAGAATCCTACGGGCCACCAAAAGTACTATGCTAAACTAGCAAAAAGGTACTATGGTCCCTTCCAGATTCTTAGGCCAATCAATGAGATGGCCTATCAACTTAAGTTGCCCAATCATTGGCTCATACACAATGCTTTTCATGTGAGCCTCTTAAAGCCTTACAAAGGAGAGCCACCTCAAGAACCAACTATTGAAGACCCACCGGAGATCGAGGACCACGAGGAGGTCCTTCAGCCCGAGTCCATTCTCCGACATGAAGACAAGGTATTAAGAGGCGGTAAGACTATCCGACGATATCTTATTAAGTTTAAGAATTATCCTTTTGAAGATGCTAGATGGATGCAAGGCATACAATTAAAGGATAACCTAAACCTTGTCAATGCTTACAATGCTTCCCAAGAGTAAGCAAATGTACAAAATGTTAAAAATGAACAAAATTTTTTGTCTTATAAGACTCTCTTTTTCTTTATTTGTGCACAAAAATGAAGTAGTATGCATGCTTAGATCAAGTTTGCGGAGACGACGTCTCCCGAACACCAAGTAGAGCTTGTCACTCTACTATGGAAGACTGATAGGACTAATGTGCAGACATGCTTGCGGCAGCCTCAGGCTCTCAAGCGCCAAATGGACTAGTCATCTATTATGGAATGATGTCGTAGGGTAACATAGGGATCCTCTACCCGCTAAGAAAAGGACTCATGCATATGCTTTATCTTCTCTACACCATAGTCGAGGACGACTATGATTTCAAGAGAGAGGTAATGTCATAATAATCAATATCTAATTCTCCTAAATGATTTTCTCATATTAAACTGATCATTTAATGTGGGGAAGTGCCAAGGGAGAAAAAGCTAGAATATTGGTTAAGTTAGCAGACCGGCCACAGTAGGGATCCAAAGGAGGGAAAATAGGGATCCAAAGGGGGGGCCATCTGCAAAAGAGCCATGTGAAACAACGGGCTAAAAAGACCCTAAGGTTCAGCCCATTAAGACTTCCAAAATGCTAAGGTTCCAAAATTCAAAGGTTGTGTCCAAAGGTCAACCTTAGGGAAAATTGGATGCTTAGTGTGTGCCCAAAAAGTCTTTCTACATCCCTACATGGGAGGGGGCGAGCCCCAAAGCTAGGGGATGAGAGAGAAAGCCACACACACACACACAGGCTCCCTTTACACAAAGGGAATGAGGGACACATGTCAGCTCCCTAGGCCAGATGCCCACAAGGTATGCCCAATTCCTATTGGAAGACCCTTGAAGTGGACCAATGAGAATTAGGCTAGAGTAAATCTAGTTTAATTAATTTAAAAACATTTAATAAAAGAAACCAATAAGAATTAAGTGTCCTAGAAGACTATTGGGCAGTCTCCCAAGGGGTCCAATGAGCATTCAGGAGCCCCATGGCTTGCCTGATTCCTATTGGCCAGGAGGCAAAGGGGTCCAATGAGAGTTTAGTTTAATTATTTAATTATCTAAAGCTCTCACAAAAGGGGAAAGGGGGACACATGTCAGAAGGCTATCACTTATGCTGCTTAATCCCTATTGGCTTGACCTGGGGAGGTCCAATGAGGCAAAAGCCAGACTAACTTAGCAGCTAGGGCTCGCCCAAGAGAGAGAGGGGGCTGATTTTTGCTTGGCATGGACACACACACTCTCACACTTGACCATGTGTGAAGGAAAAATACTCTATCTCCTCCCAAGCTTTAATGGAGAGCTCATCACCTACTCCAAGCTTGTGAGATAGAAGCCTACATCAACACTTTCTTGGCATGTGGATGCAAATCCAACCAAGAGCCAAGCTTCAATGCATGCTCATCTTCTCTACCAAGCTAATTACTAAGCTAAGCTATGCTAATATGAGTGATTATGTGAGGAGATGTACTTCTTTCTCGTAAGATACTTCTTTTTCCTCTCAATCTACTCTCATACCCTGCTAGCTCTCACCATCTTCGAAGGTGTGTGAGGTCTTGGGTCTGAGAACGGGGATAATTCCAGTTGTGTTTGATTAAGTGTTTTGCTTGGTGTATGAAGCTTCCATCTTCATTGCACTAGCTCGTCTTGAAGGAACACAAAGAATTGTATTGTACAATGTCTCTCTTGATGGGAGAAACCATAATACAAAGCCTTTTGGAGGGGGGACCGGCTCCATACAAATCCGGTCCTCAACTGTTGTCAATAGCTTAATTGCTCTCTCTCTTTTGAAAGTATTGTCGATGCTATCTAACTAGGTGTTATGCTTTTTGTTGCTCTCTCCACCCAAGCACTCTTGTAATTCTCATTAGGAATCAACTCTAATGAAATGCCCACTATGTTCATGCTAAATTCCGCTACACAAAAGATTTTAGGCCATTAAATGTTACAGGATACCTGCAGATAGATCTACGTCACTCCCTGGAACTGTCTGGAGGACTGAGGGAGGTGAGTAGGGTCGAGTCTGGGTATGGCCCTTACAAGTGGTATCAGAGCCTAATTTTGAATCTTGAACCTTGGAATTTAGAATTTTGGATTTGAGATTAATGCATGAGGAAAAAACAACAACTCAGTTTAGCACCCAAATTTCAATTATATTACAAAAATGAAGTCTTGATGTTTCCAATAATTATTCAAAAATTTTCAAGTTGGCTTGGGATTTACCAGAAGAAATTTAGCGGATTATCTATGAGAAGATGGAAATTGCGATGCTAGAGTGAAGGCTCGCTATGCTCGAATATTTTAGGAAGCTCATAAATGAGAGATTTATGAAGGTTGGAATTTATCAGGATTAGAAGATTACATGGAATGGAAAGGATGGAATTTTTGTTTACATCAAGACAATGAAAAATTGAGTACTTATCCACTGAATTGAAGAGGTCTTGTTGAGCGCAAGAGTTGTGGATTTTCCAAGTTTTCTATTGTTAGGACTTCATGAGAATTCAAGATTACTGTAAATCGTACCAAGATAACCTTCATACAGAAGTCAAGTGAAGAATTGGATTGCCAAATTGTAAGTCATAAGAAAGAATCTTAAGAGTGCAAGGGATGACCAAGTGTTTTTTTTAAGTCCGACCAAAAGAAATCCCTTAAAGATGGGAAAGTGCAAGAGATAAGCTCACAAATTCTGCGGATCATTCAAAGACTTGAGAAGAATAAGAAAGCAAACTATGAGTTAGCCAAGAACTTTAAAGTGGGAATCTTTACCCAAGACTATTGTAAACGAAAGACCATTTGCAGAAGTTAAAAGTACACAGTAAAGAGAAGTCATTAAAAACTCATTGGCAATTGAAGAAGAGAGACTGACATTTGAAGAAAAGGAAATACTGACAATACTTAATTTTGTCAAAAAGGATTATTTCTTCAATTAAAGCCAAAAAGGATTACAAGGGAGGCAGCAAGTAATTACAAAGAGAGACAAGAAAGTTTACAACTCATGAAGATCTTCTAATATATGGTCACATAACCAAGTATCGCAAGTGCCACACATGTTAGGAGGCTCACCCTATGGAATGGTTCTACGAGAAACAGCTTGAGCAATTTCTCGGGTATGAGCTGAGAAGAGAAAAGGACCTCTAAGAGGAAGACTCCAGATGGTATCAAGGCAAATCTTAAAATGGGGAATAAACTGCACAAGTAAGAACAACCTTGTGGAGAACCCAGGATCTCGTGTCCTTTTGATGCAGTAGTATCAAGGGCCAAGTCCCAGAGCTTCTGTAACCATAGCAAGTCGGGTATTGTTGCGAAAATGGTCTCTATCCCAGAGAGTCACTCTTGTGAGATGTCGCCATGTCTTCCATATCGTCTGGCCGACACAAGAATTTGGCAAGGGAAAGAGGAGATCTTCGTATCGCTCTAAGAATTGTCTTTTAGTTGCCTCATTTGCACTCTGCAAGTGAGAGATGCATACAGGAAGAACCAAGTCTTCTTGCCAAGACGCCATCGGATAAGAAAATGACTAAGTTACAAGAGAGTGAAGATCGCAAAAATAAGAGGATAACAAGTGGTGCTGATAAAGAAGAGATTACCAGTATCTTATAAAGAAGAAGTAGCGTATCGAAGAAGCCACAAACATGATGACTTATTCAAGAAGATGGATTATTAAGAAAGATTTTCCATGACTCCAATATTATATTAGCAGATTTTTGGGGGATGAAGAAGTGTAAGAGAGAAGTCAAGTTGAAAGCGTTAACAAGAAGTTAAGTCGCGAGACGTATCCAAGAAGCTTCATCAATTACGTATTTTATTTGAGTTGAGGAAATCTATTTATTTTTTTGTTGGGGAGAGATGCTGCCTTCAATAGGCTCAAAGATCTCTTGACCAGCAGTCTTGTCCTCATCAACCCTGACTAATTTCACTCCTTAGCTCTTCTTTACCCGAGGAAGTTCAAAAAAAAATTTAGGTAGACCCCTATTTTAGACCTCTTCTGCAAGAGATTCAAGCTCAAAACCCGAGGGAGCATTTTGCTGACTATACCCTAGCAGATGGTCTTCTTTAATTTAAACAACGGATGTACATTCCCACAAGTTTGCACACCCAGATTTTAAAGGAAACCCACGCTAACCCAGTGGCAGCTCATCGTGGGTACCATAAAATGTTTGCTACCCTTCAAAGAAATTTTTACTGGCCTAAGATGAAGAAGGAAATCTTGGATTATGTTCGCAAATCCCTTACTTGCCAGCAGAACAAAGCAGAACGCGTCAAGCTACCTGGTAAGCTTCAGCCCCTAGATATTCCTCAGATGAAGTGGGAATGTCTGAGTATGGACTTTGTCACTGGTCTTCCAAAGACAACTGGAAACTATGATTCTATTTTTGTCGTAGTAGATAAGCTCACTAGGGTGGCTCATTTAATTCCAGTCAAGCAGACAGCCACCGCTATCGACATAGCCCAAGTCTTTGTCAAAGAGGTAGTAAGATTACATGGAATCCCTGCAAGAATCATCAGTGATCCGGATGCCAAAATTACTTCTAAGTTTTGGCAAGCCATGTTTCGATTTTTGGGTACCCAACTGAATCTTAGCTCAACATATTATCCGAAGACTGATGGTCAAACAGAGCGAGTGAATCAAGTCATTGAAGATATGCTTTGAGCATACTGCAACCAATAGCCCCAACAATGGATCAAGTTTCTTCCCCTAGTTGAGTTTGCTTATAACTCTTCTCACCATCACAGCCTCGGAATGTCACCCTTTAAAGCCCTGTATGGTCACGAATAATTAGTCCCTCTTCGATTAGCTGACCCAGCTCTTCATGTTCCTGCCGCCGCCGCTAAGTCTACCCTAGAAGATATAGATCATCAACTTCTAGTCATTAGAGACAACCTGAAGAGAGCTAGTGATAGGTGGAAGAGCTACGCTGATCTTCACCGACACTAGAAGCTTTAGAAAAGATGAATAAGTTCTCCTCAAAGTCAAATCCAAACATAGCTCCTTAAAGCTAGGGAAATTCCATAAGCTTGCATTCAAATATTGTGGACCTTTTGGAATCAAACCAATATCTCCCTTTTGTCCAAACCCTTGATCACATTTTTGGTTGGTTCTTTGGAACAACTTAGAATTATTGTTGAGCCAGCAGAGGATCACACCCACATTTTTGCTCACACTCATCATTTTGTAACCATTGATTGTAATAAATGTCTTTCCGACATTAATTTTGATTTGAGCCATTCATTAAGTAACGGGACTCAATTGAGTTTCCAGCTTGTAATCCCGAAGTAATTTCACTTGCTGATGTAATTAGTTAGAGATGTTCTCACCTCCAAGGCTGAGGTATATAAGCCAAAGTTTTTGTAACCTAAGGGAGATCATTAATCAAAGTGAGTTTTTGAGCGCCGTGACTGTGTCTGAGAGAGAGAGAGAGAGAGAGAGAGAGAGAGAGAGAGAGAGAGAGAGAGAGAGAGAGAGTCTTATCTACTTGCTACGCGAGCTACGGAGCCGCCATTGGAGAAGCGACACCGCCATTGTGTTAGCAACGGCGAGAGCTACGCACAGATACCAAGAGTGCGCGCTATCGGCTTCTATGTGTGGTAAGTTCCTACGAGCTTCGGTGTGAGTTTTCTTCCAACTCGTGTGTCGGAATTGAGCATGCAGCATATCTATAGAACCACAATGAGTAGAGCTACACATTAGTACCATCGGGGTCAAGTTTCGGTCACCTGTATATTTCGGCCTGCCTTCATACGCGTTTACCGCACGGAGTGGTTATAGGTTGAGTTTGCAGTTCAAGTCTTTAGGGTGTTGTTCTTACCTAGTGTATAGACTTCCCCTTGAGTTTGAGATCGATTCAGTGATTCTAGATCCTGTTTCGTATAGCATTCGTTCGTAGTACGGATTTCAGTCACTTGCGTATTTTAGAACTTAGATTTGATTTCCTTAGTAGTGATTGTCATTAGAAGGTCGAGTAGGTGATTTGACACCCACATAGTTGTTTCCATGCGCCTGCGGGTCAAGCTCCGTCCTCGTCTGACAAATTCTGTTGTTGGTTGAGTTCTTGCTATTTAGCTTCCGCTAGCGGCATAACCGCCATAACATTTGGCGCCGCTGTCGGGGACGAGAGCCCTAAGTAGGTGACCTTAGACTAATCCTACGAGGTGAGTCGTGTAAACTACTTTGTATACTTTAGTTAGAAAAGATCTAGGAGTGGTGGACTCCGAAGATCTCGAGAGATACTAGGAAGTGGGGTATTCCTGGGTCTTCCGTGTTGACAGTATTTTTAGTTTAGCTTAGATTTGTTTGTTGTTTTGGTTGTGTTGAGTAGTTGTTGATAGAAGAAGAATTTGCTAGTCCGTGAGTGGCAGTGGATCTCTTTAAAATCACAATTACCAAACCCATTTTATGATTAGGAATAGCTTAGGTAGGACTTCATTTGATCCTGATCTAGAGCTAGTAATCATTGGAGTATTTGCTTGATATGGTTGATTGCATGTTAGATCACTAAACCGTCGAGTTAGTAGTCAAACTTGCAATAAACAAAAGTCAGAGAAATTTCCTGTGTATCTAGGAGTTGCTGAGCACTTGAGAAAGCTTTAGGAAGGATTCTGTGCCAAAAAACTGGAAATCTGCAACTTTAGACATCATACGCGTATGATGTCTAAATGACCAAACAAAGACCAAAACAGAAATTTTGACTTTACCAGAGTGTTCAAAAGGGGGGTTATACCCTAATTTCAACTTAAAACAAGAGCATTAACACTCAAAGAAACCCAAAAAGACAAGTCAAAGTCCAAGAAACGCAAAGAATAGGAAATTTTGGATTCAGATCTTGTTTTTACATTCAAACCTAACAAAAACACTTGAAACTCAATTATAAACATTGGAGAAGGCTTAAAACCAAGAATAGTCAAAATCTGGAACAAAAGACATCATACACGTATAATGTCTTTTAGCACATCCACTGCTTATTTTTGATATCTGACCTGACAAGATTGTTGCAAACACTGTAGAAAGCATAAATATCAAGTCTTGACCCAAATTGATGAAAAAGACATCATACGCGTATGATGTCTTTGACCTAATTTTGGACATATTTTGATACTTTGCCAACACAGATCCATTGTAATAGCTGTCTAGAGGTTATATTTCAAGTTTCATCCCATTTGGATCACAATTGACCCAAAACAAGTCAAAAGCGGAAAATTGCCAAGAAAAGCCTAAATTAGCCATAACTTGCTTAAACAGAGTTCAAACTGAATTTTGTGAGTGGACAGAGCATAAGGGGGCTACTGAGAGTGAGCATAACCAAAAAAGTCCAAATTTGTGAAAAAAGACATCATACGCGTATAATGTCTTTTTCAGTATAACTGCAACAAAATTCTCACTTGACGAAACAGAAGTTGTCCAACTAACAAGATTAAACAATTGACCAAGTATCAATCAGTTTGGATCAATTCTGACCACAAAAACTTGGGAAAAGAAGTTGCCAAGACGGAAAAGTTAAAGTTCTTTAGGGGAATTGATGAATTTGAGATCGGGCAGAAATCACCAGAATAACCAACCAAAACAAGGGGAACAAGCAAGTGTCATATCAACCGAGGGAAGTGTAAACCAAAGTTGGGTGCAACCATTAGAGCCGATCTTTGAAGGAAGTGTTTCTGATACTTCTTCGGAGAGATCTTACGAGATCTTCACCGAACACTTGGAACACTTGAACCTGAACAACAGAGAAAATATGGCAGCAGGACCATCAAACCCTTCCGCCACAATGAAGCTATTGTTCATAAAATACCAATACGACAATGAGCAAGGTGCCAAGATCTACAAAGATGGAATGGACCGCTATTGTGTAAAGATAGAAGATGGACCTAGTGAGTTCAAGGACTTAGTGCCTGTGAGCTATAGCGGAGATAGATATCTAGATGACGAGGGTACCATGTATTTGGTAGTCCTAAACCCTAACATTGTGGACAAGTGGGGATTGATGGGCACCAAAGCCAAAGTAGATGAAGAACTTGAGGAGAAAGCACCAATAATGAACTTCCCTGATGCGAGGTTAAGAAGAGAGAATGAAACTACAAGGATCAACACTGATAACATCTATGTGGGGCTATACAAATATAATAATGGGGAGCAAGATCTCTATTATAGATGTGAAGAACCCTACACTGGAGAGTTGACAGACTAAAAAAGACTTTATGTCTTTACCTACACAGAGGGATCGGAAGTGAAAATTGCCGCTTACGACAAGTATGGGAGGCAATACTCAACAATGGGCAAGAAAGAATTAGAAGGATATACATACTTTGGGGGACCACTACATCAGTATTATGTTACTTCTAGCTCACAAAGACCAGCACCAACAAATGGAGTGCAAAACCCAATGACAACAGGAGGACAAAGAATTCAGGCTGCTGACTCTTTCAGTCAACCTCAGTACTCGAAGCCCGGACCAATGGGATCATTACATTCCAGGGAGTCAATGGATACGAATTGAGGTAGTGCAGTTCCAATCCCCACATATACCACTCCAGGTCCAAGGTTCGAAGCGGAACCATCACATTTACCTCCTAGTAGTAGACTCAGGGCAGGGGAACCGACAAGGGTAACCCATGAAGTCCATGATGCTAGAGAAAGCTTTAGCCGGGACATAGGAGCAATGAGATTGGTAGCAGACCATAGACGTATGAGACCATCTCAAGTAGCCAAGTGTATTCCAAAGAAGTATGGTGATTCAGGAGATCCGTATGCACATGTGTCACTCTTTAAGCAAGTCTTAAGAGCTGAGCAGATAACAGATTTTCATACACAATACGAGGGATTTGGTCTTATCTAGAAGGTACGGCATCGACATGGTTTCAACTACTGAACAAAGGGGGATTCCATGACATTGACCATTTGCTAAGAGAGTTTGCTGAGGAATTCTCAAAACGAGGGATTAAGCACAATACGGTCTCACAAATATATGCTTTTAAACAGAGAGAACACGAAAAAGTGAAGGAAGCTTCACTTCGCTTCAAACAATACATTGAGAGATGTCCAGTATGTGAACGACCACAAGATGACAGACTATCTGTTCTCTTTATTGAAGGATTGAGAAACGACACTCTCAAGAAGGACTTGCACTTGCTTGTACAAGTTTCGAGCAAGTAACTAGAGAAGCATTGTACTTAGTGGATAACTGTACGGTTTATGGAGAGGTGTCAGCGGATACAGATTTTGCATCTAGTAGCTCTTCCTCCGTAGCGAGCGAGACTACCACTAAAAAAAATGTTCAAACAAAAACCATGCCAAATGTAGAGAAAATGATAGAAGATGCTCTAAAAAGGATGGCACCATACCAAAAACCATTGCCAAAACCACTGAAATGGTGTACTATTGAACAAAAATGGACAAACCACCCAACAGAGGAGTGCTATTACAACAAAGGGTATGTAAGGGAGCGTCAGTATGCACCACCTGCTCAATTAGCACCACCTCAGGTACATCTAGTACCTCGATACCCAACGAGAAATGTACCAGGACCTATGGGGATAGAAAGACTGCAACCGGTATTGGGACAACAACCACCTTTACCAGGAGCAAGATCAGTGGGCATTAGATATGCACCAACCTTAGAGAATCAGGAAGAACAAGCCTTAGTGCCTGTTCAAGCTTATTATGAAGAATCTGGTGCACACATGTCTCCAACTGTGTATTACCCACCAGAAGAACCCAAACAACCAGAACCATGGGGCATGATTGGGAATGTTGGAACACCAACAGTTACAAGTGCTTCTGATGAAGAGAGATACAATTTGGATGCAAGAACATTGATGTTCATAGCTCATGGAGGGTTAACAGGACAAAGACCATCCTATCCACAAAGGACGAATCAAGTGGGACCAAGACCAGCACTAGGACCCTGTTACAAGTGTGGAGGTGACCATCTGATGAATGTTTGTCCACATACAGAAATCATTAGAATTAACGCTTATTGCACTGAGTGCGGGGTTACTCACTTCATTGAGGATTGTTCAAATAATCCAAACAAAGTGCAAAAGACGACATTGAATATGCTAGAAACTATTCCTACCAGCAGTGGGTCCGAAAATGAAACTCTGATACCAACGCAAGTTGTTACTAGAGCTCAAGCTAAGAAAACCACTAGAGAACCTGAGAATGGAAAGTTAGCGACTGAAGTGGTTAGTCAAGGACCGCGGAGTCAGAGAAACACATGGAAAACACATGGAAAGCTAGAAAAGCACGCATGAAGTTGAGAAAAGAACGTGAAGACTCTATTCTAGCTGAGGAACTAAAGCGAAATACAGATAGATTAGAAAAACTTGAGAGTCAAAATGGGAAACGAGAGATGAGCCCGGAAAGAACGAAACAAAAGAGTATCAAAGAAACAACGAGCTTAAGCTCAGGGGGATCAGTGCTAGTCGACAAAGTACACGAACCATTGGACGCACTGATGAGAGCTTACGAAGCTAGGTTAAAGAACAACCAAACACAAGAACAGAGGTGGATGACATACCCAAACGCGGAATTGGAAAAGCAGAGACTTGAAATGTGCCAGAGAATGATTGAGACTGCACAAGCCTTATTAGAACCACCAAGAGAAACAATGAATTGTGGAACGGAAAACCCAATTCAGCAAGAGACTATCATTTCACGGGTAGCTGAAAAGACTCCCAGTGCACAAAAGCCTGAAAATACACACAAGGATGACCGCATAGTATTGAACACAACCGATCAGGAGATAGAGAGTTTTCATCCAGTCATACAGAGGATTTACGGAAGAGATGAGGATTACAATGAATTTTGGAAACAAGTGAGAGAGGCAAACTTTGCAAACGAGCTAAGTTGCCAAGATAATTAGACAAATTGGGAAAAGGACATCAGGAATACTCCCATAGTGGAATTTGAGGCAGGATCTCAAGTGGACTTGGATCTGCAATCTTACTGGGGAGATGGGGGCTCTGTTAGAACAATGGAGAGAAAACCTCATTCACTGAATACCTTACCTTCATACTTAGGAGAGTATGAAGCAAAATCCGAGATTAGAGCACTTCCCTCACGAAGAATCTCATCAGAAAAAGTCATGGACTCGCAAGGATTGATAGAGATCTTGTCAACACCAGTGACATGCACTATCACTCTAGCTGAGCTTTTGAGGCTAAGACCACATATGTGGACCACTGTAGGAAAATGTTTGGAGAAATTTGGGATAAAAGACCCAACATCGAGACTGCAAGAGGGTATACAAGAGCTGAGCAAACCACAAAAGAACGCTAAGCCTGTACCCTTAAACAAGGTCGGAGAGTATTGCGAAGGTGAAGAGGGGAATACAACCTTACCAGTTGAATTCCAAGGAGTGAACACGATGGCAATACTAGACAGCGGAGCTGGGGTAGCCATTGCTACAAAAGAAATCTGGAAAAAATGGGGGAAACCAGCAATAAGGAAGACTAGGTTGAAACTCCAATTAGCAGATGGACACATGGAGAAACCTATGGGGTTATTAGAGAAAGTCGTAGTAACTTCTTGCGGCATTGAATACGAACATACTTTTGCTATTGTTGATTTTGGCAAGGAGAATAACTATGATATCATACTGGGAAGACCATTCATGAGACAGTTGAAAATGGTCCAGGATTGGGGGTACGATCACATATACCTGAGAAATATGGAAACCACTACACGTGTGAACCTGAGAGACCATAGCTACAAAAATGTGAACTGAACACCGGTAGAGGAGTTTGATTCAGCTACTTTGGCGGGATCCAAATTTCCAGCTTGGTTAGGTAAGCCCAAGGAGTTATGGATGTGTGGAGCCTCGAAATGTGGAAGTCTGAGGCGAGAAGAATATGTTTTAGAAAGGGCTATCGAAGACGAAACTTATATAGGAGAACCCTTTCCAGAGGACACGCTTGAACCATTAGAATGGACACACATTCTAGCAACCCTAGATGTTTGTGCAATTCCGGATGGTCCCACAACGAAATTTTGCGACAAGGACGGGTACGACGTGGTTCCGTACTTCATGCTGAGAACTATACTCGAAAAAGAAACTGAAAAGAACGATACACTGGAAAAGGAAGATGAAGAAGAGGTGTTTCACGACATTCCCGATCATCCAGAGTGGGGAAATGAAGCAGACAACGAGTCAACAGACAATTCAAGCGGAAACAAAGAAACTATAACGGATGTCCGATTTTATGATTTTCCGAACCAAACTAAACAACGCCAGAAACTCTATAGAGCAAAGAGAAAAACAAAGGGGGTTAGAACCAATCCGATGCCTAGAATAAGAGGAAAAAATCAATTCCTAATGCTAGTTAAGGCGGAAGATTGTGTTAAGGACAAGATTTCTGGAAGAATGAGAGGCAATGAGCAAAAGAGCTTACGAAAAGACAAAAGAAGCTCAAGAAATCAAGTTCAAAGGAATGAAACGAAAACTGAAATAGAAAAATCAGAAAAGAACAAGCGCAATAGAGAACACACGGAGTCCAAGTTAGAACGTAGAAACAAGTACAGAGAGCTCAAGAAAACTCTGAAAGAAGTTTGGACGACAGAAATTGAGAGTGGAGAGGAGGAAAACGCCAAAATCAAGGAAAACATGGATGCTCCCTCTCACTACAGAAAATTCACAATAGAGGATAGGAAGGTGGAATTAACCCAACCTATTCGAGAGAGAAGGGAGAACGAATCTTATGACGGACCGGAGGATGCAAAAAAAGTTGATTTAGCAGCTCCAGGTGAGACACCTAGACCGGTGTACATAGCCACAGATTTGTCTCCAGGCGAGGAAGAGAGACTTTTGAGTCTTCTCAGAGAGTACAGGGATGTGTTTGCATGGTCTTATAAGGACTTAAATGGAGTTGACCCATCAATATTCCAACACACAATCCCACTAAAACAAGACGCAAAGCCTAGCAGACAGAGACTATACACATATAATGATACGTTTGCTAAGCGAATCAAAGAAGAGATAGATAAGCTAATGGAAGCTGAGTTCATATACGAGATTGAACACAACGATTGGGTATCTCCAATTGTGGTGGTACCCATGAAGAACGGAAAACTCCGAGTGTGTGTCAACTTAAAGAAAGTGAATGCTGCAACAATCAGGGACAATTATCCCCTGCCGATAACTGATCATGTTCTAGAGCGTGTATCAAGGAAAACAGCATACTCCTTTCTTGATGGTTTTTCAGGATATAACCAGCTAGCCATAGCACTGAAAGATCAACATAAAACAGCTTTTGCAACGGAGTGGGGAATTTATGCTTATCGGGTTATGCCTTTTGGTCTAACCAATGCTCCCGCAACCTTCCAGAGGCTGATGACGCATGCTTTCAAAGAATACTTAAGGTTGTTTCTAGAAATATACATGGATGACTTATGTGTACATTCTCTTCTGAGAGATGAGCATCTAGAACACCTAAGAAAAGTATTTGAGAAATGTAGGACATATCGCATTTGTCTCAATCCTGAGAAATGTGTGTTTATGGTCCGACAGGGCAGAATTCTGGGACATATTGTCTCACAAAACGGAATATCCACGGATTTAGAGAAGATAAAAGTTATAGTGGATATGCCTAGACCAACCAATGCGAAACAAGTACAGAGCTTTGTGGGACATTGCGGATATTATAGACGATTCATTTACATGTACGCTATAATAGGCCAACCACTTTACAGGCTAATAGTGAACTTTGAATGGACAGAGGAGTGTGAGGAATCATTCAAGAAATTGAAAGAGGCACTCATTACTGCTCCAGTCTTGAAATCACCACCTAGGGAGAAGATATTCCATGTGCATATAGATGCTTCGGCATATGCAATAGGATGCATTCTGGCTCAACCAGAAGAAGGAAACATGGATTTTCCTATCTGTTACGCCAGTCGACAGCTCAACAATGCAGAGAAGAATTACACCACAACAGATGAATGGACAGAGGAGTGTGAGGAATCATTCAAGAAATTGAAAGAGGCACTCATTACTGCTCCAGTCTTGAAATCACCAGATTGGGAGAAGATATTCCATGTGCATATAGATGCTTCGGCATATGCAATAGGATGCATTCTGGCTCAGCCAGAAGAAGGAAACATGGATTTTCCTATCTGTTACGCCAGTCGACAGCTCAACAATGCAGAGAAGAATTACACTACAACAGAGCGAGAGGGATTAGGAATGATATATGCTGTGAAGAAATATCGGCATTATCTTCTAGCCAACAAGTTTGTGTTTTTTACGGATCACCAAGCCTTGCTCTACTAGTGAATAAACCATGCAATACCGGGCGAATAGTGAGATGGTTCATTATCTTACTGGAATTCGACTTCACGGTAGTAGTAAAGAAAGGAAAAACACATCTTAGAGCTGATCATCTTTCGCGATTGAAGAATGGAGAAGACCCTATAGGAGTAGATGACGACATGCCAGACGCGTACTTGTTCAACATAGAAATGATACCGAAGTGGTCTCCAAATGTCGTTAGCCTATTAAACTATGGAGGAGAGTTTGATAGAAGAGAATACAACCAGAAACATATTGCTATTCAGCAATCCAAGAATCTTCAATTGGTTGCAGGAAGGTTGTATCAATTGGGAAATGATCATGTTTTACGACTATGCATCAATCCTGAGGAATATAATATATATCTGCGCGAAGCACATGTTCAGGAATGTGCATTTCATTGTTCAAGAAGGAACACATATAGGAATTTGTTACAATTGGGAGTCTATTGGCCAGGATTGAAAGAAAGCGTACATGAATATGTCACTGTATGTATTGTATGTTCATCAAAACCGCCAGCAGAGTATTCGACATTATATCAGATAATGATCGCTCCGGAATGGAGTCAGTATATTGTTGAATATCTCACAAATAGAACTTTCCCAGAAGGAACGTCAAAAGCTCGTCAGAAATCTGTAGAGACAGAAGCTAGAGATTACGCTTTAATAGGAGATCAACTCTATAAGAGAGGTAAAGACAACCAGCTTAGGATTTGCGCATCAGAGTCTGAGTATGTGATAATCATGGAGCAAGCTCATGGAGGAGTAGGTGGAGGCCATTTCTCAGGTGATAAGACAGCAAAACTTGTCTTAGCCGCAGGAATATGGTGGCCAACATTACATATGGACGCTGAGGAATACGTTAAACGGTGTGATGACTGTCAGCGGACCAAAGTACCACTTAAAAGAGATGATATGCCGCTTAGACCAATGATGGGGGCAAGAGCTTTTGCAAAATGGGGGATTGATTATGTCGGACCCATTTCACCTCCTGCATATAAGACTCATGCACAATACATCGTTGTGGCTACAGACTATCTAACAAAGTGGGTCGAAGCAAAGGCAACTCAAAAAGCAGATGCCAGGACCACGACACAATTTCTATATGAATACGTCTTTGTACGATATGGATTGCCAATAGAAATTGTGAGTGATCGAGGCACACATTTTATAAATGAAGTGATAGAGATCCTTCTAGATATATTCATGGTAATCCATAGGAAATCAGCCCCGTATCATCCACAAGCAAACGGACAAGCTTAAGCAACAAACAAAACCATATGCATGGTCCTTACGAAGATTGTATCTGAGTCGAGAACTGACTGGGACCAGAAGTTGCATTCAACATTATGGGCATATAGGGTAGCATATAAAACATCAATAGGAACGACCCCATATAACATGGTTTTTGGGCTAAATGCTATCCTACCAATAGAATTCTTGATTTCAACCTTAAGGGTGGCTAAGGATCTAGAGTGGACAGGGCACGAGATTTCTGATAGAATAGATGACGTGGAAAAGCTAGACGAGCTTCGCCTAAAAGCAGGAGCTTCTATCTACGCTCAAAAAAGGCGACAAAAGGAATTTTTTGATAAGCATGTGCGGACTAAAGAGTTTAAGGTTGGGGACTATGTCCTAGTTTACACTCTGAAACAGCATGCTAAGAAGCTTAAAAAGCGAGGGATGGGACCTCTGGTGATTAAAGATCTATCACCAAGTGGAGCCATCAAGCTTGCTACATTAGACGGAGAAGAAATGCCCAATTGGATTAGTGGATGAAGAGTGAAAAAGTATCTTTTGCCGCTAACCCAAGACATGCTTCTCAAAATACATCAAGAAAAGCTGCGTGTCCAGAAAAAGAAAAAGATTGTGGAGGAAGCGCAAGCCGAGGCGAAGGAAAGAATGGAGAAAAGAAGACTACTGCGTCAGAAACAGCGCAATGAAGGAGCAATACGAATAAACGCAGTCAGTATAATAGAAATGGATAATGACAAAGAAGAACCCATCATTGAATGCAAAGTAGGAACCAACCAAATCAAAGCCAGAGCACTATTGGATTCAGGAGCTCAAACTAACCTACTTTCACTCAATTTGTATAGACAATTGACAAATGCTACTAAATTACAAACTGCCAAGCAAGAGTTAAAGAGTTACTCTGAGAATTCAATCAAAACTGTCGGATGCACAGTTTTACATATACAGATTAACCAGTATGTGTATCCTCATATGTTTTACGTGGTTGAAGACCAAGCTACACAACATCCATTATTGCTAGGACAACCATGGCAGAAGCAATACAATGCAATGATTGACTGGAGTTCTAAATCAATGCTTATTAAATACGAAGGTGAAAGTCAATCAGTTAAGTTCACCAAAGGAGCAGAGCCAACTCCAAAGGAACAATCCAAGAACAAAGGTAAACAACAACCAGAGAAAAAGAAGAAGCAATGGCAACCAAAAGTTTCTATACAACCGGATTGCTCTTCGACGAGGAATTCTCAACATTGGATAAGGAAGACAAGCAATAATATAACAGCTCAACCTTGAGAAAAAACGCAGTCAAAGTTGGTATGGAGACCAAAAAAGGTTGTGCCAGAGAACACAAAGGTGGAACTTACAGAGTCTTCAATACCAGACAATAGAGTGATTCCAGACAATCAAGGACAGTGAAACAGATCTGGATTCCAAATAAGTTCATGAGGGCACAAAGCTATAGCAAGCAAATTTGGATCCCAAGGATTTATAAACAGGAACTCCCTTCAGTACAATCCACGGAAACTCCTAGGTATTTCAAGGCGAGGAAATCAACACAAAGAACAAAGTAGGTTTGGGTCGCAAAGAGTTTATGGCAAGCACAAGCGAAGCGGAAGCAGATTTGGATTGTGAAAAAGAACAATAAGGTAAAGAAGAATCCATCTACTGATTCTACTACCGAAGTGCCAAAACCAACCC
This sequence comes from Adiantum capillus-veneris, assembly GCF_014529385.1. Classification (NCBI taxonomy): domain Eukaryota; kingdom Viridiplantae; phylum Streptophyta; class Polypodiopsida; order Polypodiales; family Pteridaceae; genus Adiantum; species Adiantum capillus-veneris. The sequence goes on along the minus strand of NC_140949.1, from coordinate 53,950,892 downwards.
AAAACCCGACCACCAATACTTCAATCAAACAAAGAGCAGCTTTATTGGAAAGACTGTTGTATCATCGCTCTACAATTGCATTGGGAACTTATGACCCAAACAACTACAATGCTTCGCCCACAGACACTTCATAGTCGTCCGGGAGAACTCAGACTAGGAGGGGGGGAGGTATACAGGTATACAGGAGCTACAAAGCAGCTACAAGCGACAAAAACAAAGAAAAAAAAATATATTACAAGGGCAGTGTCTTACATGATTTTGCAATTTTTATGTTTGATTGCGGATATTGATAATATTTATGCCCTTATATATCTTGTTTTGCAACAAGAAGAGATCAAATGATGAATTTGGGTCTCTAGACGTGTAAATATCACTAAATAAGAGTGTTTTTGGAGCTAAAAAGTGGAAAAAAGTGGTAATCCAGGTCCAGAAATCACATATAAGTGTTGATAGCCGTTTTTCGGCTCTCCATAATTGCCATAGTAAGCTACCTCACCCTACCAAAATCACCCAAACACTATGGCTATCCCTACCATTTCACTGTAAATAGGTGTGTGTGAATTAGAGGACTTTTTCCATATCTTCTTAAAAACCCTCAGCTAGCTAGTCACTGGGCTAGGTGAGCCAAAAAAAATAAAAAAAAATAAAAAATAAAAGTATATTATGGCCTCTTTGTGTGTAAATATTTCATTGTATATATGGCCTAAATATAGGGATTTTTTATAATTATTTTGGTATTTTATTTAAATATTTCTACTTAGGTGTGTGTTTTATTAAACATATGTACACCTTCTTTCATCCTTTTACACCATAAGTATATTTTTTGCCAATATGTACATACTCTAACCTTATATTTTTCCTTTATACAAATCACTCCCACATTTTCACCCTCACCCTCGTGAAAACAAAAAATTGATTTCTACTCATTGGTCAAGTTTATTATATTATTTACTTGCATACCTTTTCCTCTTTCACCCAAAATAATTCAAAGAGGGACCATATCATATGATTCCAATATCTTTCCATATCCATAACTCCTCCATATTTTTATTATTATTTTTACTCATTATTCTAACACCATGTGCTCATTGAGCTAAAGTCCATGAATAGTCCATACACTAGTCCCACCATGTATATATTTCTTTATTCACCAATAATCCTCCTCCATGCATGTGTCAAGGGCAACTTGGATGCTTTGTATTATGATATGACAAAGGAGGGGCTCACTCTTGGATGCATTGTACAAATTCAACAAAGGAGGGGTCCACTAAAAGACTTTTGCAAGCATAAAAACAGGCTTTTTGGTGAGAATTTTGGCACCTATCTCCACTCCGAATTTGGAGCAGTGGTCAAAAGAGAAAATGTAGCCCACGCTCTGAATAATTACCTCAAATTTTTTCATGATTTTTGGAGCTACCAGCGGTGAGCTATGATTTTTTGAGTGGACCCCAGTCTGCCCACTTTTTTCACAAGTAGCCCATAGTCTTCTCTCACCTCTTTCCACACTTCTACACACACACACACACACACACACATTTCTCTCAATCCCTCACTCAAACCTGCACCTTCAATGGTTTCTCTCACCTTCTTCACCATTAACCTCCCCACTTACTCCCATAGCTCTCATATGAGCTCTCCATGTACATACACCATCTCTATGCCTCTCTCTATTATCTCCAAAGTACAATTCCATCTTACTCCTTATATATATACATAAATTCAGCATGTGTACCATGCTTAACCTCTGCAAATCAAAAGATCTCATCAACGGAATTACCATTTTCATCACGATGATCAACCTTGGCAGCGGTGGCGTAAAGAAGAGAAGACGAAGAAGAAGATCGATGGTCATTTTGAGAACCTACACAAGTAAGTCCAAAACTTCTTCAAGCTTCACCATCACAAGGATTTGCTCACTTCATTCAACCATCTTACTCCAACCATCCCACTCACTCTACCCATTGTAAATGTAACATTAACCTTCTAGTGATTACTAACGACTAACATACTAACACAAAATAGCATTGACCTAACCATAAAAGACACCTCACCTCAAGACATGTATAGTAAATTTCTCTCTCTCTCTCTCTCTCCCCTTCCTTAAAACTTACTTTCACCTTATCTACCATCAATAATGCTCTCTTTTGAGCCCACACCCATGACTCAAGCAGACAAAGAAGGCCCACAATGTTTTGATATTCAAAAAAATAATAATCCTGATTTGTTAGCTTGTAAATTAGGATTTCCAATAATCCTAATGAGGGGTCTCCAACCTATAAATAGGCCCCTCTCCTTCTTGTAAAACAACCTCCAACATCTCACATAGCACCCCAACACTCTATGCGTGAGGAGAGACTTAGGTGTAGCAACCACTTGTGAGCTTCACTCTTGGTGTGAGAGAAGCCTTCAAGCTACACATTGCAAGTGAGAGAGCGTGAGTTCCACAAATCTCAAAACCACTATTGTACATGCTCCTTCATCATCAATAAATTGAGGTTTGGTGCATCAAAGGCGTGATTCGACGTTTAAATCTTCGTCCTTCCATTTGTGCAATACGGTTCGGTGAATTCAAGGTGACTCGTGTATTTTGAGTTTTTATCGGTTGATCTTGATTTAGAAAGTGTTTTAGTGTGTTTTTTCATTGCCATTTTTTGTCCATTGTAAGAGGGTATTGTGGTGAGAGGTCTCCCACACCCTAAGACAGTGTGTGTGTTTTGGCAATGTTTAGCAATCACTAAGCATTGAGTGAGTTTTATACAAGTTCTACGATAGCATCATAACGAACCATCTTCATTTTCAAGTCACAAATAAGGTATTACGCAAGATCCTTCCCTCTCTCTCTTCCCTTTGCTCTAGCTCTCTCTGGTCCATTTCATGTGTGTCTTGGTGTGAGGTTGCTTGTGTGTGTTGTGTGGTGCATCTTCTTGGTTGTGCCAAAATCTCTCTTGCGTCCTAGTTCGCATACCATAACTAGGTGGTGCCCCTATCTTGTTTGGGTTTGGCTGTGGGTTTGTTGTTGTGTTGTGCTTGTGGTTGCCCCAGCCCCAATTGAGTAGCACGGGAGCCTTGAGGGGTGTTTAGAGGTCGCCTCTCTTGTTGCCCGCCCCGGACCGCCTCAATTTTGGTGCCCCCACTGAGGAACTGACTTTGTGCTTATTGTTGTTGTATTGCATGAATGCTTGAATTTTAGCATAATCAAGTAGATTATATGAATCATGAAAACTTGTATGACCGAGTTTAATTTCAAGGAAACAAAAATTGATCTAGAATATGGTTTGGATTAGCATAACATAAGAAAGGAAAAAAGCATTTTCACATAAGAATCTAAAATTCATGTTGAAAGACCTTTCAAAACTTTGTGTAGTTAGTTGATGTCATGAGAGAAAATGATTGTTTGGAACTAATCTTTGCGTGGTTCTAGCATTGAGAGACTATGACACGCTATACCTTTGAGGATATCCCAATCTTCTTCGGGAATCTAGAAGAAGATGTTGATGATTTTCTTGTTGATTTTAGAATGGTTTGTCGTATCCTTGGTAAAAGGGATGACATTGAAAAAGGGGATTTTCTATTGCTATGCCTTAGAGGCAACGCTGAGCAATGGTTTTGGAGTATGTCTTCTCAGATTGAAGATGGGTATACCCAAATTTCCAAAGCTTTGAAGGCCAGATTCTCTAAAGTTCCAACAACGGAGAAAGCATGGGCTTCACTACGGAGACTTCAACAACATGGTGAAGACTACTATGCTTATGAGGATATTTTTTCTCGTCAATGGGAAGGATGTGGATTTAGTTCTACATTTCCAGATTATGTAAAAATGGATCAATTTATTTCGGGTTTGTCTCCTTTCCTAAAGACTAAGGTTACTTGTAGTGGACCCTCTACCTTTGAAGAAGCGGTCACTATTGCCCGAAGGAAGTTTCACAAGTACTTCTACATCAAAAATGGTTGCCATCATGCTGGAAGAACCAACCATCATGAAAGTGTTTCTATCAAGGAGTCATCTCCTTTGCCATACTTGTCTCCTTCTACTCCGACAAATGTTGAAGAAGTTACTTACATACCAACTGATTATTCAAGTGCTAAAGTGTGTGGCCAAGATTCAAATGTGGAATCTCTTTCTTCTACCTTTATCACAAGTATGCAAAAATCGACACAAGATATCTCAAATGGCATTGATGATTCAATAATGGATACATCCAACCTTTTGGCGGAGGATCAATTTCTAGTCCGAGCAGACGAAGCTTTTGTGCAACATGAATCTATGGAGAATGAAGAACTTGAAGGTAACCTTGATCTTATGGAATGTTCTGAGAGTGTATCTTGTCTAAAAGAAGAGAGTGAAGAAGAAGATGAAATCATAGGTGGAGAGATCATAGACCACATTGATCATAAAGAGATGATTGTGTACATGGAATGCCAACTCCAAAACAAATTAGAAGAGTGTGAGTTTAATCCATGTGAGGATAATCTTGAAGAAGTGTTTGAGGATGTTGAAAAGCATTGGTATGACCCATGTATGTTAAGCATGGAGGAACCTATAATGCAAGAAGCCAAATTTTTCGCAAAATCAAACAGTATTCCATCAACCTTTGAGGTGGTACAATGTGAGGAGTTACAACCTTGCCAAAGGGGGGGCTTAGAAGGGGATGAAGAACATGGGAGAGTAGTAAAAAATAAAATCATAAAAGGAAACTATCAGAAGGGTATCATTCTCTCCGATGGTGTTTTAGTGGGTGGCTCTTCATTCATGGGACAATCTCTTAGAAAGAAAATCCAAGCTTTTGAAGCCCCAATCATCTTCACATTGGGTTTCACCTCTTCAAGGTCAGATTCTCCTCTCTTCGCATATACCTTTCATCGGGGACACCATACCTTCTTAAGTGGAAGAGGACATGAATACTTGGTGATAAACGGATGTTTCCAAATCTTCTTCACTTGGTTATTTGTTGTATGGAGGTCGCACATTGTGATGCTTCTGGTCTTCATCATAGATGAAAAACTTGTTGATTGCTACATGTGGATATTTCATCAATCAGTACCAAAATCTATTCTCTTCCAATGTGTTGGAAGCAATAGAAACCTTCATCTATTATCTACTTATGTGGTAAACTATCTGCAATATCTTTCAATAGCAGCTGGAAGCATGGATCAAGATTTCCTAAATCATAAAGGTCATAGAATTTTTTACTTGATGAGCCTACCCAGGTTGAATGAAATTTATGAGCTACAGTTCAGGAATTTGCTCATACAAGATCTTGAAGATCGTAGCAGATACATCAACTTTACACAAGAGGAAGAGAAACCAATCTTTTATATCACATTCATAGTGATAGATGCAATGATGGACAACAGTAAAATCTACAAGTTTCTTCAACCAAAATCAGTAAGTGATTCCATACCATACATCTGGCTTTGGGAAAGATATTTCAAGATCTTTGATCCTGGGGGGGTGCTTATGGAAACTTTCTCAATGGAGGAGGTTTACTCCGTCACTTCATTTCATCTTGCTATTGGCTCGGAGAACCTTCCATATCACATAAGGTTTTTTAATCATACAACAAAGGTTCTTCAAAGATAAGAGCAGACAAAGACAGACGTTACATAATATACATGTTGTATGATCAGATAAATGGTACATGAATGTACCATTATCTAAGGGGGGGGCTAATGATAGCCGTTTTTCGGCTCTCCATAATTGCCATAGTAAGCTACCTCACCCTACCAAAATCACCCAAACACTATGGCTATCCCTACCATTTCACTGTAAATAGGTGTGTGTGAATTAGGGGACTTTTTCCATATCTTCTTAAAAACCCTCAGCTAGCTAGTCACTGGGCTAGGTGAGCCAAAAAAAATAAAAAAAAATAAAAAATAAAAGTATATTATGGCCTCTTTGTGTGTAAATATTTCATTGTATATATGGCCTAAATATAGGGATTTTTTATAATTATTTTGGTATTTTATTTAAATATTTCTACTTAGGTGTGTGTTTTATTAAACATATGTACACCTTCTTTCATCCTCTTACACCATAAGTATATTTTTTGCCAATATGTACATACTCTAACCTTATATTTTTCCTTTATACAAATCACTCCCACATTTTCACCCTCACCCTCGTGAAAACAAAAAATTGATTTCTACTCATTGGTCAAGTTTATTATATTATTTACTTGCATACCTTTTCCTCTTTCACCCAAAATAATTCAAAGAGGGACCATATCATATGATTCCAATATCTTTCCATATCCATAACTCCTCCATATTTTTATTATTATTTTTACTCATTATTCTAACACCATGTGCTCATTGAGCTAAAGTCCATGAATAGTCCATACACTAGTCCCACCATGTATATATTTCTTTATTCACCAATAATCCTCCTCCATGCATGTGTCAAGGGCAACTTGGATGCTTTGTATTATGATATGACAAAGGAGGGGCTCACTCTTGGATGCATTGTACAAATTCAACAAAGGAGGGGTCCACTAAAAGACTTTTGCAAGCATAAAAACAGGCTTTTTGGTGAGAATTTTGGCACCTATCTCCACTCCGAATTTGGAGCAGTGGTCAAAAGAGAAAATGTAGCCCACACTCTGAATAATCACCTCAAATTTTTTCATGATTTTTGGAGCTACCAGCGGTGAGCTATGATTTTTTGAGTGGACCCCAGTCTGCCCACTTTTTTCACAAGTAGCCCATAGTCTTCTCTCACCTCTTTCCACACTTCTACACACACACACACACACACACACACACATTTCTCTCAATCCCTCACTCAAACCTGCACCTTCAATGGTTTCTCTCACCTTCTTCACCATTAACCTCCCCACTTACTCCCATAGCTCTCATATGAGCTCTCCATGTACATACACCATCTCTATGCCTCTCTCTATTATCTCTATTATCTCCAAAGTACAATTCAACTCCAAGGCAAAAAGACGACTTCGGAGACTGAAATGCCTATAAGGGGGCTTTTTAGCTAAACTGATGACTTTTTAAGTTGAAACTAGTTAGCAGGGCTTAGGGCACTAGCACAAAGCATTCTTTGCACAAAAAGACCATCATTTCAAGAAAAGACATCATACGTGTATGATGTCTCACAGCATGAATTTCACATCCATTTCAACATTTGAGTGCATAGCCTCATTCCACATGTTAATCACATCCTATGAACCAAGTATCATGAGAATTGGAGTTAGAAAACCCAAGGAAAACCAAAAAGATGCAAAGTAGGCCATAAATTTGATTTTTGGTCCTAATTTTGTCAAAATAACTCCAAACTCATTGAAACTTTGTAGGATTGTTGTTAAACACATCTACAAGCTATCTGGAACCAAAAAGCACCATTTTGACACAAAAGACATCATACGCGTATGATGTCTATTTGCACTTACAGAGCCAAAACTGCTCATTTGTCATCATACATCCATTATATATATCTAATACATGCTACAAATGAAATTTGGAACCATTTGGTCAAGAGGATCACCCCATTAGCCCAATTGAGGGAAAATCCTTCACCTAAAGCCTATTTTTGGCCCAAATCCAACATACTCAAGTCCAAACCAAGATTTGAGTAGGAACAGTCCTTCACTAGTACATGGGGAGTCCACAGAACCAATCCCATGAAAAATTGATGAAAAAGACATCATACGCGTATGATGTCTCCAGAGCCATTTTTAGCCCAAAATCTATCCAAACTTCATAAATCCACTGAATAAGCCTATCTAAAGCCAAATCCAAGCGTATAGAGAAATTTGGTCCAAAAATACACTAAAAGACATCATACGCGTATGATGTCTCACTATGTGATTCTGGCACCTCAGGGCTTCAACCACCAAACAGAAGTGATCTACATGCCATTTGAAAGTGAACCACCAAGTTTTATCCAATTTGGATCATAAAATCCAATTCCCTTTCAAAATTTTGCCAAGAGCCGGAACTGGACTAAATTGGCCAAAACTTGACCAAATGGGATCCAAACTCAAATCCAAGCATATGATAATCATGTATACACTATCAGCTACAAGCACAACCAATATGAAGTCATTTTGACACAAAAGACATCATACGCGTATGATGTCTCCAGCTTGATTTTGAGCCCATTTTGCATATTTTTTCACCTACCTTGCATCCTTAGGCCCTGAATAGCTCATGTTTCAATTTTCAAGTCATTTGGATAGTTAAAAGCTTCATTTCGGCTTTCAGTACTAAAAAGACGCTAACTTCTGAAATTGGAGTTACAAGATCCATGGATTCCACCAAGTCATCGGCAACGAAGAGAAAAAGACCGACAATCAAAGATGCTATTGCAGAAGCGGAACCATTTGACATTCCAACAGAAACCCTCAAGCCAACCAAAACTTGGGTGGAGGAAGCAGTATTGGAGAAAGAGGGAATAAAGATCTACCAGGGGACTTTCAGAGATACTCAAGGGCAAGCGGTGGATGTACCGATGATCCCACAGGAATTGGTAGATTATAGAAGGTCAGAAGACATCAGCAGGTACCTGGAAAGGGCAGACTTGCACAGTTTCTTCACCTCGAGACCATCAGGTGTGGATACAAGAAGAGTGTACGAGTTGGCAGCATCCATTCAGAAGGATGGAAAAGCCACATTGACAGCCATGGATGGAGAGAAGGTAGAAGTACAGATCACTCCACAGCTAATTGCAGATGCATTGGAGCTGCACAACAAAGGGAGCTCGGTCAGGGAAAGAAGGGAGGCCATAGAGGTCTATGGGCCCAAGAAACAGAATGCGACCTATGGAGATATGAAGGACCCAAGAGCGGCAACCCTTTGCCGACTGTACAACCAATTTCTTCATGTTTGCAGTAAAAGACCCGCAAAAGTATACAACACCACCCCATGCCATTGCAACCACCATCACATGGGCATTAAAGAGCAATATGCCAAAAGAGGTGAATTACGCTCAACACATCCACGAGCAAGTAATTGCCATGCACAACGAGAAGCCAAAATACATAGGAGGAGCGGAAATTATGACAAGAATAGCTTATGAAGCTATTGGAGCTAGAGATCAGTGGCCAAAGGCTCCCTCCCAGAATGAGTGGCTTAGAGAAGCCGATGAGGAGGAAGAACAGCGCGAAGTATCCAAGAGGGCATCCACAAGAGCACGCCGGAAACTAGAAGTAGTTTCAGAACCTGAAGAGGATGTGGACGAGCCACTTAAGAAGAAGGTTGCTCCCAAGCAAACCAAAAGTCAGAAAGCGGCAAGAATGGAAATATTAGTGGAGCAGTTTAGAGCGGAAAGAGCTCTAAAGGGTGACTTTGAAGAAAAGTGAGTGCCAGACCCCACTAAAGTCGGAACTAGCTCGGCCAGGCCACATATTGATCAATACGATCAATATATTAAAGCTTATGAGGAGTCAGAGGCTATTTTGGAGCAGCAACCTGTCGAGCCATACACTGAAGAGGAGGTACATCAATTAAAAGCTGAGCTGAAAAAAGATGACAAGGGGAAAAGGAAAGTAGATGGGTCTACTAAGCCTCAAGAGAAAGATGGGCAAGCCGACAAAGGGAAAGCCAAGGAAGTTGAGGACAAACATCCCTCTATGACTGATGTACCAAGCCCGAAGAAGACGGAAAAATTGTGGAAGAGACCACAATAGAGGTGGACACAGATGTTTTGGAAAAGCCAGAAGCCGAGACCAAGGAAAAGAAGATAGATCCAGTTCAGCAAAAGAGAAATGATTATGAGGATCTCGTAGAGATAGGATACACCAAAGAAGAGGCCCTTGAGGCAGTTTATGGGATCACCCTACAAAAACAAGATGAACGGAGAGGGACGGAGAAAAAGACAAAGAGTATAAAAGAAAGTGAAGAGAAACTGGACGAGCCGAAAATACTAGAAGAGCCAAAGCCAGTGGAGGTGGTGGCAGAAAGAGCTTTAGAGTTGACAGATGATGATGAAAAAGACATGCACATGGTGCATGAACTGCTCAACAAGATAAAAGAAAGGTCCAAGGCAAAGGAAGTAGAGATTGAGACAGCCAAACAAAGGGAAGCGGAGTTGCAGAGAAATTTAGAGAATGCTATGACTGAATCTGAAAGTCATAAAGCATCACTCTATGACGTGGAAAACGAGAGAGACGGCTTGATACTCCAACTAGCCGCGGCTTTAAGAGAAGTAACAAGTGCACAGGAAGCAAGGGAGCGGATAGAGGATGAGTTGGAGGCGGCTAAGGATGAGCTCATTGAGCTAAGGGAAAGAGTCGAGCTCCAAGAAAGAACAATCACTAGACTCAGGTCTACCCCTAGAGCTAGCAGAGCAGGAACCGAACAAGAGGGAGCTATCATACCAGTTTTGGAAGACCAGATCCGAAGCTTACAAAGAGAGCTAAGATTAGAGCAAGTGCAAATGTTGCACATTGTGGAGGGATCATTGGCCGCAGAGGAGAGGCTCACATTAGAAAATCAAACACTACGGACAGAGAATGAGGCCCTCCGCAAACAGCTCCAAGATCTACAAGAGCAACAAAGAAGAGAGACAGAGACACCACACGAAGAATTAGGTGGAGCAGCCATAGAGCTACCAGAAACTGGAGAGGCAACCACAATTGAAGATCCAGCCCCAGCTCAAGAGGTGGCCTCGACTTCAAGAATCTCTGAAGAAGAAGAACAAAGGCTCCATGACCAAATAGAAAAGTCAGCAGAGGAGAGTGCCAAGGCGGAAATGGAATGGGAGAGGAGACTCCTAATCTCCATTAGACTTCAGGGACTAGACACAAAAGTGCTCCATGAACAGTGGATGCAACCCAGCCTGCCTTTCCCTTTGATGAAATTTGAAGTGCTAAAGACGAAAAAGAGACTAGAAGGAGAGCAGTATTTCGCTCTTTACGAAGGCGACATCACAAAGGAGGAACAATCAAAGAAGATAGTAGATTCACAACTTAGATGGAGGAAAGGTTGGCTGAACAAATACCCAGCCTACCTCATCTACTTGGTGGAGGCACCAAAGGAGATCCGGGAGGATGCAACCTTCTGCCCGGTGCCAAGAGTCAGAAACCGGAAAGAGCATGGCAGGATTGCAGAAAAGAAGCCAAATTAGCTTAATTATCCCAGGATGCCAGGACCAAAGGCAGGAGAGAGAATAGGTAAAGCCTACATGGTGAAAACCCTAACGGGCACCATCAAGCTCTTTACTGGCTCTCCTGACCTTTCATATCAGATGCTCAAGAAAATCTGCAGGACTCTCTTAGCTTGCATTGAAGTGTTCGCGCCAGATAAAGCCACGACCTCGAGTCTACTATCGACGGCCGACACGGTGTCTGATATGATGTACGATCTTTCATTGCAGCCTTCTCCAAAAGTGTTACACCTCCTATACCAAAGGATTATGTTTTTTCCTAGCTTCCACATGCAAACATTCGAAGAAGCTTTCTACACCGGCTTTTTCACCCACGAAAGCAAAATATTCGGCCCAACCTTGACCATCGGCAACCTACGATACGAATCACATTTGCAGATGCTCAAGACGACAGGACTTTATTGACCAAGCATAAAAGTCATGTCAGGGACGACATGAACGCGGGGGGGGGGAGTGTTGAGCCAGCAGAGGATCACACCTACATTTTTGCTCACACTCATCATTTTGTAACCATTGATTGTAATAAATGTCTTTCCAACATTAATTTTGATTTGAGCCATTCATTAAGTAACGGGACTCAATTGAGTTTCCAGCTTGTAATCCCGAAGTAATTTCACTTGCTGATGTAATTAGTTAGAGATGTTCTCACCTCCAAGGCTGAGGTATATAAGCCAAAGTTTTTGTAACCTAAGGGAGATCATTAATCAAAGTGAGTTTTTGAGCGCCGTGACTGTGTCTGAGAGAGAGAGAGAGAGAGAGAGAGAGAGAGAGAGAGAGAGAGAGAGAGAGAGAGAGAGAGAGAGAGAGAGAGAGAGAGAGAGAGTCTTATCTAATTGCTACGAGAGCTATGGAGCCGCCATTGGAGAAGCGACACCGCCATTGTGTTAGCAACGGCGAGAGCTACGCACAGATACCAAGAGTGCGCGCTATCGGCTTCTATGTGTGGTAAGTTCCTACGAGCTTCGGTGTGAGTTTTCTTCCAACTTGTGTGTCAGAATTGAGCGTGCAGCATATCTATAGAACCACAACGAGTAGAGCTACACATTAGTACCATCGGGGTCAAGTTTCGGTCACCTGCATTTTTCGGCCTGTCTTCATACGCGTTTACCGCACGGAGTGGTTATAGGTTGAGTTTACAGTTCAAGTCTTTAGGGTGTTGTTCTTACCTAGTGTATAGACTTCCCCTTGAGTTTGAGATCGATTCAATGATTCTAGATCCTGTTTCGTATAGCATTCGTTCGTAGTACGGATTTCAGTCACTTGCGTATTTTAGAACTTAGATTTGATTTCCTTAGTAGTGATTGTCATTAGAAGGTCGAGTAGGTGATTTGACACCCACCTAGTTGTTTCCATGCGCCTACGGGTCAAGCTCCGTCCTCGTCTGACAAATTCTGTTGTTGGTTGAGTTCTCGCTATTTAGCTTCCGCTAGCGGCGTAACCGCCTTAACAATTATTTTTCACGATATAGATGACACTTTTGATGTAATTTTTATGCGGATGTAATCAATCGTCATATTTATGGAATTCAAGTATCTCTAGTCAGTCCATTCTTTAGAGATTCAAATTGTCTATGGTGTTTTACAAGTTTAATGTTATGATACGTGAAATATCTGATTACCAAGTGAAAGATGAGACAGTAAGCTATAGACAAAAGAGAAATAAGGATGGAGGAAATAAATTGGATACACAAGGGAGGAAATATTGCAAGATTAATTGAAAGATCAGTATGAAATCCTTTAACTGTCAAGAACATGGTATCAGTTGGATGATATCAATAGAGAAATGAGTACATTCTCAAAACGGAAAAAGGTTAAAGTTTAGGTAAGAATGGTAAGCATATTGAGACTAGATAGAGAGAGAAGTGAAGAAATGATCTTCAAACCTCACAAGACAAACACAATCCGATCACACCAAAGGAAAAATACCTAGTTGAGTAAGATCACACTCAGTAATTAAAGTAACCGTGAGTCATTAAGTCTTCTTTATGATTCAGACTTTTGAGTCAACACTAAAAATGGAAGAAAAGTGTATTATTCAAGGTCCATACCAGTTTCACTGCCCTTTAATCTAAATACCCTAAAGCTACTGACCATATTCGATCATAAGTTGACCAAAGATTGAGTCTCTCTACTCTCTAAAGCATGTTCCGAGCTGAGGACAACTCTTTCTTTTTGTTGGGGAGTTTGTAAAGTCCCTCCCTAAACCCTAGAGCCATTCAAAAAAAATTTCGGCCTAGAAAATAATTTAGAAAAAGTAAGACCGACAAAGAAGTTATACGGACAACGAGACTTTATTCCAGAATGAAAAGACAAGGATATTTCAGATAAGAAATTACGTCATCCCTATAATTTTCCTTTAAGATTAAGATTATTTATATTTCTTTGACAAAAACCGCGTGGGAACTGATCTAGATCGAGAACTAGGAGAAAAAGGGACTAACTTAATTGAAAGGTAAAGTTAAGAGATAAGAACTAAGAAGAAAATTGAGGTCCAATAGCATTTGAGAAGAGAAATGGGGTCCAATAGCATTTGAGAAGAGAAATAGGGTCCAATAGCATTTGAGAAGAGAATTTGGGGTCCGATAGGAATTGAGAAGAGAATTGGGGTCCAATAGGAATTGAGAAGAAAATTCCACCCACCATTTCCTATATAAGCACCCCCTCTCCTTTGTATTTTTACACACATATTGCTAAGCTACTTGCATACTTGCCATGCTCAAGACTATGCTTAAGTAACTCAAGGTTTCCATTAAAACTTGCTCTTGCTCTCTCCCACTCTTGAAGGCCAAACCCTCAACTCTCTTCCTCTCTTGAAGGCCAAAACCCTTGAGGGTTTTATGAAGAAGCTCCTCTCTCCTTCCTCTTCACCATAAATCCCTTCCTTCCTCCTTGAGCCTCACATCTCTTCAAGAAAGACTTCAACCCCACATCCCTCTTGCTTAGAGGAGGTAATCTTCATTTCTAGTAGGTAATTAAATCTGTTTTAATACTAGGAAGGTTTATGTGCATCATTTTAGGTTTAAGCTTTAATGGAAACCTTGCAATTAGGGTTAAATGATAAGAGTATCTACGCATCATAAAGTTAAGCTTCAAAGGTAGATTTGTACTCGTAAGCTAAGCTTTAATGGTAACTTTGCACTTAGATGTAAGCTTTAGTGATTACTTTGCATTTTTAGGTTTTAAGCTTTAATGGAAACCTTGCAATTAGGGTTAATGATAAGAGTATCTACGCATCATAAAGTGAAGCTTCAAAGGTAGATTTGTACTCGTAACTTAAGCTTTAATGGTAACTTTGCACTTAGATGTAAGCTTTAGTGATTACCTTGCATTTTTAGGTTTTAAGCTTTAATGGAAACCTTGCAATTAGGGTAAGTGATAAGAGTATATATGCATCATAAAGCTAAGCTTTAAAGGCAGATTTGCATTCGTAAGCTAAGATTTCATGGTAACTTTTCTCTTAGATGTAAGCTTTAGCGATTACCGTGTATTTTTAGGTTTTAAGCTTTTATGGAAACCTTGCAATTCGGGTAAGTGATAAGAGTATCTACGCATTATAAAGTTAAGCTTCAAAGGTAGATTTGCATTCGTAAGCTAAGCTTTAATGGTAACTTTGCACTTAGAAGTAAGCTTTAGTGATTACCTTACATTTTTAGGTTTTAAGCTTTAATAGAAACCTTGCAATTAGAGTTAAGTGATAAGAGTATCTACACATCATAAATTTAAGCTTCAAAGGTAGATTTGCACTCGTAAGCTAAGCTTTAATGGTACCTTTGCACTTAGATGTAAGATTTAGTGTTACCTTGCATTTTTAGGTTCTAAGCTTTAATGGAAACCTCGCAATTAGGGTCAAGTGATAAAGAGTATCTATGCATCATAAAGTTAAGCTTCAAGGGTAGATTTGCACTCGTAAGCTAAGCATTAATGGTAATTTTATACTTAGGTGTAAGCTTTAGTGGACTACCTTGTATTTTAGGTTTAAGCTCTAATGGAAAGCTTGCAAACTCATAAATTATAGGATGACCTTCTAGCTTCCTAAAATGGAAAGCTAGGTACCATAAGAAAAGAGTCGTTATCTAAGCTCGATAGAAGAAGTTCAATTTTTGGTATTGAAGAGTATTTCTAAAGTTTTCAATTTCAAGTTTGTTTGCAAATACGGGATGGGGGAGATAGGGGATAACTTTGCGGAATTGATCTCCGTGTTGTTTGAACCGAAAACTCTACAAGCTTCAATGGAGATGCCCCATGGATGACAAAGGATTGTAAAAACCTGGGAATCGACGAGACGGGGATTGAATAAAAAAAAAGTTGGCATTTCCGAAGAGACATTAACCATCAAATGCCTATGGCAAAAAACTCGCTTGTATTTTCTAAATAAACTTGGCTGGTAGATAATTAATGAAAGTAGGAATTAAAGTTGATAAATGAATGAACCTGAAAATTACCAACTAGGAGTTAAAAAGGAATCTCGAGAGGTGATAGGGATAGCCCATTGCAAAACATAGATTTAACTAGGAGTTTTGAAGATTGTCTGGAAATGACCAGAAACCAAGATGGATCTTCTTGGGGTCAATTTGATTGAAAGGCTGGCCCATTGAGAGGATTCTCTTGGGGAACTTGTCGGAGATTGGCCCTTTTCGGCTAGGGCAGCATAATCGGCAAGTTGTTATACGTAGGTCATTCATGCCCGAGGGATAAGGGATGAATGGGTTTGTTTTATTTTTGCCCGGCCGGGTGAAGTACCCGCGGTATCTTATTGGAAATCGGCCATAATCCGGGTATGTCCTGAGCCAATAGTTGGATGAGAACGTTATACTCAAGGAGAATTATGTGAATTTAATTAAGGAAATTTGTTCGACTTGGTTGCTTAAAAAGGAACTGGAAAGGCTAGGAATATAGGGGTTGTCCTGTGTATCTGTCAGCAGATGGTGCTATACCTCTCGAAATAAAATGCTTAGGAAAGAATGATAAAATTACTTGATGAGCCTTTCCCAAACACTAAATTCTGGGAAATATTGTGAATGTGATGCCATTTTGATGGCTTGTAACCGATTATCTTGGCCTGAATGGGGAGGTAAGATGAATTGGTTTGAAACTAAATGTGTTGCATGATTAGTTAGGAAACTAGTTACAAGCTAATTATAGCAGATAAAGGAAAGGAAATGAATTAAAAGTTTCTAAATAAAGATCTGGTGGGAACAACCAGATGAATTTTCCTGAACGAGGGTATGCAACAGATTGCATGCTGCTTGTTGTTTGATGATGTCTGATAGACTACTGTATTCCTGATTTTGTAGTAGTTAAGTACTACCTCGGGAAGGGATTTTCATGAAATGGTTCGGTGGGTGGGCGGATCCGGAGGGTCAGATGGCTGGATGTTGATTTAAAACTTTTATGTTAAATGCTAGGACTACGTGGGATAAAAAATGGGTAATCGGGGACAAGCGAGACCAGGTAGGATTGCAAGATCCCTCTTCTTAGGGAAAAGTGAGAACTGCCGTGCCTGCTTGTCAGGAAAAAGGGGTTATTGCCATGAACCAGGGGAGAACAAGAAAGCAAGAGCAGATCCTCAAGTTAAAGATCAAGAGAATCAAGACTAAGGACCACGATTTTGGGTGCGGAAAGCTTTCAAGGAGTGATTGGTTATGAGAAGCGGATAGAATCATTGAATGAAGGGATGTACCCCCTTGGGTTGGCATTCGAGATAGGCCGGAGTCCTGTCTGAATATCGATCCCAAGTGGAAGGGATACCTACAGATAGATATACGTCACTCCTTGGAACTGTCTGGAGGACTGAGGGAGGTGATTAGGGTCGAGTCTGGGTATGGACCTCACAAGTGGTATCAGAGAAAAAAAAGGATGAACCCCCTTGGGTTGGCATTCAAGATAGGTCGGAGTCCTGTCTGAGTGTCGGTCCCAAGTGAGAGAGATACCTGCAGATAGATCTACGTCACTCCCTAGAATAGTCTGGAGGACTGAGGGAGGTGAGTAGGGTCGACTCTGGGTATGGCCCTCACAGACACCTTGACCTGCCATCCCATCTGGACCATCCTACAGCCCTTTTGGCCTAAAATCTGCTTCAAGCATGCATTCTCGCTATCTTTTGGTTTCCAAGGTCCTTGGCATCTGCCCTAGCCTTTTGCACTATACTCGATTGCACCCTTTGCCTGGCATAGACCACCTCTCAGCTTCGACCAGTTCTGGCTTCACCATCATTGCCCAGCCCCCTTGTCGAACATTTATGTTCGACCAAAAGCATATGTACAAAACTTTAAAATCGGCACACCAAACTAATGATTAAAAGCACTCACAAAACCACAACTGTATGTATAGGCTATGTACAAAAGCTTCATCTTCTTTCTCTCGCACGCTGCATGCTCTAGGTGGGTTGCCCACCCCCCTTGACTATAATTTGCTGCACTTCAGGCTAGATTCCTCTCAAAATATAGTTTGAGCTGCACACCATTCACCCTGTTCCTTTGAAGCTTTCCATTTGCTCTTACCAGTTGATAGGTCCCATTCGAAAAGGCCTTCTTCACTTTCTACGGACCTGTCCACTTCTTCTTGAACTTTTTCTGGAATGTGAAATCCAAGTAGATTTTGTACTTCATGACCAGGTCTCCTTCTTCTATCTTCTTGTCTGGCAGGTTTTGATTGAACTTGGCAACCCACTTCTCTCTCTGCTTCACATAGTAGTCTGCTGCTACCTCTCTGTCCATCTGCAAAGCCTCCAAACTGGCTATCCGATCCAGCAGAACCCCTTGTTGAGTGGCATTGACACGGCACATACCCTTTAAAGCACCTAGCTGTGCATGCACTGGCAACACAACCTCCTTACCATAGACAAGCTCGAATGGAGTGAAGTTTGTAGCCACTTTATAAGATGTTCTATACGCCCACAGACACTTCTCTAGATTTGCTTCCCACTCAGCTTCCTACTTGTACAGATACTTCGTTAACATCTTGACAATTTGACCATTAGCACTCTCGACTAGACCATTGCATTGGGGGTGATAAGGTGAGGAAAACATATGCTGAATCTTTAACTTTTCCACTAATGCGCTCATGAGCTTGCTTCTAAACCCCTGACCCCTATCACAAACTAACACCCATGGAACACCAAAACGGCAACATATGTTATCAAACACAAACTGAGCCACCACATTGGCATTTACTTCCTTTACTGCTTTGGCCTTGACCCACCTTGTAAGGTAGTCAATGGCTACCACCACGTACTTCTTACCACTAGTAGACTTTGGGAGAGGGCCTATTGCATCCAGACCCCACTTCTCGAAAGCGCTTTGTGCGATGATGGCGCCCAGTGATTCTGCTACCAGTCGTCTTTCCCTATAGTCTGACACTCGTGGCACATCTTGCACTAGTAATGACATCCCTCACAACATTAGGAAAGTTTTGAACTCATTTTTGGGCCTTTTAAGAGTGCCACATCATCAAAGTTGTACAAAAGAAAGCAACCCGGTAGACCCCTCTAAATATTTCTCAGAACCCCATGATATGACATATCATTGGAAAGCTTTTAAAGAATGGATTCTAAAGAGATAAGGTCCGAAAATTTTGGATGACTTCTATGAAAGTTATGCCATTTGTTTTCAATCAACCAATTTTTGTTACCGTTACAGTAATCTAAAATCACCTTTTTCTAGATCTATATGAAGGCAATGTCCGATACATGCATGCTATATATCAATAGATAGCATTTCAAGAGTAGATTCTACATATCCAACCTCCGACAAGTTTGGATCTTATTTACAAAAAATTTACCGATCCCCACTTTTTGAAAGCTATGCCACATCAACAACTCTTACAAGGCCCAAAAATGAGCTCAAAATTTTCCTAATGTGGAAGGACACCAAAATCCTGCTCTAAGCACTTGAAACAGAACCTGATCTTTGCCCTGGTGTCTGCTCTCTTCATGGTATTGCTCCAGTACCATCCCTATCTCCTCTTTGTAAAGCACCCTTCTAAGCACTCCATCACGCCCATAGCTCACAAGATCTTCACCTACCAGTGTGAACTTGAGGGCCTTTTGCACCAGTCTTCTCTTTTGCAGCTTGGACAAACCTTCTAAACATTTCCCTGTACCCAAAAATCCTTCAATCTCTTTAAGAGTCTCCCTACCTGCATAAGTGGCTGGGGCCACATATAAATCTGCAACATGCACCTGTACTTTGCTGCCAGCTAACTGATCCGCCTCTTGATTCTGCTCTCTTGTCACATGCTTGAATTGGACTTCTTCAAAAGACTTCAACATCTTCTTGATGGAAAAGAACCAATGCTTCAAGGAGTCACGCTTTACCTGCCATTGGCCTAGTAGTTGATTGATGACTAGCAATGCATCTCCCTTCACCACCAACCTTGAAATGCCAAACCCTATGCACTGGTTAAGACCCAAATGCAGAGTGAGATACTCTGCCTCATTATTGGTGTGGACATCCTCTAGATCATATGCTTTTGAGAATATAGTTTTTCCATGTGGGTCGTGTATCACCACACCTCCTCCTGATTTCTGCACTACCCTTTGATATGCTCCATCAAACCACATAGTAAAAGCATCTTCCAAGTTGGGTTCCTCCTTAGCTTCATCTCGCACCACCCATGGATAGGCCGGAAAATTGATGGCCTTGCTGACAAGAATGTCTGCCAGGTGAGATCGACTCGTGTGATCCACCTTGAACTCGAAATCAAACTCATGTAACTCCAACACCCACTTAATAATCCTCCTTCTTGGCTTCAAATGTAGCACTACCTCTGGCAATAGATTATTAGCCGTCAACACAAAAAACTTACGCACAATCAAATGGACTTTAAACTTCCTGCAAGCGAAGACCAGAGCCATCACCCACTGCTCTGCTTCGGTGTAGGTAGCCTCTCCTGGGCTAATCACCCTGCTCTCGAAGTATATCGGTTTGTAGCTTCTCCCTACCTTTTGCAGTAGAACCGCTCCAATAGCAACTGTGCCCACGATCATAGACACATAAAAGTCATCCTCTCGATTTGGAGGACACACCACCGGAAACTGACATAAAATCTCTTTAACCCTATCAAAAGCCTCTTGAGCTTCCCCATCCCACTCATAACCATGCACTTTCTGAGCCCTCTTTTGAAGAGGATGCACATATTGCGACAACATCCAAAAGAAACGTGATAAATACTTCAACAAATGAGGCCAAACGTTGAGCGTCTGATGGCAGCTCTATCAACACCAACACCTTCACCTTCTCGAGATCCGTCTCTATATCGTTTTGCAACACCACATGACCCAACAACTGTGCTTGAGGCTGTGCTAGCTTGCACTTCTTGGGATTCAATTGACCTCCTTCTTCATCAAGCCTTTGAAAGCATAACTGGAGCTTCGATAGGTGCTCCAACCTTGAACTATAGCAGCCGATATCATCCATGAAGACCCTAACAAAACGGCCCAAGTATGGACCAAATACCTTGTTCATCCAACCTTGGAAGGTGGCATATGCATTCACCAATCCGAACGGCATCCTGCGGTAAGCGAAACAACCCTGTGGAGATATGAATGTGGTCTTCAGCTTGTCTTCAAGTGTAATCCCTATCTGAAAGTACCCCGAAAAGCCATCCATAATCGAGTATCTTTCATGCCCAACCACCTGGTTTAGGATTTCATCTTGAAACGGCAAGGGATAGTGATTCCTCTTGGTCGTGGCATTCAATGGCTTGTAGTCGACACACACTCTCCATTGCCCATTCTTCTTAGGGGTTATGACTACTGGAGAGACCCACTCTGACTCCTTCACATGATATATGATGCCTGCATCCAGTAGCTTATTGATCTCCTGCCAAAGGGATTCCTTTTGGATTTCTCCTAGTCTTCTCGGCTTCCGTGATTTAGGCTTATGCCCCTCCTTAAGAACAATCTTGTGCTCCACCCCCTTTGCACGTCGCAAATGCTCGTACTCCATCACAAACAGATTTGGATAGGATTCACACAAGTAAACATAGCCCTCCTTTTCACCCTTGGTTAAATCTTCACTCAGCATGCTTGAAACCTCCTCTATGCTTAAACCATGAGCTTGAGGCTTCATACCTTCTTCTTTAGGTGGGGGGTCATCTATGGTGACCCCGAATAAGTCTGCATCTATCTTCAACATGTCGTCCTCCCTCTCCTCTTCCTTTGTGCTAGTATAGCCTTCATCATAGCCCGTCTCGGTCTCGTACTCATAGCTCGTTGTATCACCCTCATCTTTATCTGCCATAGGACGAGAACTGCTCTCTTTGGTCTTCAAATCAAGCACAATTTGTCCGCCTTTCTCTTTGTCAGGCAAAGTGAATACTTTGCTCTCCCAATCTTGCTTTGCACCTATCGCCAAAAGCCATGGCCTACCCAAAATGATTGGATAAGCATTATCCCCAGCTTTCATCACAAAAAATTGATCAGGCACTCTATGCCCATCACCTTGACCTTTACATCCTGCACCACACCCAGACACCTGTCTTGTATGGTTAGCCATCCTTATACGCACATTTGACTTGACTACTGCTTTGACTCCCGTCTCTTTCATGGATGCTTCCGTCATGACACAAACCTGTGCTCCACCGTCTATGTAGGCTTGTACCTGCATCCTCTTCTCTATAATTGAATCCACCAACGGAAGAACATCAGTGGGGCTACCTACCCTCAAGGCCATGTTTTGCACTGCTTGCACATTGCCCTTATCTCTTGGCAGCCTGGTGCTAACACTTGTGGAAAATTGCCTTCTTAAATTTGGATTTAAAGCTAACATCTGACCAAACGTAATATTTTCTTTTTGATTTTGAACATCACTCACCAGATTGTACTCGGGATAGCCACGTCCTAGATGGAAATCTACCTGCTTGATCTTGCGATGCCTCCTTCTTTTGCTAGGCTTGGGATGCTCTCTACCTTCGTACACCTTCTCTTTGCCTTTGCGAGCTCTGGTTTCCCGCTCTGTCTCTATCTCCCTCTCATCTCTTGCTCTCTTATTGGCTAAAACTTCGACATCCTGTTTATCCACCCCTATGATGTTTTACTCTTGGAACTTCACCTCCGTTTTGCGGAGCTGGCTGCACAGGATTCTCCATCGCTTGCTCTCTTGGACCATTGTATTGTCTTTGGCCTCGACCTCTACCAAAAAGTGGGTAAATGCCTCCTCTTTCTCTCTGTGGTTGAGGACAATCGGGTGCATAGTGCCTTTCTTCTCCACAATTATAACACCTACTTGGCAGTGGCCGTGTCCTGCCCCTTGCTCCTCTTGGCTGTCCTCTATCCATCACACTGAGCCGCAACTCCTGCATTTGCTCGAAAAAATCTTGAACTGTGCGCACCCAATTTTGTGGCACAACAGCTACACCTCGATTTACATGATTATCTTTGTGTACAACTTCTCTCGGACTCTGCGGTTGAACATGGGCCATCATCTCGTAGCCTGACACGCCTTGATCTATCTTCTTCATTATCTTTCTACTCTTTGACCTTGCAATGGCTACCGCACCATTATAATTCTCTGGGCTCTTGAAATCAACTTTCTCTCTCACCTTGGGATGCAGACACACCATGAATTTGTCTAGATTTAAATATTCTCCATTAGCCAATTACATGGTTGCCGCTAGCTCTGTCCAACACTCTTCAAAATGACCCAAAAATAGATTGAATTCTTCACTTACATCTTGCTTAAGCGCCTTTAGCTTTGCATCCATATCGACTGGGGAAGTCTTCTTGCAAAAGTCATGAAGAAACCTCGCTTGTAGAGCCGTCCATGCTTGCTTCGGCTCACTTTACAATGCATCGTACCATGATTTAGCTCTACCACGCAGCCAAAGAAAAAGTCTGCATTTTGCTATCCTCGTTCGTTATATGCAACGATAGCATGTACAGCTCGAAATATGACATCCACTCGTCAGGGCTCTCTTCTCCTGTGAAAATCGGTCCATAGCTCGTAGATGCCATGACTTCCAATACGAAAAACCGCTTCTTTTCAATCAACTAGGAGCAATCAGTGTGCTCCTCCGTGGGGGCACCAGAAGATGGAGAGGGGGAATGGGGGAACACACTCGTCACCAACACAAAGGTCTCTCTATATCTCAGGGTATCCACAACACCCCTATCCTCTCGAAAAACACCTTCGAACACACAACTCACACTAGCAGACCACCGCGTGCTCGATTGCCACTCTTCACACACTCCACAAATCCACCACACAAGATACACCTACTACCACTGCCTGTCTCCACCCTTACACACGCACACGTCCACTCAATATCACTCTCACTCAAAACACCATCGGTGTGGGGGGGCACACACTTCCACACAGCCGGCACGGAGGAGAAACATGAAAGCAGGAGAAAGAGAAGGGGGGATGGGGAAACAACAGCACGAGAGGCAACTGTGGCGTGATTGCACTTCAAAAAACGTGTACACAGGCTTGCAATGCCATCACCATGGCCACTTTTAAGCAAAAGTTACAAAGGGGCTAGCTTGCTTCAAAACTCCACTTTGCAGGCTTCAAACGGCACCTCAAAAGGCCAAGAAAAAACCCTTAATTTGATCCATTTTTGACTTTTATAGAGGGGCCTTTAATTTGAGAATTTACAATTTAATTGGTCCACTTGGCACCTTGAATTGGGCACCGCTTTGCTCTATCTCTCTCTTCTTCACTCTTTGCACTTGGGGGGGGGGGCATTAGCGATGTCGCTATTGCCCCCTAGCTTTTCATTTTTTATTTTTTATCTTTTATTTTTACCCTTTGTGGCCTCAACCTGGTACTACTCTACATGTTTGACTTTGACTCTCATTTTTCTCTATCTGACTCCTCTTTTTCCTGGGGGATTCACTCTATATAAAAATGGGACGCCACCTGCGAGCCGACAACTTTGATAAAACCCCTATATACGACCTATATTAGGGAATATGAGCCCCCTTTCTACGCTTATACGACAATCAATGAAGAAAACTAGCATACCCCTATCTTACATATAAAATTTAGGTCTCACATGATCTAATTGAATAAATGTAGTCAAAGAGAGTGTAGCATAGTGACTGGCAACTTACTAAGGAACTACTTCTGTTGACAACTAGATGTACTCTCAATGTGTCTTAGTTTGACTTTCAAATTATGTGCCCGACCAACCTACACTCTAGCTACTTGTCCAATTCTGACCCATCCAAAGATGGTATAAATCAACACTTGACCTACTCCAAATCAGCCCTTATCTATGACCGGCTTGATAAAGAATTGAATGTGTGACCTGATAAAAACTTCCCCAAAATTTATCCGAGTTCTAGTGCACACCGGTTACCAATCGTTAAAAGTAATCAACCCGGGTCAGTCCCCCCTCCCCCCATATGTATGATACACCCTCCCTTATTTTTAAGCTTGGGAGATAAATTAATGCGGGCCTGCCCCTAACTTATACGCTTATGTAACTTGTAAAAAAACACCCCCTCCATTGCACTTACGTGGTGCGGTAAGTTTTCCATGGTGAATCCCCCGGGCTCTTTTGCCCTCTTTTGGCCTTGGTCTTCATTTTGGTCCAACATCAACCTTCACTTTGCCGTTTTCCTCTGCTTGGCCGGCCTTGGCTTAACTCCACACATTTGTCTGCCCTCGGGCTCTAACTCTCTCCTCCTCTCTCTGGCTTGCTTACCCTGCTGTGGGACTTTCCCCTTAACTGAGGGGGGGAGGCAATAGCGATGTCGCTATTGCCCACTCCCTTTTCCTCAAAATTTTGGCTCCCTTAGGGCCACGGGAAGGGACCCGCACTGGGACCGCCATATCATCGTCTGGCCGTCGGCGCACTGCCTTGCTCACCGCCACGCGGGCGTGCCACCATGCTGCCCCGCCTCGCTGGCCACCGCCAAAATCTCCGGCATCTCCGCATGCGCAGCGCCTATGGGTTGCCACCCACACGGACGCCATCCCCCACACCTCACGGAGCTCCAACTCCCTCTCAACCTTGTGATACCATCGAAGTGAATACGCCCAGCCCATAAAGGGCGCACGGTTTGGACTCTTTTCTCATGTGGGTTCACCCACAAGGCCACGTGGCAGCTGCACGTGATTCCTCCAAAAACCTCCTCTGAGTACTCTAAAAAAACTTCTTAAAAACTTCTCATGGTGCCCCTTTGTACCTGCAACATCCACTTGCTCACCTGCTCAATGCACAATCCATCCAACCGTGTGGGAAGAACCCCTTGTTGACTCCAGACCACCCGGACCTGGTTCTCCTTTGGCCTTAGTGTGCCTTCGAACAGTGAGCGCAGAAAACCAAAAAATCATGTAACACTCCTCTTTCATTTTTTAACTGCCGACTTTGACTTACAACAACTCCGGGTTCCAAGCTTCGATTCACGTGCCGTCACTTCGTGCTAACTCCACATAATACATACTATCATTGAGAATGTTGGGGAGGCTGAAACGATGCCAGATGGCACCTTTCCCAATGCACTCAAGTGGGCTCAGACCCGGCCCCCCGGAAAATCTTCTTATGGCCATAACTCGCCATCCAGAGCTCCAATTCGTGATCCGAGAAGACAGACATGCTCCAAAACTCAAACACTACACATGTATATACTGACACCAGCCTGGGCCACCTGTCCCTAGCTGCCCTATCCGTCGGGGATCTACTACACACTCTTTCATTAAACTGCAATATCTTGAGTATCGGGGCTCCATTTTGACGAGCCGTCTGGACCGGATTCTGGAGCACATTGAGCAATACATTTTAGGACATTGATTTGGAATTTTGGACACCTTGACCTGCCATCCCATCTAGACCATCCTGCAGCCCTTTCGGCCTAAAAACTGCTTCAAGCATGCATTCCCGCTACCTTTTGGTTGCCAAGGTCCTTGGTATCTGCCCTAGCCTTCTGCACTGCACTCGATTGCACCCTTTGCCTGGCATAGACCACCACTTAGCTTCGACCAGATTTGGCTTCACCAACGTCTTGTCCGTCACAAAATAACCATCAGAATATTTTTTGAAATAAGGGATCTTTGTAAACAAAAATGGAGTTGGAGATAAAGATGAGATATTTTATAATGTATCCATCAAATGTGGCAAATTATACGTTCAGGTAACTCTCTACTTCTTTAAAAACCTATTGAACATGGTGTCTATGTACTCATGTGTATGCCAAACCATCAAAAATCCTAGCTGGATGGTTTGGAAAACTCCCCTTGCAACAAGCATTGACATAGGCAAATAAATATCTATTTTTTTTTTCCCTACACAATTATCTAGCTGTAGCAGCAAGTTCTCTGATAGCTTGCAAAATGTTGGCCCTAATTCCTCTTTTGTAGTTTTTTGATGGTTTCACAATGGGAACTTTTCCATCACAAAAGTTGTGGTAGTCCAAAGCATCCCTTGAGTTCAAAGCATGTAGTACTTAGTGAAACGCTGCTCCTTGGAAGTCCATTTGTTACTAGATCACTAAGAGGATTCTTATCTATCCTCTCTAGGTTATAAAAACAATTAGCAATTGAGCTAATTGTAAGATTTGGATTAGCTACCCACAAATCATTCAAGACAAAGTGTCTATAATGACCTTCTTCATGTCCATGAATTATCATACCTATCAATGCCACTATGTTCTCTGGAGGACGCAAGATTGAAGAATCAACTCAAGACCTCATAAAATATCAACTTCAAAACTCCATCATTTCCACACTACAAGAAAAAATGGTGAAAGCTTCATGACCACCTGCAAACAAGCAAGCCAAAGTGCAGAAGGTAGCACCTAAGGGAATCGGTTTCATTTTGGATGTAGACAATGCATCTTTTCCATCCTCAAAATAGGGTTCAACATCTAAGATGAAAATTGTGGATCCAAATGTTCTAGAAGTTGAGGCCATGAAAGGACATTAAAAAAAAAAGGTGGAATGAATAAGTACATAAACTAATTTTCTTTCCAATATAAGGAGTTTGATGTCCCTATTCAAAATTGTTGGCTTACTTTTGATCACTATAATGCACGTACTATGGGTAAAAAACATGTTGAAAGTGTATTATTTGGATTTTCATAGAGTACAACTAAGCCCACAGCATGTGCGTATTTGATGCCCATAATGCAAAGTCAAAGGAGCATACTCCTTTGGTAGTGGAAGGGGTCAAAGAGAGTAAATTACGATATTATCATTATTGAAGTTTTGATGGGCAACGCTCAATCTATGCTACAAATGTATTACTCCAAAATCAACAAAAAACAAAGAGACATGTCAAAGGTTGATTGATGTGTATAAATTCAAAAAGTCTCACATTTTTGTGAATGCTCCTCCATTTGTAACTGCTATTACCTGACATTCCAAACAAGGAGGCTAAAGCATTCTATGTCAATCAACCTTACAATCAAATATTGAGACATTTGCAATGTCAATGGATCTTCTCACGACGACCACCAAGGGTATCAAGTGGAGTTGTAGAGGGACACGTATCTCGTGTCAGATGGGGTATACGTGAATTTTTTTGTTTTTGACAGTTTTTTAAGTTAAAACAATGTTCAATCTTTTAATTATGGCTATATTTCATTTTAGGCTTTTCTTCAATTGGCAAAAATGAGTGCATGATCAAGCTGGATTGCTAAACAAGCACACATGGTGATATATTTTGATCAAGTTTATGATTCTTGGTTAAAAATCATTGGAAAGCTAGAGGAGGAGAACAAGAAACCTCAACAACTTTACTTAGATTCCTTTGCAGTCTTAAGGAATTGGATCGGAGGTAGCAATATTCAGGAAGAAACTAACTAAAGATAAGGAGGGCTTCAATGATTTGAATGTGTTGTCACCATGTACAAATTTGGAAGAAGTAAACATGTATAAAATCAATGATGCAATTTAATAAGAAATTTTAACTCTATGAGAGGAATGGCTCAAATCTAGCTTGAGAATGGAATAAAGAAAACGGCTTTTCCAGATGAAGTATTAAATATGTGCAGTGGGAAGTTCAACTTCAGAAGAGGAAAATGTAGTCTAGAGATTTTCCATGGTCTATATATGTGGTGAGCCTACGGATGGAAAAAAATACCTATTTGAAGTGTCACTTCAATAACAAAATGCTTATCGGTGTTTTAGATATGAGAAAACACTATGGGGACAGTTTGCAATGGAGCAAGGAGACATTTAACAATGCTTTGGATGGGACCTTGGATGTTTTTAGAGGGTCAATAGATCCTGGATTTATGTATCTTGCATTTATGGATTTCAAAGATTGGGAGATAATTTGAGTTACCATTTTGTGGTGCCTTGCATCACTTTCCATTAGCTCCTTGTAAAGGAGAAATTCAATTCCTAGCAGTTATTGCCTTATTTGGACAAGATAATCCTTTTGAAGAATTAAACAAAAAATGAAGGCATGCCAGATTTACAATATTTGGAAGCCAAAAAAAAGAGATTTGGTCAATCATACATTCATACATATTGTTTTTCAGACTACAAGCTTGTTGATCTCTTTGATGATGGATCCTTGGTTTCACAAGAAGGACTACAAAAAAAAAAATTCCTATGCTTAGTTGAGAGAGTGGAGGAGCAAAAACATTTAGCAACCAAGCTTCTAGACTTTGCTAAGAACCATGTTAATAGGGAAGAGTAGGCTAGCCTTCAAACCCAAAAATACACATTGCAACCAGATGACAATGTGCGTATTAGAAAGTAGACTCCTCCATAAGAAGACATAGTGAAAGAAGAAGAGTGCCATTATAAAGAGGATGGAGTCTAAGAGGGCCTCTTTATTTTCCATGAGATTATGGAGGTGATTAACACTTTGATAATTAGTTGCATGTTTACAAGAATGGTGGGTGTGTAAGAGAGGTGTAAGAGTGGTCAAAGAATGAACTTTTCCCCAAAAAAGAGGATGAAAAACTTTATGATTTTTTTTGGCCTTCCATAACTCCCACATACAATCTCCAATTTGAGCAAAGATTATAGATCTACGATTTACATGTCGAAATCTTTTCATAGTAGATATGTTACGTGATATGGTTTTTTTCACTAGATTTTGAATTTATTTTGGGAGGAAATTTTAAATTCAAATAAAATAGTCGTTTTGCTTATTGAATTCAAAAGCTGTCTGTTGATTGCCTTCTTACTATTGGAGGTTTGACTCTCTTAAACTATCAAATAAAGAGGCCCTCCTAGAACTCATCCTCTTTCTAGTGTATTATTGGACTATTTAGAAATAGAGAGACATACACTTTGAGCTTCTTGTACATGTTAATGTTTCAATTTTGCTGATACTCTTAATGTTAGATTATGTTTTATATAGTATTGTTTGAGTCTATCTTTTTCATCTCAATTATTTAATGTTTGAATGGTGAATTCTTAGGTTGATTATATCACACTAACCTAGACTTAGTGACTTAAGAGCTTGACTCTAATCAGTTTTAGTCCTTGTATTAATACCCCCTTTATCTGATGCATTAGAGCCTAGCATGGATAAGTGGTGATGCTTCATAAATGAAACTTAGCTTGAGCAAGTGGTAAAGCCTAACTGTAAAATACCCTTGCTAGAAGAGAGCTTACTCGTTGACATTTAAAACTCATATAAGTATCAATTAGAGCATATATTAGACATATGGTGGCCTTAGAGAGACCAAAAATTTAATGAGCTTGGATAGGGATTTTAGTATTTTATTTTACTTAAAATTTGTACTCGCTAGAGACATAGCTTGACAAAAGGTGAAACTTACATGGATCCTAATTTCAAGAGGTGTGATGAACCTTCAAATTAAGGCCATATAGCTTGGACAAGCGGTGGACCAAGCATGGAGTCTAATTCAAACAAGTTTCATAGACTTTGAAACAACACTCATAAGTTACATTAGCTTGGACAACTGGTGGACCTTACTTCTATTTACATTTCAATGGAGCATATCTTGGGCAAGTGGCAAGCCTTCTTTCTCTCCATGCTTCAATGAAGTGCACCTTAGATAAGTGAAGTATCTTGAAATCTACCCACACATAGTTTGGACAAGTGGTGAGCCTTGATTCTCTCATGTTCCAATGGATCTTATCTTGGACTAAGGTGTATCTTACTTCTCTCCATGTTTAAATGGGTTCTAGCTTGAGCACAAAGTGGACCTTCAAATCAAACGTCACATGCTGCAACATATGATATGTTGACGAATCATGGTATTCGTGGAGGTTCCCCCATGAGTATTTAGGAAAGTTGGTGTTTTTTCTCTTCATCCTTGAAAGGATCCTATATTAGATTGGTGCTCGGGGGGTTCACTATGTGTAAAACTACCATATCACGTGCGTTCAAGACATGTTTGTAAAACCCCTTATCTGTGAATTTTGTTAGGAATATAATGTACCTTTTTCTTTTAAAATCTGTAAGTTTTTCTTTTAAAATCTGTAAGTTTTTTTCAAATTTGAAAAAATAATGCCCTTCTGTATATATATTTCTATAAATTTCAAGAACTTTAAATACCCTTCTGTTGAACTCACGTGATAGGTTACATTTTTATTAGGTGACCTCCCCAGGGATTGGTGGTGGCCCTTGATTTTTTCCATGCTTCAATGGATCCGTGGTTAGACAAGTGGAGGTGGAGAAGTGTTCAACCTTGGAATGAAACTTCTCTTGCTACAATCATCATAAACTGTACACATGGTGACCCTGAATTTCTTTTATATGCATATCTTGGAGAAGTGGTGGAACCTTGATTATCTCCATACATCAAGCCAAGGTTGGACAAGTGGTGAAGATTTCTTCTCTCCGTGTTGTGGAGCCTAACTTTGACAAGTGGTAGAGCTCTACTTCTTTGAATGTTTCAAAGGATCCTAGATCAAATAAGTGTGCACCTTGAGACAAAACCACCCACGTTTCATGTTTCAATGGCTAGCTTGGGCAAGTGGTAGATCTCGCTTCTCTTCATGTTTCAATGATGGATCCTAGCTTATACAAGTGATGGAGATTTGTTTCTTTCTATGCTTCAATGGGGTCTAACTTGGACAAGTGGTGGATCTTGAAACAAAAACCCCATGGACCACATCATGTATTTTCAAAGTGGTGGAAAAAAGTATTAGCTTGGATGGTGGACCTTCTCTCCATGCTTCAATGGAAGTTTGGTTGGACAAGTGGTGGAGACGAGATGGTAGACATTGAAGTAGGACCTTGCATGCTATAGCCTCTCATATGTTTTGCTTGGGTGTTTGGACCTTGAGATTGTGTTATATGCCTAGCTTGTGTTATATGAAAATGTGGTGGAGCATCTATACTACATATAATGGGGGAAGGGATTCCGGACCTCCTTTGAACATGTGTCAGCACCTCCTACTTTGGCGGGTGTTCCCTGAAGCTCGGCTGGTGCGACAAAGCCTCATCACTATATCACACACACACACACACACACACACACACACACACACACACACACACACACACACACACACACACACACACACACACACACACACACACAGAGAGAGAGAGAGAGAGAGAGAGAGAGAGAGAGAGAGAGAGAGAGAGAGACCGCCCATCAAATCAAAGCACTGGGAGTGGTGTCCCAAGCACGCATTTCCTGCATTAAACTCCAACATTTTCTACATTTACTCACCGAAACACCTTTCATCTATTTTTAAAGCCTCGCACGTTGAGCACTGAGCAGGGCATATCTTCAATGGTTGCACCTTGGGCAAGGTGTCAAAGGATTAGAAACTTGAGTCAGGCTGAGTGCACAAACATGAACATGAGTTGTGTGTGTGCATGTGCAAGCAGTAGGGCTTGCCCTAGTGTTCGATAAAATTTTTTATGAGCCTAATATCGTGCCCTTTGCAATTCAAAACCGCTGATTGAGGGCAAGGGAAGAAGGAGATTTTCCACCCCAAAATAGAGATAAGTAGTGTAGAAAGTTGAAAAATTAAAGTCTCCCAAGCTTCCTTCTCTCCTCTCAATTGCTAGAAAGTGCATCTCTCTCTCTCTCTCTCTCTCTCTCTCTCTCTCTCTCTCTCTCTCTCTCTCTCTCTCTCTCTCTCTCTCTCTCTCTCTCTCGCTCTCTCTCTCTCTCTCTCTCTCTCTCTCTCTCCACAATACCCACGTAGTGTGTGTCTCAGTCAATGTTCAAGAAAGGAGAATTCCCGTCCCAAAATAGAGAAAAATATTGTAAACACCCAAAAAATAACCTAATTTTCTAAAATTTCCGCTTGGAAAATTCATGGAAAGGAAATTTGTATGTTTGGAATTTTTTTTCCCCGGAACAGTGGTCTTGGTGCAGTGGAGTCAACGCAAGTAGGGTCCAAACAAGCCCGCGTCCTTTGCTTTGGAAAAGAAGGGGTAGTGCAAATCTGAAAAGGATTTAAAAGATTCGCGTTAATAATCTTGAAGTAGACCTACAAACTTTTGTTAATAATAGGGCCTCACACTTCAATCAAAGATTGATGACATCCAAACTAAACCAACCTTTGTACAAATCAATGTGGTCTTGATCCTAGCCAAGTATGCACACACGGCGAGCCAAGGTGCAACATCATGTGAGAATGAGACACACAACCTATAGACCTTCTTGATTATCTCCTCTTCCCACGTCCTCAATGTGCACGGAAATGAGAATATGGTGATAAGGTGCAGGCACTGTGAGAATGAGATGCACAACCTATAGACTTGCTTGATCATCTCCTCTTCCAACCTCCCCAACTTGCACGCCTAAAATAGTAAAAATTGCTCGATTTTTCAATATTTCCTCTTGGAAACCAATAAAAAGTTGTGTATGATTGTGAAAATAATTTTCCTCGAACACTGCTGCTCTATGTCGTGCACCTTGAGGAGTTGAGAAGAGGAGATGATTAAGCAGGCCTGTAATTGGTTGTGCGTCTCATTCTTGCAGTAGTGTGTATCATTGTCTTTTTTTACACTATTTTTCCTCTTTCTCTACACTTTTGAATTTCGAAGTGGCATGGTTGTAAGCTAAGACACATTTTCCTGAATATTGGTGAGTGGGATCTGGCAACCAGACAAGTTGCATGCTCTTTTCACCTGAGGGTCTAGCTGAGAGAGAGAGAGAGAGAGAGAGAGAGAGAGAGAGAGAGAGAGAGAGAGAGAGAGAGAGAGAGAGAGAGAGATTGTATTATCATCCTTGGAGGTCAAGTATGACCCATGGGACCGGATGCAAAACATTACAACGACATGCTTGTACGTGAAGACATGAGATACATATCAGTTAGGGGATTGAGTGTCCATTGGGAGGGTACAAGAAAGTGAAAAAACCTAAGGGGGAGTAGTTGAGGGGAGAGCCCCTTTTGAAGTTCAAAACTCTTGGATGATTGTTTTACCACCTTGATAGATTGCCCATTTACCTTGTTTGTGGGATTCAGACCTCTTCTTGAGCTTGTCCTTTTTAATTTTGAGTTGATTAGCTCCTTAATAATCCAAAGCTTTGTTCCTTTGAGGAGATAGGATTGACGTAGAGGCTTCATCTACTCGTCTTTGTCTTTGAAAGTAAGGACATAATGCTCAAGATGCACATGTCAATGTGTATAATTGATCCAAGCGATGGTATCCGGCTTGATGTTGACTGGTTTCAGAATGTTGTTGAGCTTGGTAATTGCTTCTTCAAGGGTGCCCTCAATGGTGCACCACGGAGAGGGGAGCCCACCGAGGCATTCTTGTCTTGGAATCTTTGTTCATAGAGCTCCTTTGCTACACAAGTCTTCACTTAGGTGATGATTGTTGATTGAGCTTGGCTAACCTTTGCCTCAACCTCCTTTACCTTGTTGGTGGCAAGGTCAACCATGGAATTAAAACGTTCTTCTAACTTGTTGAGGCAAGTTTTGAGTTCAAAATTCTCTTCCATGACTTGATTGAGAGCTGCTTGAAGCTGAGTAATGCAATTGAGTTTGCTAGGGGCTGCTTGGGGAGGGGGGGGGGGGAGAGAGAGAGAGAGATTGAGATTTTATTATCGTCCTCGGAGGTCAAATATGACATCTGAGACCAAAATTACATGTGATGTAGTATGTGTATGTCTAATGAGTGATGCTCAATGCTCCAAAATTGTGGTGATGAGAGTCGCAATGGAGATCCCACACTGTGGCTGGGAGAGGAAAGTGTGTAGGTCTAAGTCATGGCTGAAAATGTGAGAGAAGCAAGTTGGGATGTTACCAAAAGCTGAGCACTCTAGTAGTGTGTGGTGATACCGGTTTAGCCGCACCGTCCTCTAGCTAGCCAAGGAAATTGAAGTTTTGTCCAGTTTTTGCAACCAAGGCCGCAAGAACCCAATCGGAGAGGAGCACAAAACCAAAAAAAACAATAAAAACATTGCTTTTAACATTCACCAACCCCCTCTATACTTCTTCCACTAGCAGGCCGCCACGGCCACACACCCCCTCCATTATCACCAGAGGACAGAGCTCTCTCTCTTTTCCTTGCTCGGCTCCACCAACCCACCATCTCTCTCTCTCTCTCTCTCTCTCTCTCTCTCTCTCTCTCTCTCTCTCTCTCTCTCTCTCTCTCTCTCTCTCTCTCTGCTCTTGTGTCACCTAGCCCAAAGGACGCATAAACCAAGTTGTGGCTGTCTATCTTCCACTGGGAGGCCGCCATGCATGAACCAGATTCAGTCTCTACTTTGAGAAGAATGTAAAGTAATCTAAAGGGGAAGGAATTCAATTACTTCCAGAGCCACCGGTGGTAGTGTTAAGTATGGAGCCTGACTTACCCTTGTAATTTTTTGTGGTAAAAGTGCACATTTGTAAGGCCCCCATTATGAGGAGAAGCCATCGTGCGTGAAGGAAAATCACTCGCCGGAAACCAAAAAAAATTTCACGGCCAAAAATCAGGGGCAACTTTAGGGGATATTATGCCCGGAATATTCCTTTTCGCCGGAACATTATGCCCGGACGGCGGCCGAAAAGTGGTCGGAAAACAACCCTCGGTTGGCCGGTGGCTGAATTCAAAAGCGGACTTGTCTTCTCGAGGGCGACCACACATGGGCGGATTGAAGGGTCCGATTTGGACTTATCTACACAAGGGCGGCTACACATGGCTGACTCTCATGAGAGAGGGTAGCCCTTTTGGCCTATAAAAGGAGGCCATTTCTACACACATTTCATAGTGTGAAGTTGATGCAACAAGGTGAGTGTGAGGTGGTGAGAGTGAAGCAAGGCGGGAGCTCCATTAAGGGTATAATCCCTTTGTAAACTACTTCTTGTTTTGAAGTACTAAAGCCATTGAGTGGCTGCTTTCCCGTGGACGTAGCCCACATTGGGTGAACCACGTATATCGTGTGTACTCTCTCTCTCTCTCTATTCTATAATCTCGTGTATGTAAATTTGTCTCTCTCCATTAAGTAATCTACTCAATTATCTATTTAGCTACGTCTTATTTCC
This sequence comes from Adiantum capillus-veneris, assembly GCF_014529385.1. NCBI lineage: Eukaryota > Viridiplantae > Streptophyta > Polypodiopsida > Polypodiales > Pteridaceae > Adiantum > Adiantum capillus-veneris. The sequence continues at coordinate 53,915,460 of NC_140949.1, read as the reverse complement.
TAACAACTGGTATCAGAGCAAGGTTTGCTCGTAGCTAAATTATCCCAAGGAAAGGATTCCTTGAATTGAGTGGGAGTTATGGCGGAGGAAGGGAAGCTCAAGATTGAGAAGTTCAACGGGAAAAACTACCAACATTGGAAGATGCAGATTGAAGACTATCTCTACTAGAAGGACCTCTATTTGCCACTAGGTGGTCTTGCAAAGAAACCCGCAACAATGGCAGATGAAGCATGGATTGTCCTTGATCGAAAGGCCTTGGGAACAATCCGGTTAAGCTTGGCGTCAACGGTGGCCTTCAATGTTTCGGAGATGAAGACCACGGAGGACTTGATGAAGTTACTTGACGACTTCTACGAGAAACCATCGGCATCCAATAAGGTATTTCTTATGAAGCGCTTGTTCAATCTAAAGATGGCAGAGAATGGTTCAGTTGCAGAACACCTAAATGACTTTAACACAAACATAAGTCAACTTCGATCGGTGAAAATCAATTTTGATGATGAAGTGCGAGCTCTCCTTATACTATCATCTCTACCAGGTAGTTGGGACAGCCTTGTGATGGCTGTAAGTAATTCTATCTCTGGTACAAATACTCTTAATTTTGATGATGTTGTGGGTGTTCTCCTAAGCGAGGAAATGTAAAGGAGAAGTACAAGAGAATCATCAAGTGCTGCACTATCAGTGGAAATAAGAGGAAGGCCTAAGGAAAGGTTCAAAAACCAAAAGGGTCGTGATCGCTCAAGGCGGAGCAAGTCACGCACAAAGTCAGTTCTTGAATGTTGGAACTACGGCAGGAAGGGCCACGTCAAGAAGGATTGCTGGTCCAAGTAGAAGAAGGAGACAGAGTCTCAAGACAACAAGCCAACATCGGAGGCCAATGTGGCAGGTAAAGTAGAGCAAGATGCTCTAATTCTCTCATTAGACAATGTGTCTAATTCTTGGATAGTAGATTCCGGGGCTTCATTCCATGCGACACCACACAAGAAACATTTCCAAGACTACACCAAAGGTAATTTTGGGTATGTATACTTGGGAGATGATGAAGCTTGTGAGATTGTTGGCAAAGGTACAGTTTCTGTCAAAACTGCTAACGGAAATGAATGGAAGCTTAAAGATGTTAGGCATGTTCCTTCTCTTCGGAAAAATTTGATCTCTACAGGACAATTGGACGATGAAGGTCACAACATTGCATTCGGAAACAAACGGTGAAAGATATCAAAGGGATCTTTGGTGGTTGCCAAGGGAAAAAAAGTCGGTACACTTTACTTGTGTATTGTTAGCATGCAACCTTCATCTTGTGCAGCAACTACAGAAGTTGACAGTGAGGTGTGGCACTACCGACTTGGGCATATGAGTGCCAAAGGAATGCAAATCCTTCAAACAAAGAATCGTCTACCAGGTTTGAAAGAAGTGGACTTAGAGTTCTGTGAAGATTGTGTTTATGGTAAACAAAAGAGGGTAAAATTTCAAAAATCAGGAAATGAAAGAAAAAATAAAAAACTTGAGTTGGTTCATTCTGATGTTTGGGGTCCTACAAGTACACCATCACTTGGTGGCTCATTGTATTATGTAACATTCATAGACGATGCGCCTAGAAAAACATGGGTTTATGTCATGAAGAATAAGTCCGATGTATTTTCCATATTTCACAGATGGAAAGACTTTGTGGAGATTGAAGTAGGTGCCAAGGTTAAATGCCTCAGATCCGACAATGGAGGTGAATATTGCAGCCAAGATTTTGAAAGCTTTTGTGCTAGCAATGGCATTCGGAGGCAAAGGACAACCCCAAGGACACCTCAACAAAATGGGATTTCGGAAAGAATGAACACGACAATCATGGAGCGAGCACGAAGCATGCGGCTACATGTTGGCCTATCGCTTGAGCTTTGGGCAAAAGCTATAAGTACGTCTGTGTACTTAATCAAATGGTCACCCTCAATGACATTGAATGGGGGAGTTCCATAAGAGGCATGGACAGGTAAACCGGCGAATTATGCATTTCTCAACGTGTTTGGGTGTGAGGCTTTCATGCACATAGATAGAAGCCTAAGATCAAAGCTAGATGCAAAGTCCAAAAAGTGTTTCTTCATTGGCTATGGAGAAGGTGAATTTAGGTATCGCCTATGGAATCCTGAAGATGGTAAAATCTTAAGGAGTAGGGATGTAATTTTTAACGAAAAAAATATGTACAAAGATAACTTGGAAAGAAATCAAACAAAAGAAACAGGTGATGAGTTCATGCATCTTGAGGACGGTGAAGACTCAAGGACTGCAAACGGTGATAATGTGCAACAACGTCAACCAAATGAGGAGCCTCAACCTATTCTCCGAAGATCTACAAGAGCAAGTAGACCTCCAGAACGGTTTGTTCCTTCCTTCAACCATCTCTTGATCTCAGATTCTGGAGAGCCGGAATCATACAAAGAAGCTATGCAACATGAATCCAAAGAAGAATGGACGAAGAGCATGCAAGTGGAGATGGACTCACTACATTGCAACCAAACATGGGAATTGGTTGAGCTGCCTAAAGGTAAGCGGGCACTTCAAAACAAATGGGTGTACAAGGTGAAGGAAGAAGAAGGTGGGAAGAAAAGGTACAAGTCTAGGCTTGTGGTAAAAGGTTTTTCTCAAAAGAAAGGTATTGACTTCAATGAAATATTTTCTCTTGTTGTAAAAATGAACTCAATTAAGCTTGTCTTAAGCCTTGTGGCTGCTCATGATCTAAATCTCGAGCAAATGGATGTAAATACGGCATTCCCTCATGGTGACTTAGAGGAGGAAATCTACATGCTTCAACCAAAGGGGTATGAAGTAAAAGGTAAGGAGAAAATGCTTTGCAGATTAAAGAAGAGCTTGTATGGTTTAAAGCAAGCATCAAGACAATGGTACTTGAAGTTTGATCGATGGATGTTGGATCATGGATTCACAAGATGCAACTTGGATCATTGCGTCTACACAAAAAATTTGGGAGATGGGAAATTCATCATCCTAATGCTATATGTTGATGACATGTTGATTACAAGTGCTAACATGTAGGACATCAAAGACCTAAAAGAGGAGCTGTCTAAATCTTTTTCAATGTAAGATTTAGGTGCTGCAAAGAGGATACTTGGTATGAAAATATCAAGGGACAGGACGAAGAAGACAATAAAGCTATCTCAAGAAGATTACATCCAGAAGGTACTAGAAAGGTTTGCAATGAAAAATGCAAAACCAGTTTCTACATCTTTGGTTGGTCACTTTAAACTAACGAAGGATATGTGTCCAAAGACACAAGAGGAGATAGACTATATGTCTAAAGTTCCATATGCTGTAGCGGTAGGTTCTCTAATGTATGCTATGGTTTGGACAAGGCCAGACATTGCACATGCATTGGGAGTTGTGAGTAAGTTCATGGACAACCCAGGTAAAGAGCATTGGCAAGCTATGAAGTGGATACTTAGGTATCTAAAAGGGACAACAACAAATGCTTTGTATTTTGGAGAAACTGATATTTTTCTAGAAGGGTATGTTGATGCAGATATGGCAAGTGACAAAGATACTCGAAGGAGCACTACTAGCTATGTGTTCATGGTTGGAGGCACAACAGTAAGCTGGGCTTCAAAGCTGCAGAAAGTGGTTTCACTTTCTACCACGGAAGCAGAGTATGTAGCAATGACGGAGGCAAGCAAAGAAATTCTGTGGCTTCACAGATTCTTAGAAGATCTTGGATTCAAACAAGACAATTGTGTCTTGTACAGTGATAGCCAAAGCGTTATCCATCTTGCGAAGAACTCAGCCTTTCATTCAAGGACAAAGCACATTGAGGTGAGATATCACTTCATATGTACTCTTTTGGAAGAGGGACAACTAAAGCTAGGAAAGGTGCATACAAGTGAAAATCCTGCAGACATGTTTACAAAGGTGGTCAACAAGGAGATGTTGAGCTTTTGCTCATCTTCAATCGGCATTCAAGGATAAGAAGCCAGAATGGAAAGCAGTCACAGGTTTGGTTTGGAGATCAGTCTCCAAGTGGGAGATTGTTAAGTATGGAGCCTGATTTACCCTTGTAATTTTTTGTGGTAA